>NC_135633.1:12589285-12928571 GCF_053574225.1 Canis aureus
ATGGTGTCTTCCGGCTCCATGGCTGGCGCCCCCACCACTTACAAAGTAGATAAGGCCAGAGTCGCCCTGACTCCTCCTGCTTGCTCTCCTAGGCCTCACACACAATTAATCACTTGCTCCTGTTGATCTCTTGTCCCAAACAACGATAAAGCCCACCTTCATCTTTGTACTCTCCTGCCAGCGTGCTAATCCGGGGTACCTTACCCACAGAGTTCCCATCTGGTCTTCTTACCTCCATGGCTCCCTCTTGTATATCTTGTATCTTTAAAAAGGCATATTATTTCTCTTCTAGAATAAACTTTTCTGCGACTTACCCTCTTATCCTCGGGATATGTCCAGATTCCATGTGATGTGCAAGGCCCTGCCTCACATGGCTCCTCAGTCACCACAGCCCCCTACCCCTTGCTCTCTGCCCCCTTCTCTCTTCTTCTTTCTCCCAGATGGCTACCATTTGTCACCCTTCCTGCCAGGCCTAGTTATGACCTGTTTTCTCTGCCATAAACACTCCCCCAGCTATCCTTCTGAATGCAACCTTTGCTCTTCCTTGACCTTCGATTTTTCATAAAGTATACCACTTGGTTCATCTTTGTGTCCTAGACAGTGATCCTAAAGGACTTGCACAAGGCATGCTAAAGGCATAAAGTATTGTAGTGGGTTGAATGATGACCCTAAAAAGATGTATCTGCATCCTACTCCCCAGGACTTGTGAATATTACCATATTTGGGGGAAACGGCCTTTGCCAACATGATTAAAGTTAGGATTGAGGTCATTCTGGATTATCCCAATGGACCTTAAAGCCAATGACAAGTATCCTCATAAAACAGATGAAAGAGAGGACACAGACACACAGAGAAGGCAGAGGCAGAGATGCAGCCACATTCAAGGAAGCTGGCAGCCACCAAAGGTTGGAAAAGCAACAGATTCTCCCCAAGAGCCTTTGGAGAGGTATGGCCCTGACAATACCTTGATTATAGACTTCCATCCTCCAACACCAAGAGAACAAATTTCCATTGTTTTAAGCCATAATATTTAAGCATAAACTGTCATGGCAACACCAGAAAACAAATACACGGTTGTTTGGTCATGGCAATGCATGGACTCCCCTTACTTGTGATGGACATTATTTCTGAGTTTCATTTCATACTGGTCTTTAAAAGAAAGGAGCTGGAGCCTAATGTCTGATAAGTTCTCCTCTCCTCATCCCTTTCTGAAGGCAATCCAGGCCTCCTGTGTTGGGTACCTATGCAGTTTTATTGGGCAATCTACGTCCTTTTGACAATTACCTCCTCTCTATCTGAACCAATGGTTCACTCTAGTTCATTGGCTGGTATCTCATGTTTCTTCATCTTCTCTCCCCAACCCCCTCCCTTTCATCTCCTCCCGCCTCACACTTCAGCAGTTTCCTTGAAATTAAAGTATACAGCCAGTGTGCCCTGTCTCAAGCAGAGAGCCAAATTTCATTACTACTTGAGCACTTTAAATCAATATTTGGGCATTTAATGATTTTGCTCATTTTATCTGAATATATTAGAGAAGTCTGATAGGCCTATTAGGGTCCCTGTGATTAACATCTTCGAATCAGCAAAAGGTGCCAATTTTAAAAAATTGGCTTGTTTCAAGCCCACCATAAAAATCTGCATAATTTAGCAATTATTTTATCATTTTGAATATATATTAAAAAGTAGTTTTCAGTGTTTAATTACAGGATATAGTCAACATATTTTAAAGTGAGCTACCTCCTCTACGTACTTAAGAGTTGAAAGGAAGAAATATTTGGGGCTGGCTCCAATATATAAACTAACTTCACATCATATTTCTACCCAAGGCATATATGACCTTCAATCATTCTGTGTGCCCCACATTAGGAGCAGATCTACAACTAACCAGATGAACCAGAGTCTCCCCTAGAGGCTCTGGATAGTGACACCACAATTATTGAAGAGGCTGTGTCTTCAAAACTTAGTGACTTCATTAACCTTAACCCAGAGACAGAAGTCCTAGAGGCTGTACGGGATGTATTTTAGGGGGCCCAGGCTTAGCCATGGTTCTACAACCTTCCTGCAAGAATTAAGTTTTGGAAGAAGGATGTAACCTACCCATTTCATCCTTCCTAGCTGCACCCGTTCAGGACCCTAATGTGGTCTTATCTGTCAAGTTACAGGCTCATAGCTATGTAGTAAAAAAAAAAAATACTGAATAATTATCACTAGTAGCTGTCTGGATTCCTGTTCAAAGAGTCTTGAGTAAGTCTGGATAGGCATCCACAAAGCCAACTGCGAAACTGAAGAGTGGGGAGGTTTGGATCTACCCTCAAAGCTAGAACAGGCCACTGACCTGGTGTGAGACAGATGTTGAGAACCAGAAAATACTGTCAAGAAATATAAAGGGGATACTGAATCACTGGATACTATGAAGAAAAAAATACAGAGCTGGAAATAGGAAATGAACATTTGGTGGAAGTGGAGCCGAACATCAACCACACTGTGAGGGGTGGGTACAGAGTCCAAGCAATGCCACCTCATGGCCAATAGGCACAAGACATATGGCTTGGTTATGCTTACTTAGTGATCTGGGAAGATAATAAAAGCAGGGAAACCTTACTCAGCTGATTTTAACTTAGATGCTGGTCCTTTATCATCTCTATCCTTCCCCTAACTTTGCCCTATCTTCCATAATTCACCCACCATACCTGGCCTTCCTTCCTTTGCTTACCCTTCTGGCATGTTTTGGCAGCAACTTCTCTTTCCCAATTTGGATCCTGTTTCTTCTGTTACTTGATTTCTGTTCCTGAGCCTCCTGGGACCTCTGCCCCTTCTTCTAAGGTCCACAACTCATCAGCCACAACAATAAAGAAGTATGATGTTTTATACAACCACTCAGGACACAGGAACTGAAAAGTGCCATGAGATCATTCTAAGAGAATGAGGCAAGAACCTTGAGACAGACCCAGGAGGCAGAGTTGCTTCAAGTGAGCAGGTGAAGCAATGTCCGAAAAGTTTCATGTCTAGCAAAGGTATTGGTGTTGATGTGCTAACACACAATGAGCTAGACAAGTAAAATACTATGCAAATATCACCATACTAAATTATAAGCATTAACAGACCAGAGCAAGGTAGTGAGGATGACAGGCAAGGAGCCAAGAAGCCCTCTGAAAAAGAGAAATGAGAGATAGGATTGAGAAGTAAAAGTCATAGGACTTCCCAGTGTAAAGAGAGAGACCTTCTAGAGTTGTGATACCACCAACCTCCCTTGGCCTGTGGTTCTATCATCAGCTAAGTGACCATGCTCATCTCTGGGCAGAGGACCCATCAGCCAGTGCTTACTCACCTACATCAATCAGGAAGATCACACTAAAGAAAGGAATAAGATAGCAATAAGCTTGGCTGGCACCACAGACTCTGGTGCTGTGCAGACCAATTCACTTTTTCCAAAATTTTTTATACCAAACTCTGTTCTCTGTTTCCTAATCTTAATTATATTTTCCAAGTGTCTTATTTGAATCACACCAACCCATGAAAGTACATAGCTGATTTTTTTTTTTTTTTTTTTGGAGATGATGGCAACTTGCCTTGTTCCTATTTATTCATTTCATTTAAATTCAATTTGCCAACATACAGCTTAACACCCAGTGCTCATCCCATCAAATGGCCTCCCTAGTACCCATCATCCAGTCCCCCGTCCCCCTGACCCTCCTCCCCTTCTTCAACCCTCTGTTTGTTTCCCAGAGTTAGGAGTCTCTCATGGATTGTCTTCCTCTCTAATTTTTCCCCACTCAGTTTCCCTCCTTTCCCTTATGGTCCTTTTAATTATTTCTTATATTCCACATATGAGTGAAACCATATGATGACTGTCTTTCTCCGATTGAATTTTGTCATCACTTGAATCCACTGATCCAATCTGGACCTCTGGATATCGAATCCTAGGCACATACTCTGACCACATCTCTACCACCATCTGCCTCAAGCACAGAGTAAACATTGTCCTCTGTGTTTCCATTACATTTTTTGTAATGGAACAAATATCAACAATAAATATCAACTTGAGTTCCTAGTGAGTGAGCACCAGGTCACAGCCTTGGCACTGGTACCAAGAGATAAACAAGAAATAGCCCTTCTCTTTCAATCTTTGCACAATCTTTAGCATGGCAGCATTAGGCTTTAAAATATCTGGCTTTACCACTAGAATATGGTCACCTCAAAGTCAGAGACATGTCATTCTCCACACATAGTATAGGTCCTAGCTGTGATCTAACACAGAATCAGGTTCCAACTATAATGCTACTAACTGTGTGATCCTGGGAAGTTGCTTAAGCCCACTAGCTTGGACCATGCTTCCTCAACCTTTACTCAGCCATCCTCAAAATCCTTCAATATGCAGACCAGGGAGTCTTGCACTTCCTCAAGTGAAGGACTGACTGCCGAGAGGATTGTGCTCCCACTATTGAAAACTAGAAAACTAGACAAAACATATGCAATAGTAATTTTCAAACATTAGAAAACAGATAGTATAATTCTGTGACCCCTGATAGAAGAGAAAGAGAGATTAGCTCTAAAAGTACACCATCTTCCTACCTGGGTGTTCCCATGCCATAACACAAAGAGAGAAATCCAAAGCTCAGCTCTGAATTGAGGACACAGAGGTCAGAGTTGTAGCTCTAGGAATTCAACACCCCTCATTCAGTAACAGGAACAACTGGTAGGCAGAAAATCTATAAGGATACAGAAAATCTGAACACTATCCATCGCTTTGTTTCAATTGACACTTATATATGGAACATTCCACCGAACAACAGCAAGATACACGTTCTTTTCAAGTATGCATGAACATTCACCAGAAAGGCCATATTCTGGATCTAACCAGCCTAAAACAAGCATTGACACATTCCAAACAATTAAAATCATACTAAGCATGCTTTCTAACAAAAATGAAGGTAAGTTTGAGATAAATAATAGGAAGAAATTGCATAATTCCTGAATATTTAGGAATCAGATAACCAATTCCTAGATAACATGGGTCAAAAAGGAAGTCTCCAGAATAAGTAGAAAATATTTTAAATTGAATGAAAATACAACACAAAATATTTGTGTTATGCAGTTTAAGCAGTGCTTAGTGCAGAGGTCAACAAACTATGGCGGTATAACTATAATAAGTTAAGCGTTTTTTTCTTTCATTTTTAATTGTCTGAATAAACAGAAGGGGCAGGGACAAAAAAAGAAGAAAAGGGGGGTGGGAGATGGGAAGGAGACAAGGACTAATCAACAAGGGCCATATATAGCCTGCAAAGTCTAAAATATTTACTTCTGGCTTTTTACAGAAAACATGTCAACCCCTTGCTCAGAGGGAAATGAATAGCATCAAATACTTTAATTAGAAATCAACGAAGTCCTCAAATCAATAATTTAAGTTTTAATCTCAGAAGCCAATAAAAAAAAGAGTTAGACTCAAAGCATGCAACAAGAGGGATATAATAACGACAAGAGTAGAAATCATCAGCATTGAAAGAAAAATTATCAATGAAGTGAATAAAATCAAAGGCTGGTTCTACGAAAAAGACCATTAAATCAATGAACCTCTTGGCAAACTAACAAAGAGAAAAAGAGAGAAGACATAAATGACCAATGTTAAGAAAGAAAGGACACATAGGCAGAGAAAGACAAATACTGTATGATTTCACTCGTATGTAGAATTTAAGAAACAAAACAGATGAACACAGGGGAAAGGAAGGAAAATGAGATAAAAACAGAGAAGGAGACGAACCATTAGAAACTCAACTATAGGGAACAAATGGAGGTGCTGAGGGGGTTGTGTGGGGGAGATGGGGTAACTGGGTGATGAGCATTAAAGAGGGCACTTGATATAATGAGCACTGGGTGTTACATGCAACTGATGAATCACTAAATTCTACTCCTGAAACTAATAATACACTAAGTGTTAACTAACTTGAATTTCAATAAAATCTTTAAAAAAGAGAGATGACACAACTTCAGATATTAAAAAGATAATGAATGTTTTAAACACTTTGTATCAATAAATTTGATAATTTAGATTAAATGGACATGTTCCTTGGAAGACACAAACTACCAAAGCTCTCTCAAGAAGAAATAGATAATCTGAATAGTTTTATAGTCACCTGCAGTTAAATCCTTCCTTCCTCTCACTGTAAAAAAGCCCTCTGGACTCAGATGGCTTCTCTGCAAATTCCAGCATCTAGTAAATTTTTTTTTAAGATTCTATTTATTTATCTAGGAGCGACACACAGAGAGAGGCAGAGACACAGGCAGAGGGAGAAGCAGGCTCCCCGCAGGGACCCCGATACAGGACTCAATCCCTATACCCTGGGATTACACCCTGAGCTGAAGACAAACACTCAACTACTGAGCCACCCAGGCATTCCACATTCTAGCATATTTTTAAGGAAGAAATTATACCAAGTTTACACAAATTCTTTCAGAAAGTGGAAGAGGAAGGAATACTTCTCACCTTCCGTTATGAGGCCAGAATTAATTACTGGAATACAAAAATATGATAGAGATTACCAGAAAAGGAAACTGTAGAAAAATAATCATTATAGGCAAGAAAGAAAAATTCTTAACAAAGTATTCATAAACCAAATGCTATAAAAAGGACAATATATCCTAATTTAGTGGGATTCATCTCAAGAATGCAAGGTTGGTTTAGCATCCGTAAATTAATAAATATAATTTACTGAATCAATAAATGTAAATGAAAAATTGTAAGATCACCTCAATAGATACATAAAAGCATTTGACAAAATTCTGCATTTAGTTATGATAAAAACTCAGAGTAAACCAGAAAAAGAATGAGGTTTCCTCAAACTGAAAAACAGCATCTGTATAAGATTTTCCACTACTCTGATATTTAACAGTGAAAAACTGGATACTCTATTCCTAAAATAGAGTGTCCACTTTCATCACTTCTATTCAACACTGTACTGAAGGCCCTAACCACTGAAGTAGGCAAGAAAAAGAAATACAAATCATGTAGATTTGGAAAAGAAAAATGTCCTTATTCGAAATTGACATCATTATGTAGAAAATCCCTAGGAATCTTCAAAAATTATTTTTAAAGTACCTTAGTAAGGTCACAGGATATTAGCTCAAATATAAAAATCAGTGAAAGTTCTATAATCTAGCAAAAAATAATTGGAAAGTTGAAATAAGGGTCTCTTGGGTGGCTCAATCAGTTTAGCAACCTACTCTTAGTTTCAGCTTGTGTCAAGATCTCAGAGTCCTGAAATGGAGCCCCACCTTGGGCTCCCCACTCAGCGGAAAGTCTGCTTCCCCTTTCCCTCTGCCCACTGCCCATGCCTTCTCTCTAAAATAAGTAAATGTCAACAAAAGGTTGACATAAAAAGCAACAATGCTGTTTATAATCATATCAAAAACTATCATTTAAGGTTAAATTTCATAAAAGACATGCAGAATCTATACACAGAAATCCACAAAACATTACTGAGAAAATTAAAGAGCTAAATAAGTAGAAAAATAAATAGGCCATTTAACATTGTTCAAATGTCAGTACTTCTCAAACTAATCCATAGATTCAGTGCTACCCCAGTTAAAAACCTAGTAGGGGACTTAGAGGAATAGACATGCCAAGTCTAAAATTTACACAGAAATGCAGACTTCAGAGTCAAACTGCCACTTTTCGAATATTGGCTCCACCACTTGCCGTTGTTTACCTAAAAATCCATCCTCCCTATCCTGCCTTTTCTTGTTGGCAGGAACATTACTTCTTTACAGTAACTATCCTTCTCTTCTCTCTGGGGGTTGTATCTCTAGCTCTCAAGTGTAGTTTGAGATTCTCATTCTTCTAAACACTGGCTGGCTTAGCGGTAAGTATGTGACCCAGTATGGTCAATGCGATACAAATGGGGTTTACTGTGAGACTTCCATCCCAAAAGAACTTCCTGGGAGACAGAAAGAGACTTCCCTCTTATCATCATCTACTGGATGTATTCTGGGTGAGGATGAGGCCCTGAACAATGGCTCTCATGAGATGATCCAGTCTGAGAAGGAGTCTGAGAAATAGGATGATAGAACAAAGATCTGCAAAGATCCTGTATCCTAGATGAAGTGTTAACCTGCTAATTCCCATTCCCATGCAACTGTCATTTGTGGAAAATTGATGTTACATGAGGAAATAAATTATCCTTATTTTAAAAATCATTTGGGTTACTTTTGGGTGTCTGATACTTGCAGTTAGATGCTCTGTGATTTAGATCCCTCACCTCTAATTAGGCATAATAGTAATTCTTACTTTATAGAGTTTTTAGGCAGATTATTTTTTTAAAGATCTATTTATTTATTCGCGAGAGACACACAGAGAGAAAAGCAGAGACACAGGCAGAGGGAGAAGCAGGCTCCCCATAGGGAGCCCGATGCAGGACTCAATCCCAGGATCCCGAGATCACGCCCTGAGCCCAAGGCAGATGCTCAACCACTGAGCCACCCAGGCATCCCTAGGCAGATTAAATGAGATAATGCAAGTAGAGCATACAGTTAAATGGCCAGTAAGTATTCAATACATGTTAGCTGCTATTACTAACATATTGGTTCTCTCTCCCCTGAAAATTAAGGAACCTCATGACTGAAACAAAGAGATCTATTTCAATCAACAAATATCAGCTGCCTACTGTATGTCAAGCTCTGTCACAACAGCTGTGAATGAATCCCTGTCTCCCAAAGCTCTCACATTAGAAGGGAATAATAGAGTGAAGAAGAGAGATAATGATGACACAATACTTAAGTAATATATAATTGCTTTGTGGATATAGGGTGTCAAGGTTACACAGAGAAAGGGTGTTCAACCAACCATTGCTTGGTAGATTCTTAAATAAGTAAGACTTTTTTGGAGAAGGTTAACATACAAACTTGGGCCCTGAGAACATGAATGAAAAATCCAGATGAAGAGGACACAGGAGAGCATTTGGAAGGTATTCCAGACAGAGGAAAAAGCACAAACAGAAGCTTAGAGACAAGGAAGAGCGTGGGGGCAGTTACTGAACTCTAAGCAGTTCAGTGTGGCTAAGATGATTGCCAGGTTAACAGAGGAACAGGTACACTGAGGACACTCATGTAGAGTCTAAGTCATGCAAAAGAGGAAGCTGCAGGCTCCCTGGAAGGGCTTCTAATTTAGAAACCAGCATAAAGTAGGTCTTAGTAATGAAAACTGTGCTGCTCCTGGTTCATGTCTCTAAATATGAATTTGACCTGTTATTTATTTAAGATGCGAAGTTCTTGCCTATACATCAAAGACTTCAGTTTAAAAAAAACATAAAATCTGGCTCAAGTTAAGATTGGAACTTTTAAAGTGGGGCAAGCTATAAATTAACAAGTTTCCCACTGTATGCATGAATTGGAGGCTTGTACTGAACTAGGTCACAAGCCTGGACCAGGCTAATTGGCCTTGATTTTTTTGGGTCCCCTCCCTGTGACAGATATTCTGGGAAAGGCAGAAAGGGAGGTTGGGGAAAATGGACTAGCAATGTCCAGAATTATGAGAATAATCAAATTTAGACAGATCAGAAAAGCTCTTCGATACTCTCTAGTCAGAGTTCTCAAACTTTTAAAAATATGGCACCCTATCTTCAAATGTTCAAGTTTATCTTGGTAGATTGCAAAAAAATGGCCAAAATTTCCTCCAGTCAATCCCAGTTTGTATGCCTTTTGTATCATGCCTTTACAGCTTTTCTTACCAAGGGATAGAGTTTGTGTTTCCACTCCTTAAATCTCAATTTGATCCTGTTACTTACTTGACCAATAGGATACACAAATATGACACAGACAATTGAAAAGCACTTGCTCATTGCATCTTGTCTTGTTTTTTGCTTTTTGGAACCCTAAGATCACCATGCTAAGATCATTAATCCCAGGCTAATCTTGAGGAAAATAGACCCCGTAGAGAGAACTCAATCACCCCTGCCACCCCAGTCAAGGCTAACATGAACTGACCAGCCAGTTGCCTTCAATTTCATGAGTTACACTTGCTGAGACAAGCGAAAGGGCCAGCCCAGCTCAAATTGCTGACCCTTAAAATCATAAACTAAACAAACTGTTACTGTTTTAAGTCACTGTGCTTTGGCATATTTTGTTATGCAGCAAAAGCTAACTGATACAGTCACTAAAAATTTCAACATCAAAACAAATGAAATAAGATTTGATGACTGAAACAGTGTGAAGAAAAGGAAGCCTTGGCCACTCTTTTCCTAAAAGCCAGGAATACATCCCTCTCCCCCAGTAGTCCCCAAAGGGGCAGAATCACTAGATCCCTGAACTCTAGTTTTACATATGTTACAATCCAATGTCTATTTTATAGACTAGGACACTGAGGTCCAGAGGTGATCCTGATTGGCCTAAGTCCATCAGTGCACGGTGAATGTCTGGTCATGGTTCATAGACGGGTACACAAAAACAAATTATCCAAAGAGACCCTTACACTGAGAGGACATAAGGCCAGGAGCAATGTCATCCATCCACAAGAGACAAGCTTACCTGAGAATGGAGGCATTGCAGCATATGGCAGAGAGGACAGATGCAGAGAAGTAAAATCCCAGTGACATGATATGGACCCAGCTAAAGCTAAGCAAGATCTACATTTTGTCTTTTCAGTTATATGATAAGAAAATTCCTCTGTTTTTAAAGCCAGTATGAGTACTATTTTCTGGCCCTTATGGCCAAGATTCTTAACTGACTCACTTATTCTGATATACGTATTCAAGTTCACTTGGTGAGTGCTGAAGCTGAGACTCTACCCACTTGATTCCAAATCTTTCTCACTGTCTCTCCAATAGGACAGGATAAAATTTAACACCTTCCCCTCTTGTGTGTCTTTCTGAAGAGAACAGGGATCTGGAAACTTTTCCATATGAAGAAGGCAGAGTGGGGATGAAGTAGGAAAAATCTTACAGCGGTGCACCCGGAATCAGAAATCCATGGAAATCCATGAGGGTGGACTTGCAGGATAAAGAGATACATGAGTAGGTAGAGAGAGTAACTTGAAGCTGAATCGATGCACTTAGCCAGAGTGATTAAATTATGGTTCTCTAAATCTCTCTCATTTGGGATCAGAATTGATCTCAGGATGTGGGGGGGGAGGGGAGCTTTGATCCTAGTGGGGTTGAGGCAATTTTCAGTATGTGGAGGTAGTGCTGAATGGGATAGGAAGCCAGACTGACTAATAGCACAAGTAGCCATGAACCAGGACATGCAGAACAATGTCATCAGGCTGACATGTCAAGACTCAGAGCTGAACCCGATCTTTTTTATGTGAACCCACACCACAGTTGGGCAAATGTATGCTCTATCTAATCATCGGAAAGTAAAAATAGGCCCTTCCTTCTTCTACTTGTTTGCAAATTGAAAGTCTAACAACTTTACCACTCAACTGCTTGATGATTAGTAGGCGGTAATTTAAACTATACACATTATGCTAAGTATCCTTATATTAATTCAGTCTGAGTGAGTTTTTATAAAATGCTTTGTTCTGCTCAATAAAGTTAATTATATGTTCTATGTTTCATAACTGAGTGTCTTGATTTTTTTAAACATAATGGCAGCTTCAATTGCATTTCCTTATAAACTCGGGTGTGTAACAAAAAGCAATCCATATAAGGAAGCAGAGCTGTCCACTCCTCACCACCCTGCCCCCTTCTCCCCAGCAGCCTTACAGAGGTGGGGAATGTCCTATAATGTTTACAAGGAGCTGGCTGTGCCCAAGAGATCCAGAAGCAAAAGCCCTGAGCAAATAGGTCCCTGAGAAACCTCTCTAATGTGGAAAGGGAAGGTGAGGGTCTAGGAGATATGAGCATAAGTACCCAGGGCTGGTTCTAGTGGACTTTGAAAACAAGAGGTTAAGAGGTGGCACTTAATCAGTATGCGAGCAATTCTATAATACATAAGCCCATTCTGGAAAGTGTACTACCAATCATGGTACTCATAGATCCCATGAGGATTCCCTCCCAGATAAGCAGGATGAGTGCTGCACCCAACCTGGGTCTAAGAGCCCAGGAAGACATGAAAGAGAAATGTCATTTTTGTGAAAGTTATCATAGAAATATGAATGGTAGGGTGCCTGGGTGGCCCAGTAGGTTAAGCATCTGCCTTCAGCTCAGGTCATGATCTCAGGATCCTGGGATCAAGCCCTGTGTAGGGCTCCCTGCTCATGCAGGTTCTCTCTCTCTCTCTCTCTCTCATAAATAAATAAATACGATCTTAAAAAAAGAAATATAAACAGCTAGCATTTCCTTAGCACTTATTTTAAGCACTTTACATGTGTCAACCTATTTAATCCTCCTTAGAATTCTATGAGGTAGGTGTTATTACCCCCAAACAGAGATGAGGAAAACTAAGATCTGGAGAGGTTGGGCCACTAGTATAGAGTCAAGAGAGGCAATCAGGAGTCAGCATCTGTAGGAGATAATAAAATCAAAGCCAGGCCATCATTACGAAGGGAATGGACAGCAATAGCACAGCTAACCAGCTACCAGAGGAATCTCAGGGAAGTAGGAGGGTTAGAGGCAGAGGTAGGGGAAGCTGAACCTGAAGTTTTCAGAGCAGATGCTCTTTTTTTGGCACCAAGTGTCAGTAGCTTTAGGCACATACCAAAAGGAAGCCACTGAAGAGCCAATAGATAATACTAAAGAATAAGAAGACATAAGACCCAGAAAATGAAAGAGGAGAATTAGTATTTATCTCACTTGATAACAATAGTTATGCATTATTTGTTTAAACAACCCCGTTTTCATATTTAGTGTATTGGCTTCTTTAACTAATGCTTTCATCATACTCCACCCAGCACAGGGTGTGGCTCATGGTAAGAATGAAATAAACTGTTTTGGTGGTTATTGCTAAAATAAGGTACACGTACACTGCTGGATGCAGTTTAAAGACTATGAATCAACAGAATAGTATCCACGTGTTCTTGTTCATGTGCTCTTGGACAAGTCATTTCACCACTCTGAATCTCACTTTTTCTGCAAGAGTAAATTGGAGTCATGATACCAGTAAATTTGCCCTCGGGCCTATTTCTAAGATCAGGTGAGACAATGCATCTAAAAGCATTTTTGAAACTATAAAATCCCATTTCCGTGTTAGGTTCCATTGACCTAACTTAACCTCCCTATTTACAAATATACTGGACAGTCACACAAACACACTGAAAAATACATTTGACAGTTTATATCTCACTTGATTTGTCCACTGGCATGGCAGTGACACTCAGAGTAGGGCTACAGATCACCAACCGGGGTGGCTTCATACAAGTTTCTGTTTCCTGATCTATCTGTGGTGGCAGAGCCCCTGGACAGAGATGCAGGAACTCACATTTTGGCCCCAGACTCCTCCATTTTAACTACTGTGTGACCAAGAACAAGTAATAAAATTTCTAAATCTCAAGTTTCATCCCTGGACAAGAAGAGCAAGAAAGATATCTGCCCTACTCACCTTCCAAGGTTGTAGTGAGGAAACCAGGACTGTAGAAAACCCACGTGTCAGAAGATGTCTTTTACCTCCTTTGGTTCTGGCAGTAAGGGCGGCATGTGACTGTGCAGTAGTATACAAGCCATCACACCTCTCGGGTCAGCTGCGAGCCCTGTGAGAAATGGGCAATAATCAGTGGATTCAAACAATCAATAAATGTTCTGAGCACTTGTGAATTCTCCAAATCCAATAAGAAAAACCAAGATGCGTTTCACAGAGGAGAGAGGTTACCATAAGGAATCCAAGATACCAGATAATCCCCCTGGCCACCAGCATAAAAGAAGAGCGCTCTTTGTCTAGATTCAACACGTCTCTGCCGTCCACCTGTGAAATGCTGGTGTCAGATCCTTCCTGGCACGTTTCCATTTGTTTTCAGTAATCCTCTCAAAAATGCAGGGAGATCAATGCTCTAACACATTTACAGAGAGGGAAACAGCTTTACAAAATGTTAGTGGCGCATGTCAGGTTGACGCCTCCAGGGTGATGAAGCCAGTTTAGTGCAGTGCTGAGACTCTGAGCCTGGGAGCGGAGAAAGCCAAAAACAAAACAAAACAAAACAAACAAACAAAAAAAAAAACAAACCCTGGGGGCTCTACCTCTCTGAGCCTCAGTCTACCCATCTGTAACACCAGGGGTGAGGGGCTTTGCTCGTGGCCCTGGTGGCTTGTGATGCTGAGAAAGTGACAGCCTTGTTTCTATTCTGCTCGTGTGAAAAATCCTATGAATGATTTATAGCTAAATCCTTTACTTCTCTGTACCCCTCCTTTGAACTTATCTTTAGATATTTGTCCATTTAGTTATGGGTTTTATTGAGAGCTGACTTCATGAATCACATCTTGCAAACGCAGGGGAAGAAAGATACAAATGTTCCACTCAATTTTCTTCTCCAAGGAGAAACTCCTTTTTCCTTCACCTTCTAAGGAAAAAAAAAAAAAGTAGGTTTTAACCACTAATCACAACTAATGGAAGATGCACTCTGCTATTCTTGACTACAATGACTTCAGGCAGACCCCAGGGAAGTCAATATTAGATCAGCCGGCTGGTAGAAGCTAGGGAAGGTGTAAAAAGCTCCCACCATGGGTCCATTGTAGAGCCCTGTGAGGCCTGCACTTGACTGGGAAACATTTAAATCTATTTTCTTTTGACCTCTGAGGGCTCTTAAGTGAAGGGAAAAAAAGCCCTTTGCAACAAGTCTGGTGTTTTGACATTCATTTCCCAGGGCACAGGATCCTTCTGAAGGAGGAGAGGGCAAACGCTGGCAGTTAATGGAAGCCATGCTGGGCAATTGGTGTCATCAGAATCCCAGACTGAGCTCAGAGGCAGGGCCAGAAAATTCGAGGAGACACTGAGGGGCGGTATAAGGCTGTGCCCCATGGTGAGTCGGGGATGGAAAATGAGAGGTGTGGACAACCTCAACCAAAGACAGTTTCCAGAGGCTGGAAAGGGCCCTTGGTAACAGATGAGGACACTTGGCTTCTAATTGCGGCTAGCATTTAATAAGCACTTAGTTTGTACCCAGTACTAAGGGAAAGACTGGTTCACCTCACGCAGTCTTCCTAATAGATGAGGAAACTAAGACCTAGGGCACTGAGGTATCTTGCCAGTTTACACAGCCAGAGAATAACAGAAATGAGACTCAAATATGGATCTAAACTTGGCACCCCTGCTCTAAATCATTACACTATCCTACACCTACCTATGTATTCTACATAGATACAGATATATAGATATTATCCAAATCAGCTGTTGTTTCTAGGGAAAACCTGACTTGCCTCAGCCAACTGCCTGTGGGTTGAATGTTGGAACCCTACCCAGGACCCCCCGGGCTAGGGCTTCTCTCCTGCTAGAAGATAGGAATCTTGGTATATACATGAGGATAGACACTGGGGACATGTTTAATTACCCTAAGTCTACCTCCAGTCAACTGTTTCTTCCTCCTGTGGTTGTCTATAAATCAAGGTCTCCAAGGGCATATAGTCTAGTCCTAGTTCAAGGAGATTTACCTACTTGCCTGAATATCCTTGAATCCTGGTGGGAAGACAATGTTAGAACTCAACAGAAAAAGGCTGTGAGTTTAGTTTCCTAGGTTCCTTGAGAGACTGAGAAATGGGAAGGAGCCACATGGGATCCACATGCGTATCTTGCAGGCTGTCGCTCTTGTGGACGGGAATAAGAAGCAGCAGGATAGTATAGCGGGTAAGTACTCAGCACTGTGCATTCAGTCAGACCTGGTTTCAAATCCCTGTTCTGTCACTTATTAAATGGTGACTATCAGGAAATTATTAACTCTTGCTAAGTTTCAAAAACTTCATCATTCTTAATATGGGTGTCTGTGACCATTTAGAGATCTGTGAAGATCATAACACATATCGTGCATATATGCATGCTTAGAGTACTAAATAAGAGACTTTAGTCATTTTTGTCACCACCATCAGAGAGCAGGGACAGTGTTTGGGGAGAAAAAAAAAGAGCATGTGAATGTGTGAAGGCACTGGCAACAAAGTGGTGGCAAACTTGGCGGTGCTTGACTAGATATTTGGGGTAGTTTTAGGTGCATAGAGCCATCCTGTGGGGAGGGAAGTCTGGGTGACTCCAGCCACGTTTGCCTTCTTTCAGCCAAGCACCTCCTGGCACTTGGGCAGAGCAGCCTAAAATAACGGAAGACCCAGAGAAGAAAAGGGCAGAACTGGGAAGGGATGGGATGGAGATGGAGTACGTGTGGAACTTGATAAGGGATAAACTGAACCCCAACTAGGACTGCAGAGTGAGAGATTTCTGGAACGCAGCCTGCTATGGCAGCACAAGGCAGCCCTGGAAGATTGTCTGTCAACACGAACATCAGAAAAGGAATAGGTCTAATGGGTTGTACAGTATGGACGACAGGGTTTTTTTTCCCCACTATATCCTCTCTCCCTGCTCTACAGCCGCTCTAAGGTTAGGATTGACTCTACCCCAGCTCCAGGAGTAGGGCCTGATTAATCTAAGCCAGGGATCAGCAGACTTTTCTGTGAAGTGCCAGATAGTAAATATTTTTAGGCTTTGTGAGCCAGATGGTTGTAACTACTCAACTCTGCTGCTGTATCATGAACATGGCCTTAGGCAATAAGTAAACAAAAGGGTCTGGCTATGTCCCAATAAAACTTTATTTCCAAAAACAGGCAGCAGGATAAATTTGGCCTCGGACAAAGGTCTGCTGATCTAGGCCAATCAAAGAAATCCTTACCCTTTTTCAAAATGATGCCCAAACCAAATGGTTAATGACATTCCAGTGGCTACAGTGATTGGCTCTATTCAGAGTGTATATCAAGAATTTGTTTGGTTGTTGGCACAGGGGGTAAGGGAGGGTAGATAGTGGAGCAACACATTTATTTCATTATTTTCCTTCTATATAAGTAAAAAAAAAAAAGAAAAAAAAAAGATCATAAGCAAAGCCAGGCTAAGAAAGTCCATAAATGAAGAAGAAAAAATTTCAGAGTATATCAGACTCTGAAGTCCAGATTGAATAATGCCTCAAGACAGTCCCACATGTTGGCTTCATAATTATGAAAGCAAATAAATTCCCATTTTATAAGACATTTTATTTACATTTACTAGGACTATCAATTTAAAGCACCCTATCTGCTACAAATTGCAGATCATGCTAACTAATGGAAGCAAAAGAACACTGTGCTCTTCTACAATTAAAACAATAAAACGCTAAATATACCTTATGGTTAATTTTATCTGTCAACTTCACTGGGCCACAGGGTGCTCAGATATTTGGTTAAATATTGTTGTTTCTGGATGTGTCTGTGAGGGCGATTTTGGATGAGATTAACATTGGAATGACACATTCGGGGAATATAAAAAATAGTGAAAGGGATTAAAGGGGAAAGGAGACAAAATGAGTGGGAAGTATCAGAGAGGGAGACAGAACATGAGAGACACCTAACTCTGGGAAACGAACAAGGGGTAGTGGAAGGGGAGGTGGGCGGGGGGTGGGAGTGACTGGGTGACGGGCACTGAGGGGGGCACTAGACAGGATAAGCACTGGGTGTTATGCTCTATGTTGGCACATCGAACTCCAATAAAAAAATATACAAAAAAAAAAAAAAACACATTGGAATGACAGACTGAGTAAAATGTTCTTCCCCAGTGTGGGTGGGCCTCGTCCAATCTGTTGAAGGCCTAAATACAATAAAAGGCTAAGAAAGAAAGAATTCTATCTCTCTGCACAACTGGCTTTGGAACATTGGTCTTCTGCCTTTGGCCTTAGACACAGACTAGAACTTATACCATTGGTTCTGCTGGTACTTAAGCCTTCAGACATGCACTGAAATGTAATGTTATCAGCTGTCCTGCTTCTTGGGATTTCAGACTCATACTAGGACCATACCATCAGTTCTCTTGGGTTTGGACTCCTCAGCCTCCATAATGTAAGTTAATGCCTTATAATAAGTATCTCTTATAAGTCTGTATGTGTGTGTGTGTGTATATATATATATATATATATATATATATATATATATATATATATGATCCTACTGAATTTGTTTCTCTGGAGAAAACTGACTAATACAAAATGGAATTGCTTTTGAAGGAACTCACCTTAGGAAATCAAAGTGGGCCAGGCTCCACTTCCCCACCCCCTCACCTACCTACACAGTTCCTGAGGCAACTCCCCTGACACCTCAAGTTCTAAAAGCATACTTTGAAAACCACAAGCTGAAATTATCTCTATCTGACCTCTTGTATTTCAGAAGACATCTCTGAGAGAAGGAAACTGTTAGATCACAGAGCTTCTCGAATGCTTTTCTCCATATGTTCTAAAAGTCCCTCTGTGCACCTCTATTTTTCCTCCTTTGTGAAGTAAGCATCTTGGATGAAATGACTGTCAGAGAGGCCTTCCTCGCCCCCATACACAATATTAGAAGAAGAACAAGTTGATCATCCATCTGATAGAATGAGAATTTGGGTAGCTATGATTTTTATTTCTTACGCAAAAGTGGTTCAAATTCCCCGGGAATATTTAGAAATAAACATAAGGAAAATACGCAGAAAATAAAAATTCCTCATAATTCCTCTTTTGAAAATAACTACTATGAACATTTTGGAGTGAAAATGTTCAAGCTTTCTCTCCCACTCTCTCTCACATGCACATACATGCATGCACACACACTCATATATAAGAAATCATACTGTGCATGCTATTTATAACCTGTTGAATTATCTTAAAAATATAATAGCCTTTCTGTCTCAATAAATATTCTCCATATTATAATGTTTTAATAGCTGTAAAGAATTTCAATTGCATAGATACACCAAAATTTATTCAACTAATGTCTATCTGTTGGAAATTTAGGTTTATCCAATTTTCTGCTATTTTAATAGTATGATGAACATTATTGTAGCTAAATCTCTACACATTTGCATTATTATGTCCTTAGGATTTATTTTTAGAAATGGAATTACTAATTCAAAGAGTATAAACATTTTAAAATTGTTTGATGCATTTTACCAAATTATCCAGAAGGTTTATGCAAATTTAAACACCCTTTCCCTGTATATGGGGAAGCCTGTTCATTTACACTTTTACCACTATTGAGCAGTTATTTTTAAAAATCTTAATAAGTCAGAGGAAGTGAGAAAAATAAGACTCTGGATTTTTTATGAGAAGATACCTTGGATGCTAGTGTGTGTGTGTGTGTGTGTGTGTGTGTGTGTTGGGGACCAGAAGAAAGCAGTAAATTTCCTCCCAGGTTTGATTTGTAACTTATCCCTGGAGCTATGTTAAGATCTAACTTTAGTTACATGGCCTACAATAAAGAGTGCTGGCACAGAAGGACAGCCTTCCTCTTTCAAAATCTCAAGGTAGAGCAGAAATAGCCTCCTATGACAAGAAGGAAAGGATGCTTGATGGGCCAGGGGAGGACAGTAGCTAATAGATAGTAAGGTCAATTCCAAGTTTTCTGAATCATCCCATAACCCCCTCTAACTCTCAGAGCATCAGCCTGCACTTATCAGTCCCTTAACCGTAACCTAACTGATCCATATTCAGCTCACAGAGCCATCTTGAATTATGGTTTTCTGCCCTGTGACTCTTCAAGATAACTTTTTTAAAGCACAATCATAAGTTCCCAGGTAAATCTGAGAGCACTGTATAAGCATGCTTTAAAAAACAATAAAAGATATAAACCAAAAATTTAGAATTTAATATGTTATTCTCTTTCATTAAGCAATACAATGCTTTCAGAAGTGGTCATTCCATTCCAAAATCATGAAATGTCCTTGGTACCATTGTTTAACAATGGCAAGATGGTCTTCAAAGCCTTGCCTTCAGTGGTCAGGTCATTGTAAATGACTACAGGTGATAATTGCTTTTTCTCCATGGGAGGTGGGCCTCCAGGTTTTCCATCCTTGAATACTAACAGAATTTTCAATGCCTTCAATCCCAGACAAGCCTGGAGGCCAAAAGCAACTTCCCTACCATTATAGATCCTAAAGTGATGTCCCAATGACCACCTTGGGGTTCACATCTTTGTGTAACCTTGAGGGTGGGCAAGAGTTGTGACTTGCATCTAATCAACAGACCATGGCAAAGATGATGAGATGCCACTCTCATAAGCCTACTTTATATAGCAAAGATGATAGACTGTCACTTCATGATTATACTGTTAAGTCTACTATATATAATACACATATATACATTTGCATGCATATGACTTGGAACTAACTCACTTTATCTCCTCTTCCTCTCTGCAAACCCCCCCCCCCACATCTCTTCCATCCCTACTCCAAATCTCCCCTTCCCCTCCTATCCCCACCTCTCTCACTGGTCTTGAAGAAGTAATCTTCCATGAATTCCACATCTGCAAAGAAATCAATTCTGTCAACAACCTGAATAGGAGTTTGAAAGCAGATTCTTCTCCAGTTGAGCCTCTGATGAGACCTCAGTCCTGGCCAACACATGGATTACAGCCCAATGAGACCCTGAAGCTAGGAACCAGATTAACTTTGCTCAGATTTTTAACCTAGAGAAACTGTGAGATAATAAATATGTGTTATTTCAAGCTGCTAAGTTTGTAGGAATTTGTCATGCATCAATAGAACACAAATACACCCACATATGCCTCTTTCTGTTACCAATTTATAAAACAAGGTTCTCAACTGCAAACCACTTCTATATAATTTAAACTATAAAGCAATTCACTGAGGAGGCCACAGAACCAACAGAAAGGCTATAAAACTGGTCTTGCTCCATGGGCAGAACATAAAGAAGATCAGCTGCAGAAACCACAGCCAAGCTGCTTCAGCATTAGGCTTGTCAAGATACCACCACTGGCATATCTGTCAGTCATCACTCTTGTTAGACAATACTGCCACTAGACTCTGTTGCTGCTGCTAGATCCTGGGTGTGGTGGCTGTGCAATACCACCACTGCATACTCCACTGCTTTGCATCTTTGCATAACTTTGCTGAGATTTGAAGTATCAGGTGAGAGCACACTATTAGCCAAGTTTAAGGCACACATTCATACTCTAGTTGCCAGGAAGCAGCTGGGTGGAGTATCTGATCAGACTATAGAATTGCTCAAATCTAGAGTACACATTCATGTTTTATGTTGACAGTATTTGTTTGTCTGAGTGGCTGTAACAAAAATACTTTAGTTGACTTATAAACAACAGAACTTTTCTTCTCACCATTCTGGAGTCTGAGAAGTTCAAGATCAAGGTACCTGCAGATTTGGTGCCTATTTAGGGCCCACTTCCTGGTTCATAGATGACTATATTCTAGTCATATTTATATATGGTAGAAGACAGCAGTCTGGGGTCTCTTTATAAGGGCCCTACTCCCATTCGTGAAGGCTCCATTGTCATGACCTAATCACCCCCAAAAGGCCCAACATCCAAGTATCATAACAATGGAGATTAGACTTCAACATACGAATTTGGGAGGGACACATTCAGTCTTTAACAAATGGCATGTCCTGGAGTTTTACAGAACTCAGCTGTTCATAGACCACAGTGTAACTAGTGCTCACTAGAATTATGCAGTGCATGACTATTCAATGATTTTACAGAAGGAATGAGAACTCCTTGGAGTTGCACAGTGGCCTGCTTCCATCAGCTTCTATGATAGAAGTGTAACGTCCCACCCTATCGAGACTTAGACTATGCAATTCTCCCTCCAATAGGAACGTGTTAGGATGTAGGACAATCATAAATTATTTTTTAAAAAGACAAGTGGCTCTCACATCAGTAAATAGATAATAATTGCAGCCACATGTGTAAATAAGATTGCTTAGTCCAAGAGCAGAACTGAGGATAGACAAAAACCTTAGAAAAAGGCCTAAGAGGGGCACCTGGGTGGTTCAGTTGGTTGAGTGGTTGACTCTTGGATTCAGCTCAGTTCATGTTCTCAGTGTCTTGAGATCAAGCCCCACGTCAAGCCCCCACATCAAGCCCCATGTCGGCTCTGTGCTCGGTGGGGAGTCTGCTTATAGATTCTCTCTCTCTGCCTCTACACCTACTTCTGCTCGTGTTCTCTCTCCCTCAAATCAATCAATCTTTTAAAAAACAAAGAAAAAAGAAAAAATCCCTAAGGAACTCCATCACTATCAGGCCAGGGAGGGAATACTAAGTGTGCAAAGCAAGAGAGTAGTGAAACATGCATCTCTCAGGGGTGATCCTGAAAAAAAGAATTTTCCAGGAGCGCTTTGATTTCATATAACAATGAATTACTTTTGGTAAATAAATATATGTTTAATGAAATATAATTTTTATTTTAAATAAAAATAACCATAAAAACAGGAAAAACAATGTCTTTTCTTTCAGATTCCATGTCCTCCTGATTTGGAATTCAGAAGTTATGGTTACTACAAAGGCAATGTTCAAACTTCCACTTGCAGTCTGCAGTTAGAATGAGGGACCAGGATCTGGGATTTGTGGCCCAAATATCTCAGTGGGGCCAAAATCATTCCAGTCATATTGCAGCCTATCCAGTCGCCCAATTCCTAACTTATTGAAAAAAAATGCAATATATTTGTAGATTTAAGTGAAATCTTCCCTAAAATCACCAAAATGAATTTTCTTTAATCATTGAGAACATGATGTCATCATGATATAAACCTGAAATGTTAATCAAGAAAGTTGCAGAACTTAACAAATTAGGTATGGCAGGCAATCATATTACTCTACAGAAAAGCAAGGATAATATCAAATTTTAATCAACATTTCTGACTCCTCTAGTTCACAGAAAGAGTGTGAAAAAAAATCTATCTGTAAAAGTTCAGGATGGAGAAGAGGACACAAGTGAAATAGATACCCATGCACAGAAGGGAGATCATTCTTGCTAGAGAATGGATTATAAAATAGTGAACAAATTCAAGAGAAAGTGAGCCCACATAGTGTTCTGTGAGTCACACTGCCTCTCCAGACATGGTCAGGCTGAAATGGAAGCTGAGGCTAAGCTGGACTTGGAGGAGGGGCTAGAAGTAGTCTTTAATTAAAGGGAATTGGGGGATCTCTGGGTGGCGCAGCGGTTTGGCGCCTGCCTTTGGCCCAGGGCGCGATCCTGGAGACCCGGGATCGAATCCCACATTGGGCTCCCGGTGCATGGAGCCTGCTTCTCCCTCTGCCTGTGTCTCTGCCTCTCTCTCTCTCTCTCTCTCTCTCTCTCTCTCACTATCATAAATAAATAAAAATTAAAATAAAAGGGAATTGGGGTCTGGGGTAAGCCCCAAAGACACTGGATCTCAAGTTGTTGGCAGCACAACCAATTATTTTCCTTGTATGGAGGGGCTGAGCCTTTACTCATACCACCTGCCCAGTGGGAGCTGGATTAGAAACTGAGCATGCCTGAGCCTCTGGCTAATAGTGGCTGGGGAAGACAGGGCAGGCATACTCTACTCATCTTCCCAGCTAGAGAACGAGCCCATTGATGAGAAGGACTGTGGCTCAGATAACTTCTCTACCCATTTCAAGAGCTGACCCACAGTAGATCGTCAGTATGTGCTCACTGATGGACTGGCTGATAGATCAACTGACTGAATAAAAAGACATTAGGGAAACCAACAACAGGTTGAGTTCTTCCATTATCCATTATCCCTCTATGCTTCTTCAGACCTGCCTCACAAAGATGTGACTTATTACTTCCCCTCTTTCCCCTCCTTCTTTCAGAGAACATGACATGACTTTTCTCATTCCATAGAATATATTTACTTTCCCCCTGGGCACTTTCGATTTGCATTAAGTGAAACAATGCTTACTTTGCTTTCTCCTCTTATCTTAATAAATGAGAGCCCTGACTATATTCCATGTCCAGACAAACAAATGGCCCAAATCACATGAGCTGTGAGCAGATTTGATGGCCCAGCTCAGCAGAATGATGGCTGTACACACATCCCATCCCCCATCTCTCATCACCATCCTCACCCCCATCCCATGCTCCAATGTTCTGGTTAACTTAAGACAGATAGGATGGTGCATTAAACTGAGTGCCTGGAGGACAACACATGCCAGTCTGCTGTACCAGCCAATGGAATTGGTCAGGCACCAAGGTACAGGAAGTCAGAGGTCTCATGGGGCAGAACTTCACCATAAGGATCCGTCACCAGTGGCATTGGGCATCAAGGGCATGAACTCATATCAAGGTCAAGTCCTTGGTTTGGTTAAATGCTGCACAAACCCTGACCACTGGCCCCAATTCCTCACTAAGATGCAGCAAGTCATCTTTCAAGCATCCTGAGGTTCTCTACACAGAAGCATTACTCTTTATCTAAGCTCTTGGAGCATTTTGTGTTATCCTCCTGCAGAATATTTATTTGTAACACCTTCTTACCAATATTAGCAGAGTGACCATTAATTTATTTTTCAAGTTGAAAAAACTTTGAGTGACATAGGTCACTATTAATAAGTCTGTAGGAATAAGCAGTATAAATTGGGTCTATTCTAGGCAATCAGGATGTGTGGCTGCCCTCACAAATCACAGTGTGAGCACCCTGTGGGCAGGGTCAGTGGTCCTTCCTCCTCTGTTCCTCCCTCTCCCCTTAAGTTTCAGTCCTTATTCAGGGTGGAGTTGCAGAGCTCTTGACACTCGGTTTCCAGGGGCTTCTGCTTATCTTTAGGTTTATAGGAGGATTATCTTCAAGCTCACAACCACTTATTCCTGACCAAAGCATTAGCATGAACATCCCAGTAAAAAGAGTAGTTTCTCCTTTTCCTAAGCTCTTGACCAAGTTAGATGAGTTTCTTTCTTACCCAATAAGCAGTCTGACCACAACCAGGGAGGCCTCACAGCTCTATGAGAACTGGCTAGCTGGGGCGCCCAAGCACCAACATGGCCCTTTCTGAAGTATGAGTCTTCAACAGCAAATGCCAAAGTCAGACAAGGCCCAGACCCTGCCAGTTAAATGCTCAAGGCTCCCTCCCCTGCCAGAGGTGGTCTGGGCAGTTCCTGGAGCAATACAGGCATCATGCAATTCCCTGCCAGTCCTCAGGACCAGTCCTTTGTGTGTGCTGTCTCACCATGGCCCTTCTCTGTTTCCCACTCATGGCCCCATCTCCTGCACTGGCTGCTAAGGCCCTCACATGGCAGTGGGAGCTAAAAGGTCTCACCCTGGCTTCCTGACCTCGGCTTTGCCAGTCCTGGCCTGTCTTGCTCTGAGCCATTCCCGGGTACTGTTGGTGCTGGATCTGGAGGGGCTGGTCCCTCCACCCACTTTCTCAGGCTTCACTCTAGCCCTCTGTCACCCCACCTTCAACACAAAAACAGCTGTTGGTTGGGAGAAGATACCCATTATCTCTTTATCTGCTGAATCTATGGGGATCTTTGTACCTGGGAGTCCCTGAACTGCTAGAAACCAGGAGTGAATCCGACTGTTCTCTCAGTAGCGCATGTGGACATCCTCGGAGGCACAACACCTGTATTATCTTACTGACTCCTCCTGCCAGTCTCCTAAGAGAAGTGTTATCATCCCCTTTGTTTATAACTGGGGAAACCAAGGCAAAACTAGTTTGTCCAGAGTTACAGAGTTTCTGCTACCCTGCAGGTAAAGGGGGGCACCTGCTGAGCAATGGAACATTCTAGCTGAGACACAAACATGAAATAAAAGAGCAGCATGAGATAAGTGACTGAAAAAACAAAGGGAAGAGGCCTCTAAAAAAAGAGCCAGTGTTTGGGAATCCTTGACGTACAGACATATGACCACATTGTCCCACTGTCGGGGCATTATTCTCTATTTTGCAGTCAGACTTAGCAATACTCTCCAGGGTCTGCTAGGACTCCAGAGGCAGAGTTTCCAGAAACAGAGTTTCCTTAACTAATTGCTTTGCATTCAATAAACCAAGGCAAAACATTTAATTCTGAGAGATCTAGCAAAGCTCTTTCTAAGACAATATTTAAGGACTTGCAGTATAATGTTTCAGACTGTACAAGTATAAAACTGTATTCAAAAATAGACAAATGGAAAAAAAGACAGCAAGAAAATAGATCAAAGAGTCAAGAGTGGCAAATTACTTTTCAAAAAAACTCTAAGTTTTAACAAAATTATTCTTGTCTAATTTTTTTTTTTTTTGCAAAGTGTGGTACAGAGAATGGAACATGAAACTCGAACGAAAGCTCCACTCTCTGCAGAGTTTGTGTTTATTTCCCTGAGCCTGGATTTCCTCATTTTACAAACAGAACACACAGCGGCTATTAATCCTGGACATACATTGTCTAACCCACTGCCTGATGCTCCACGTTAACCCTCTTTCCCTTCCCAACCCTAAGTGAAAATGTTCCACCGCAGGCACCCCATCAGTCACCTCTGGGTTTCTTCCAACAGAAAAGTTTCCCCCAAGTCAGAAGGCTAGCGTTAGGACCCAGCTCCGCACTCATAGATCCATCTCCTTCCACCCCATGCAAAGCATCAAAAGAACAGCTCAGTCCATGAAAATCTTAGCACCGGGAGGGGGGAAATCAAACCCCAAATTAATCAAACAGGATGCAATTCCCAAAGCAAACATGCATCAATTAGGGGGAATGTTACAGTCAGGTACCGTGTTTGGGATTTCATGAGGGAACATAAGGTGAATACACTAAGCTCTGGCATCGATTATGGAAAACAGCATCTGTATGATGTCAGGGCTGCTGTGATCAGTTCAGCCAGAAATTCACTTTTCAGTGCCTTGATTCCTGGGATTACCTTTGTGCTGACTGACAGCCAAAGAAAGAAAAACTGCACTGCTTCATAGAAAACTTTCTCTGATCTGTTCTAACAGCCAACTCACAGCCCGATGCTGATTTTCCTTGCCAGTGTTTGAGGGACACATTCTTCAAATTGTAAGAGCTCAAAGCAAGAGTTCTTCATTGCCCCTTCTGTGTACACGGCCCTAGATGGACGACACAGTGAGGGCCACAGAGGTGAGAAAAAGCCTCGCCTCACCAGGAGGAAAGGGATTGTTACTGCAGCACCATTACCCAGGATTTACATTTATTATTATGTAATTTTTTTCTCCCAACAATCATACGAGGCAGGATTATTGTTCCCATTCTCTGGGTGAGGCAAATCCTCCCCCCCCCCAAAAAAAACCAAACAAACAAAAAAACAACTCACAGAAGCCATTGATTTGAGCCCCAGCTTATTGAACTCTGAAGTCCCTAATACTTCATGACCTCATAATCTATCCCCAGATCAGTGTCCAAAAAAAAAAAAGTCATCCTTTCTCTGCACAGACCACAGAATGGGACAGAAGACAGGGAACATGAGAAATCAGATTCATCTGTACCTCCCAGATACACTGCATCTGTGTCCACAGAGGCTAAACCAAGAGTCAGAAAGTTTCTCTTACCTGTCCAAGTTGAGGCAACCTGTCCCATTCCCTGAGAAAGTACTCTTCTCTCCCCCAGTGGAAAGCAATCTCTCCCTGATATGAGCCCCCACTGCATTTTGTTTAACTTCTCTTAGAAAGGGTATTCTTTTGCTTTACAAAAAACAGAACAAAACAGAACCCCAACCTGGTTCATTACATGTCTGTTCTTTCCCCAAACTTTCTGCACTTTGGAATCCTATTTATCCGCTCAGAGTCCACCCAAATCGTGGATTTAGCAACTGATTGCTCTCTACTCTGAGAACACACATACCTTCTCCTGTTTTTAAAACAGATGTGAGGGATCCCTGGGTGGCTCAGCGGTTTAGCGCCTGCCTTTGGCCCAGGGCGCGATCCTGGAGACTCAGGATCGAATCCCACGTTGGGCTCCCGGTGCATGGAGCCTGCTTCTCCCTCTGCCTGTGTCTCTGCCTCTCTCTCTCTCTCTCTCTCTCTCTCTCTCTCTCTCTCTCTCTCTCTGTGACTATCATAAATAAATAAAAATTAAAAAATAAATAGATAAATAAAACAGATGTGAATCCCATCAAATCATCCATGCAATGTAACTTTTTTCCCCCTATAACCCATCCATTGAAACCCTCCTCATCGCCTCTGGTCCTCTGTAATCTCTCCCTGCTGCTCACTGCCATGCTGCCCCCCATTCCCATCTGCACAGGCTCCTTCATCGGCAAGTCCCCCCTTTATTCCCACATCATGGTGGGGCTCTGGAGTCTCTGGGATACTCTCTTTGTCCTTACCTCTCTAGGTAAATCAAGCAGCCACTTCATCTCTGGGCCTTTGCTGCTTCCCTGTAGCTTTGCCAGAGAAGTGAGGACCCTCTGCTCTCAGCTCCCACAAACCTACCTGGAATCTGAGGTCTTGAGGGTTTCTTCTATTAGGGAGTCAGAGTCCAGAAACTCCTTTCCCAGACCCTATCATTCTGTATTCACGTAGCCTTTTTCCTCCATTTTTCAACATTTCCAAAACAAAAAGAATCCTTTCTAGTTGGGAGTTAGGAAGAGGGAGAGAGAATCTTTTTCCTCAAACCATCTAAAATTTTGGCCTATCCATTTTTTTCTAAGAACACCAGCATTTGGAAACTAGGAAAGTCATGCTTCTTTCTTAAGACAGTACACACAGAAGGAATGGCCAGTGTGACCAAATAGAGCAGAAGGCCAAGAGAGGAAGCGAACTAGCAGCAAAAGCCAAGAAGCCATTGCTTAATATCTCAATTAATATCATGCTACCCTCTTTCATTGGCACTCAGCTTAGGGCACTTGGGCTCTTGCCTCTGCCTCCCCCCTGAGGGGCAAGTACTGCTTTAATTCACTGTTGCTGAAGTTGAATGACACACCCTCAGTTGGTAGACAGGGCTACAGATTGGGGGTTGGGAGATGTGAGTTGTAGTCTCTGTTCTGATACTAATGGGATGTGTGACTTTGGGAAAGGTAATTTCCTCTTGCTTTATTTCTCCTGTGCATGAACCATAAAATCAGAGAATTATAACCAGATTAATGTTCCTAATCCTTGGTCATTCTTATACCACCTTCATAACTGTGCCACATAGAATTATCATCCATATTATTTTTACTTAATAATTTTCCTTAAATCAACTCCCTTTTTTGACTTAAAGTTCTTGTAAAAGCAAATAAAGGGAAACCACTAATGTGGGAGTCCAGATGCTAAAAGAATCCCAGGCCACTCACTGTCAATTACGGGAAGAACTGTCAACTACAGATCCTAACAAAAGAATGTCAAGAGGAAAGAATGATCAGTAATAGGCCCCAACAGGAAAAGATGTACAATTGAATCTTCTACAAGAAATTTACTATTCCTGAACTCTTTCTTTTCTCTAACATACTTTCATTCAAAACAACCCTTCCCAATTCCCTCCTTCTTCTCCATAAAATAATGTTCCTCTCCTTTGTTTGTTGGGTTTGCCTATGGTTTTGCCACAGCTTGCATGTCACATGTTGCAACTCTCTGCCATCCCCAAATAAACCCATATTTGCTGGTAAAATAACTTTTATTTTCAAGGTTAACACCGGTATATCACTTAATCTAAAAGGTAACCAAAAACTAAATAAGTATATTCATTGAAAATGAAACAAAGTCATTAAATTCTGGCTGGGTACTTTTGCCTGCCAAATGTTCTTTCTGTTAAAAAGTGAAAATAGCACCTGTCAGAGAGGTGTTAAAGACATAATAACAACAACCTAGAGCTTTCTTCTTGGTAAATAAGAGAACAGAAATAGGTCTGAAAATGAAGTATCTTCCTGGTTACTCATTCTGTGGGAGTTCTGGGTTGAAAGTACTGGACGGAGATGAAAAAGAAAAAAGAAAAAAGAAAGCACTGGACGGGATGATATTCAAGTCTCTCTACAGTTTTAGCATTTCTGCTTGATTCTATTTCCTTTGCATTCTTTGATTATTCACACACAATCAATTTCTTATCCAGATCTTTGTATTTCATTTTTGTTCTCCATCACACTGCCATGCTTTAATTTCCTCTAAGAGTTTTAGCATCCCGTGGTGCATTTGGAGTGTGGGGGAGGGTCCCCCTTCTCCTCCTCAGTCTAATAGCTTCCTCATTTCATCACTGCAGGACCTGTGCTCTCCCTCTGTGCCCACTCCACTCCATTTCTAGCAGGAAGAAGCCAGCCCCCTGGAGTTCAGTGGCCCGACGAACTCCTGACACACCTGGTCGTGCTACTGCAGCCTGTGTTTTTCAGATCTCACACTTGTCTGCCCGTGTCACTTACACCTGTGGTCACTGCTGTCTTGAAAACACACCTGCTCCAGAGCAAAGCCTGCAGGGAAGGGTTGTCAAGCATGGTTAATGTCCCAGCAGGCTCTAGGTCACAGTTTATAGGATCCTTCGACAATTGGGTTTGGTCTTTTTCTCCCCAAGGCCACCCTGAACTCGGTCTCCCTCCCCAGGAAAGCAAGGAAAATGGCCCAGTGTATTCTTAGTAGCAAATATGAGAACACAAACACCGCCTTTAAATCCATATCTAGAATGGGATCAAAGCTATATTGTACCATCTCTTGGAGTTCCTCTTTGGCCACTGTAATTCTCATTCTTTCCAATTTTGAAAAAAGAACAGAACTAGCTTCTGAGGGTATAACAGTCAGATACCCAGAAGTGCTCTCCCACTACACACCAACTATGTGCTATATAAAAAATACTTTTGAGTGTATTGCTGGGCTCTCAGAAAGTAAGAGAAATCTCCAAGCACCCACACACCTCCTCAAAAGGAAAAAAAGATCAAAAACATGAGTGTGACCTGTAAGCAAATACAGTAGGCAAGGTTTTTCTGAAGTAAATGCCAATATTAGTACTGTATACTGGCCAGCATGCCTTGGGCCAGCTGAATAATGGAATCATTTACCTTTAGACACTCATGCTAACCTGGAAATTTAGGAAGAAGTTCAAAGAGGTCCCAGGTAGATAGCAATGCTCAGGCTCCTGGAAGAAGCAAATAAATGGTTTGGTTTTTTTTCTGGAAGAAAGCATCTGTGCTTTAGGCTACACAGTATTCCTAAACTTTAAAATCAAGTTTCTGTCTCTGCCTCTCTTTCTCTCTGTCATGAATAAATAAATTTTAAAAAATCTTTTTTAAAAAAAGAGTCTTTAAAATCAAGCAACTAAGATCTTAAAATAAGAGATCATCATGCATCCAAGGCAATAAACCACCATGAGTAATAATCAGCAGAAACAGCACATGCCAGATTTAGACCCTGTACCAGACCTCTCTGAAGCGGCAATTTTGATGCACTTGACCTCACCTCTTTTACATTCCCATCATGGCTCCCATGACCAGCTCTGTGAGCTCTGGCCAACATCATGCATGTGCGCCCTGAAAGTGTCCCACCTCGTGCCTGTACTGTGTGCTTCTCCCCTCCTGACACATGGCTCTCCTGTTGCTGCAAAGGTAAAAGACCTTCTCAGTATCTACACAGAGAAAAACCAGAAATGTGGGGAAATCAAATGTGGGGCAAAACTTTGACAAGTGGGAGAAAAGAGCCAATAGACAAATTATTTCTCAGACCTCCTTCTGGAGATATACTCCTGGGAAAGTTTACATGGCTTCCTGAGAGGCTATTGCCATGAGGCTAGTCCTATGCACGTCCCATGGAATAATCGGTTGGATTAGTGGCAGCTAGCCTTACACACCCTCAACTTAGGCTGTTTCTCCTTCCTGCCTCACTCCCTTTCACCTTCACTCATGCGCCCTGGGATTGTACTTCTAAGAAACAATCACATATAACCTGATTCCTGGGCAACCCTGGCTAAGTCAGTCAGGAGCTTTAGCTATTATAGTTTTCACATAAAATATAAGACAACTACATTTGAAATATTTTTAAAACAAAAACCCCAGCCAACTAAGCAGTATAAAATAGCCAGACAGAATAGAAAAGTTATAAAATAGAAACGAAAAATATAACTGTTGAAAATAAATTCTTTAAGACCTCACTGGATCTGATAAGCAGCAGATCTGATAAAGCTGAAGAGAGAATTAGTGAAGTGAAGATTAATGGAGAATTACTGAAGATATATGTGAAATAATTACCCAGAGTGCAGTACAAAGGGCAAGAAAACTAAGATTACAGAAAGGTAAGAGATACAGTGGACAGAGTGGACACTGTAACATACTTAATCAGAGCCCCCACAAAGAAAGAATAGAGAAAATGGCAGAAAATAAATATTTCATTTTATTTTATTTTATTTTATTTTTTTTAGAGAATAAGTATTTTAAAACTGGGTGGGAGTTAGGTATAATCAATTAAAGAAATTAATCCATATATGCAAGAAGCACCACATTTGCCAACTAAGACAAATAAAAACAAATCTACACCAGGTAAAGCAGAGTGCCAAAGACAAAAAATAAAGGCTCTCAAAATCAGTCAGAGAGAGGGAAAGAAATATCAAATCACTCACAGAAAAAAAATGACAGACTGAGTTCTCCAGAGAAACAAAATCAACAGACAGGGAGAGAGGAAGGGAGGGAGGGGGAGAGAGAGAGAGAGAGAGAAAGAGAGATTGATTTATTATAAGGAATTGGCTCACATGACCATAAAAGAAATCTCCAAGCATTGAGTCTCCTACTCAAAAGGAAAAAAGATCAAAAACATGAGTGGATCTGTAAGTGAATACAGAAGACAAGGTTTTTCTGAAGTAAATGTTAATTTTGTCAGTGTGTTCTGGTCAGGATACCTAGGGCCAGCTAAATAGTGGAGCCATTTACCCTTAGACACTCATGCTGAGCTAGAAATCCAAGAAGCCCTAAATCTGCAAGGTGAGTCAACAAGCTGGAGACCTAGGAGAACCAATGGCATAAGTTTTAGTCCATAGGTTGAGACCTAGAAAGAGCTGATGTTTCAGCTCAAGTCCAAAAGCAGGAAAGGAACCAATGTGTCACCCTGACAGTAGCCAGGTAGGATGAACCCCCTTTTAGTCAGGGAAGGGTCAGGCTTTTTATTCCATTCAGAACTTCAACTGATTGTACGAGCCCATCACCTTAGAAAGGTCAATCTTTTCTACCAAGTCTTCTGATTTAAATGTTAATCTCATCCAGAGACCCTCACAGAAGCACCCAGAATAATGTTTGACCAAAATACCTGGGCACCACATGGCCTAGTCAAGTTGACACATAAAATTAACCATCATACTAACTATAACTTCTTGACTGAAATGATGGTTGTTCAAAGAAAAGGGAATATATTCAGTGTTAAATGAAAATAACTATAAACTTAGGTTTGTGTAAGCAGCAATACTTTCTTTTGAAAATGTAAATAAACTAAAGGTTCTTATATTAAAATTTATTACCAATAGATAGTCACTTAAAAATGTTTCTATGGGACACATGGGTGGCTCAGTGATTGAGCATCTGCTTTTGGCTCAGGTCGTGATCCCGGGGTCCTGGGATTGAGTCCCTGCATTCAGGCTCCCTGCATGGAGCCTGCTTCTCCCTCTGCTTATGTCTCTGCCTCTCTCTGTCTCTCATGAAAAAATAAAATCTTTAAAATTTTTTTTCTAAAAAATACTCGTATATCCTAAACCAGAAGGGAAACTGTCTCAGAATAAAGAGGAAAACTATCCCAGAAGGATGTTCTGAAAAGCAAGAAGTTATGGTGAGAAAAGAAATGTTGAACATTAGGCTAATATAAGTAAATCTTTTCTGTTTAAAATAATGATAACATCTAGTTTCTGTATAAAAAGAACTAAAATATATAATAATAATGCCAAATTATTAGGAAAGTATTTCAACTTAAGTGTTACTGGGCCTTATATTGTTCAGAAAGAGAATTATGATATTAAGTCTAGATTTCACTGTGTGCGAATGGTAAATATCTCCGATAATCATCAGAAATAGGAAAAGAATTTATAACCTCTAAAAGAAAATAAAACAGAAAACCAAAATATTTCTCAATCATCTAAGAATGGATAAAGAAGATGCTATATACATTATATATAATATGATGTGTATATAATATATGGTGTGTATAATATCTATAATAAAATATTACACACCCATAAAAAGGATGAGACATTGTGATGTTGCCATTTGTGACAACATGAAGGGACCTAGAGGGTATTATGATAAGTGAAATAAGTCATGCTGGGAGAGACAAATACCAAATGATTTCACTCATATATAGAACCTAAAAAAAAAACAAAAACAAAAAACAAATGAATAAGCAAACAAACAAAAAGAGAGGCTCTTTAAGCAGAGCCAAACCTATAAACACAGAGAAGAAATTGACGGTTGCCAGAGGGGAGGGAAGTGTAGGGATGGGCAGAATGAATGAAGGGGAGTGGGAGATACAGGCTTCCAGTTAGGGAATGAATAAGTCATGGTAATAAAAGGCACAGCATAAGGAATAGTCAATGATAGTGTAATAGCACTGTATCCTGACACATGGCTAGGCTTGTGGTAGGCATAGCGTAACACTGAATCACTATGCTGTACATCTAAAACTAATGTAACATTGTGTGTCAACTACACACAAATTAAAAAAAATTTTTTTTTAATTCCGTAGTCAACTGGGGCACTTGGGTGACTCAGTCTGTTAAGCATCTGCCTTTGGCTCAGATCATGGTCCCAAGGTCCCACTGAGTGGGGAGCCTGCTTCTCCCTCTCCCTCTGATCCTGAATCATTCATTTTCTCTCTCTCTCTCTCCCTGTCTTTCAAATAAATAAATAAAATCTTTTTAAAAAAATTCCTCAATCAAAAAAAAAGTAAAGCAAAGTGGAGAAAAATGAAATACAGAAATTTATTACTGTAAATACAAGCCCAAATATGTTGATAACCCTGATAAGCATAAAGAGATTAAATTTACCAGTGAAAGACAGCAATTGTCAGTTTGGATAACAAAGAAAATCTAGTTATATGCCCTTTGCAAGACACATACCTAAAACGTGAGAACTGGAAAGTTTAAAGAATAGAAAAAGAGATTATCAAGTGCATATTAACCAAAAGAAAGCAAGGATTGATGTATCATCATCAGACAAACTAGATGTGGCTAGCGTCCTGGAAGATGGCCCCCCCACCTCCTGATAGTCCCAACGCTGTGTCTTCTCTGAATAACTCACTGCTAACCAACAGAATAAATAGTTTGAGGCAACGGCACCTCCATTATTCTGTTACGAAAGATTTTAACCTCTGCCTTGCTGAGTAGACTGTCCCTGTGCTTCCCTAGCTTGCACCCCTTGAGGAAGCAAGCTTCCACTTAGGTCCACAAAGCAAGGAATGAAAGCAGTCTCCGGCCAACCACCAAAGAGTAAGCCAGACCCTCAGTCCAACTTCCTGTGAAGAATCAACAGAATGCTGCAGACAACCAGAAGCTGACCTTCCCCTTCAGACAAGCCCACAGACCCTGGACTGACACCCTGACAGCAGCCTCATGATTGACTGGGAGGCATAGACCCAGCAAAGCCATACCTAGATCCTGGCCCAGAGAAACTGAAATAATAAATGGGTGTGGTTTTAAGCTTAGGATTATTTATTACTCAGCAAAGATAACCAATACACTAGAAGCCTGATTAGCATGGAAGGGTTATTATTGATCACTGCTTAAGATAAAGGTTCAATTCACTAGGAAGATAGAGAAATTCTAAACTTACACAAATCCAATGCAATAGACTCATGCTACATAATAAAATTGGAATTTTGGGAAAATGCACCTGCTGTGAAAGAGAACTGAGTCAACTATGACAATGAGACCCTAAGCCTGACTCTGCTTCTAACATTCTGTATAAGCTGATGCAAACTATGTTGTTTCTCTGAGCCTGAAATTCCTACATTTCTGTTACTGCGTGTCCAATATACTTTGTTCCCTTTACTTTTTTTTAAAGATTTTATTTATTTATTTGAGTGAGAGAGAGACAGTAGGGGAAGGAGCAGAGGGAGAGGGACCAGCAGACTGAATGCTGAGCACAGAACCAGATGTGGGCCCCATCTCACGACCCTGAGATCATGACCTGAGCCAAAATCAAGACTAAGCCATCCAGGTGCCCCAAGTCTCCATTACTTTCTAAGTTTTTTAACTCTATAAGCATTTACCAAATAAAATAACATTTGAATGTTATTAGAAAAGTATATGCTTTATTTCATTAACTAACAGTGGTGTGGGAGTTCTTGGGGACTCTTGGACCAGTGCGAGCAAATACTCCATCATGCTAGTTATGATACACTGAATAGCAGGCCAGCTATGATTACAGAAAGCCAGGAGAGTGGAGTTCAAAATGGTTCAAACAAGCCCCTTTGGGACGTGTCCTACTCCTCTACCCCAAGTATCATGGAAGAGCTTTGTGCTATTTGCTTCCCTCCTTTTTAATCAATAGGTTAAGTCATCATGATTGAAGTACCCAAGCCAGATGAGCAGCAAGTAGAAAAGCCACATTCATCATAGGGCAACATATCCCAGAGAATTTGCTTTCAGCAGGGAAGTAAAAGAATCCTCTGCAGGAACTTAAAGACCATGGAAATATGATCACATTGAGGCTGATAGTACCTTGTCCCTCCCAATAGGTAAGGACTCTAAATAATGCAAAAGTCAGTCCGCCAGGTATTGATTTGGCATAAAAAGTCTCACTGGTGGAACTATATATTTATGTATAAAATATATATAAAAAGCCGCAATACAAAAAAGAAGTATACATTCAGAAAAAAAAATATATTGCTTTTTCCCTCTGCTTTTTAAATGTAAGCCCTGATTCTTTGTCTTCAGGCAGAAATTTAGCCATATTCTCCTGCAGGTAAGTTGTCTACAAATTCTAGCCCGAGGGTAGACTTTTTTACTTTGTATTTAATGCTGTTTGAAGATGCCTGAGTGGAACTTATGAAATTCCCAGCATCACAGAAGAGGTTTGTATTTTCCATTTAACCCCTGAGTTCTGCCTCCTTTTCACAAATTGTCTCTATGCTTCAGGCAGCCCCCGCCAGCCTGGAGCTGCCGAAGCTGCAAGAGGCCTATCTGAATCTTTCAGGACAGCTTTGAGTTGGGCATAAATATTTTCACCACATCCAATCCCTGATGCCTGTGAATTTTGGAAATATTTGTATGAAGCTGGGCACATACAAACAGAAACAGAAGCTGGTCTTTACTTTCACAGCAAGGAAACTGTTTCACAGCACAGCCTCTGGCATTAAGCAGGCTTATTTTCAAATCCTGACTCAGCCACTTGCTGACTATAGCATTCAACTTTGGGTAAATTTCTCAATGTCTGGTACTCTCAGTTGCCTCATCTGTGATATGGGAATGATTATGGTGCCAATGTCAAAAGTTTTCTCCAAAAAAATAAATACTAAAATGTATGTAAAGTACTTAGCATGATACCAGGTATACAAAATTGTTAATAAATTCTAGTTATTGATAATGATGTCGTTATTTCAAAAAAGAAAAATATATGAGGGTTTTATTGTATCAGATCCCCAGCCAGTCATCAACTAGATAGCCCATAGTGTGAGGGACCATAAAGATAAACTCCTCACTCTATTACTTTATATACCAGAAACCTGAGTTTCATAGAGGTCAAGCCAATTGCTCAGGTTCACACAGCAAGGTCATACATAGTCTTACATATAAGTCACAGGATTTACATTAACCAAAGCAGAGCCAGTAGGGATCCTATAAAGTTAATTCAAATAGCTCACCCCTAAAGTTAATATATTTTTAGGACCGATAAAGCTCACGTAATGGGGAATGCTCAGGAATCCAAATCTACTTGGCATTCTCAGAAGCGTCCTTGGGCTGCTTGAAGATTCGCAGCCTATAGCTTTTGGCAGTCCCCAAAGAGGGAGCTCTTTCCACTAACAAAATACAAAATGCAAAATTAATAAAAAGACCCTTTGAAACTGACAAATGTGCCTCAGGCAAACTATCTGCCCAGCAGCTGGTTAAAATTTAATCAGCTTTTTTTTTTTTAATTTTTTTTTTCAGGCTTGTACATCTTTTGTATGGAGCTCTTCAGTCTGAGTGTGGTCAAAGTTTGTTAAACAAGAAATAATAGCCAAGGCTTTTTAATTCTGCAAATAAGCAGTGGATGCTTTCAATGGTTCTGCAACACTCAAGAAACTAATTGCCCAGGTCTCAACAAAGCTGGATAATTCTTTAATAATTTTTCTTCTTTCTCTTAGAAAACCTAAATAGGCAACTTTACACTGTGCATAAATCTTAACATTGATTTAGGTTTATAAATCACATTGTGGCTTCTTCTGGAAGTTGACTGAGGCCCAGATAGAGAAGAGACAGAGAAGAGTGGAAGGAAAGGGCTTAGAATGAATATGAGAATGAGTCAGTTGGCATAATGGTGGAGGTTTCATAAGAAAAACTCTATGAGAACTTAATGGTGAGTCTGCAGCTGTCACTGTCATTTAGGACATTGGAGATCAGGAGATTTTCAACTCTTGGCCAATCAAGTGTCTTCCATCAAGAGAACCAGACCAAAGCGCCTAGCCCAAATTTGCTTTGGTTTACCTACTCTTCTTCTATAAACCAGCATACAATTAAAGACCACAGTGAAATGCAGAGAAACCACCATCTAAGATGGAAACTGTCTACCAGGAAGGAAATTCGACCAGTCTCAATGGAGACAATGGTCCACCAAATGTTAGCAATAATCACGCAGCTTCTCTGGTTCCAAATATAGCTATTTATATGGGAGGAAAGTAGGGGTTCAAGGAGAGGAGAACTGCAGCTTACGGCGAGCAAGAAGGAAACAGAGTCGAAAACACCAAGACCTTGGAAGTGAACCTCTATCCCTGGTGAGCCAGGTATGTGTAGGGGAAACGGGAGAGCAGAGGGATGGAATCAGGTTAGAATGCCTTCTAGATGCTGCTGTGACCTGGCTGGGCACAATCCCAGGTGGACATAGTGAACTTTCTGAAGGAATGGGGCCTGTCCATCTCCATGAAACATTGTTAATACATACTTTATCCTGTCATTGTCATATGAATCCAAGTTATCCGTATGTTTGTGGCTATAACTGTACCCATGCTGCCACACTTTAAGATGAGGTCTGGCAACTCTCCTGATAAGAAAGGGATACTACCCCATTATGTTTAGATCTTGGCACAGTGGTAGACAAGCTGGTGGGGAGGGATGGATAGCAGCTTACGAGCTGTGTCTGGATCTCAGTCGTAGTCCTCCCCATACAAACCAGTTGACCTAAGCAATATGACTTTACCTCTTTGAAGTTTGTTTTCCTCCTTATAACTTCCAAAGTGAATAGGGAAATTGAATTTGACAATGGTTGGAACATGAATACCACGATGCGTGACCTATTAGAGAATGCAGAGCAAATGAGAGTTTCCTACACATATTCATAGATATGCACTAACTATACCCCCAGGAGCTCAGATCCTTGCTGTTCTTTTAAGTTTTGAGTCCTGGTAACTCCCCTACTTTTCTGGTTCCAAATCCTTGGCTCCTACTTCATTTCAGTTTGGGCCTCACATGGCACTTGTGCTCACTGGACAGCCCAGTAATTAACTCTTGGCTTCATTCTGTGATTCTACTCTTTGCTTTTAAGGCCATATTTAACAGACCCTGGAAAACCCCAGCAGTAAAATAACAACAAAAATAATCTCTGACCCGTATTTGCTACTAAATATACAAGGAACTGTTCTAAAAGTTTAGATAGTAAGCCTTAAGAAAAGCACATAAGCACATAAGAAAAGCACGTAAGGCATTATTTTATCTCCATTTTGCAAATGAGGAAACTGAATAACAAATGGAAACGAAGTGACTTGTCTAATGTCATACAGCGAAGTCAGAATTCGAACTCAGGCATCTGAGCTCCAGAAGTTTGTTCTGAAAACAAAGCTACCGTTATAACTAAAGCTAACTTGCAGTAATCGGATAAGTGGCACTGGCTGAGCACTTTAGTATGTGCTACCTGCTGAATTAAGTGCTTGATGTGTTTTATATATTTTAATCTTTATAATGACCCTGTGAAGTGGGTGACTTTACTAACTTTATTTCCAGGTAAGAAAATGGAAGCTAATATATGTTCAGTGACCTATTCCAATTCTACCTGACTTCAAACCTGCTTTAGCCGAAATTGCGGTGCTACCTACAAATGCACACAACATCTAAGTTGTCCACTAGGAAAAGCCCTAATAATGTTAACACCAAGAAATTGAGTAAACACTTTATGTTCAAAGACCTTTATCTACATCTCTCGTTGCTCCCCTGGTTAGCTGACCAAACAAATAACCCAAACAAATAAAACCATCCAAAATGGAAGGGAAGAAGGGACACCTGGGTGGCTCAGTGGTTAAGCATCTGCCTTCACCCAGGGCATGGTCCTGGAGTCCCTATATAGAATCCCACATCAGGCTCCCTGCATGGAGCTTGCTTCTCCCTCTGCCTGTGTCTCTGCCTCTCTCTCTCTATGTCTCTCATGAATAAATAAATAAAATCTTTAAAAAATAAAATGTAAGGGAAGAAGTAAAATTATCTATTTGTAGGCGACATGATATTATAGATAGAAAACCCTAACAACTCCACTAAAAAACTGATAGAACTTATAAATATTCAGTAAAATTGCAGGATACAGATCAATATACAAAACTTAGTTTCACTTCTAAACACTAAAAAAGAACTATAGAAAAGAGAAATAAGAAAACAACCTTATTTGCATTAGCATCAAAAGGAATAAAATACGTATGGATCAATTTCATCAAGAAGGCAAAAGATTTATATATTGAAAACTGTAAAACACCAAAGAAATTGAAAGAGACACAAATAAATAGAAAGATATTACATGTCTGTGAGTCCAAAAAATTTGTATTGTTAAAATGTCCAAAGTAATCTGTAGATTCAATGCAATCCCTATCAAAATTCCCATAGCATTTTTTTTTACAGTATTAGGAGAAACAATCCTAAAATTTGCATGGAACCATAAAAGACCTTGAATAGCCAAAGCAATCTGAATAAAAAGAACAAAGCGGAAACATCATACTTCTTGATTTTAAATGTTATTACAAAGGTACAGTAATCAAAACAATATGGTATTGGCACATAAACAGACACATAACAATGTCACAGAACATACAGCCCAGAAATAAACCTAAATATGGTCAATTAATTTTGACAAAGGAGCCAAGAATAGACAATGGAGAAATTAGACTCTTTAATAAATGGTGTTGGGAGCACCTGGGTAGCTAAATCAGTTAAGTGTCTGTCTGCCTTTGGCTTGGTCACGATCCCAGGGTCCTGGGATCCAGCCCCACATTGGGCTCCCTGTTCAGCAGAGAGCTGGTTTTCCCTCTGACCCCCACCCCCCCGCTCATGATTTCTCTCTCTTTCAGTCTCTCTCTCTCTGTCTCTCTCACTCTCTCTCTCAAATAAACAAATAAATCACACCTTTAAAAAAAAAAAAAACAGGTTGGGACAACTGGATATCCACAAGCAAAAGAATGCAACTGCACCTTTATCTTATACCATCCGTAAATATCAACTCAAAATATAGACTTGAATGTAAGACTTGAAACTTCTAGAAGAAATCATAGGGGGTAAACTCCTTGACATCGGTCTTGGCAAAGGTTTTTTGGATTTGACAATGAAAGCAGAGGCAAGAAAAAAAATCAAAAATAAGCAAGCTGAACTAAAAAACTAAAACACAGCAGAACGAAATGGAAAGGCACCCTTTGGACGGAGAGAAAATATTCACAAAGTACATACCTGATATGGGTTCATATTCAAAATATACAAAGAAGTCATACAACTCAGTAGCAAAACAAGACAAAATAAAACAAAACTCTCTTTTGTTCAATATTATGTTTGTGAGATTCATTCATGTTAGCTTCTGTTGTGGTTTATTCATCTCTATAGCTGTAGCTACCCCGTTGGATTAAAAAATACCACAATTTATCAGTCCCACTGTTGGCACACTTTGTACAGATTTGGGCCATTATGAAGAGTGCCACAGTGAACATACTTACACGTACCTTTCAGTGTGGAAAATCTATTTCTGTCAGCTATCAGTTAAGCCCTTTTCAAAACTTAGAATGCTGATATGCCTCTTGGAACAATGTTGTGGATTCTGAAAGATACCTTTATGCCTTCCAGCATGTGGAGAAAGCTCAAGGATTCTGTATCAAACAAGTTGTGGCTGAGGTTCAAACAGCAAGAGGTCCCCATTAGACCACTAATCTTCATATTTACCAGAAACAGGCATCATAGTGTGAAGATTTCCAGAGGGGAAGCCCAATTGTCTTGGTGTTGGATGCCACAAGGATCAGAGGCACTTATGAGGTGCTAATGATTGCTAGTCTTTATTCATGTGAATTTAGTGACAACAGGGCTGCCAGCTTGGGGTTGTTCCATCTGGCTGTAGCATTTTCCAGACCTCCCCTGCTGTCTTCCGGAGTTCTAATGGTTTTGCTCCTGCTTCTATACTAGGCTGGGTTTTAAAAATCACGGGAAACACTCTCCTGTGGTCTCCCTTTTGTCAGTTGTTGGTCTTCCACTCTACCCCTTCTACTATGAGAACTTAATGGTGAGTCTGCAGCTGTCACTGTCATTTAGGACACTGGAGACCAGGAGATTTTCAACTCTTGGCCAATCAAGTGTCTTCCATCAAGAGAACCAGACCAAAGCGCCTAGCCCAAATTTGCTTTGGTTTACCTACTCTTCTTCTATAAACCAGCATACAATTAAAGACCACAGTGATATGCAGAGAAATTTCTTCTACTATGTTCACCTATTTCAGGGTCAAGTGAAAGAAAGTGTGAAATTCTACCCAGCTGGAGTTTCACTAAATACACATATCAGATGTCCTTAGATGGGGAAATAAGTCCTCGGGGGCCTACAAATCGACAGAAAATTCCTAGTCTGGTGTCAGGGCCTTTCTAGATTGTGGCTCCTATGTCATTTTTAACATCATTTCCCACTGGTGCCAACACATCCTTCTCTGACAGGGTCATGAGGCTTTCCTCACTGCCTCCATCTACTGACAACACAGCCCTGCCTCTCAGAACTCTTCATACTATTTCTCTTTCCCGGAAAGTCTTCCTACATCCCTCCTACTATCCTATTTAAATATCTTACCTTGATGTTACATATTCTCTCTATGCTTAAGGCACTCTGCTAGGTGCTTGGGATAAAAAAGAGTAAACTATGGACCTACTTTCAAGATACTTTTATTTGGGGGAGAGGGGACAAAAGAGAGGTAAAAGTAATCCCTATGACTGAAAAAAAAAGAAAAAAAAAAAAGAAAAAACATCCCTATGACTGGTGAAGGGAGACACCAAGGGAATACCAGGTTTGCTGTGCATCTTGTCTAGATTGGAGCTAATCAGAAAGCTCTGGTTCCTAGGACCAACTACTGAATTTGGAGGGTAGACTGCAAAATAAAGGTATGGGGCCCCTCATTAAAAAAATTATTAAGGGTCACCTGGATGCCTGTCAGTTAAGTGTCTGCCTTCAGCTCAGGTCATAATCCCAGGGTCCTGGGATCGAGCCCCAATTCTGGCTCTCTGCTCAGCCAGGAGCCTGCCTCTCTCTCTGCTGCTTCCTCTGCTCATGCTCACTCTCTAATAAATAAATAAAATTATCTAAAAAATTATTGAGAATGTAAAGATGAGGGACACGTGGGTGGCTCAGCAGTTGAGCATCTGCCTTCGGCTCAGGGCATGATCCCGGAGTTCCAGGATCGGGTCCTACATCGGGCCTGCTTCCCCCTCTTATTGTTAATAAACAATAAAATAATTGTTTATTTTCATGGCTCAGCCATGAATACTGTTAGCATAGTCAGGGTCCTCCAGAAAAATAGAACTAGAAGGAGGGAGGGAGGGAGAGAGAGAGACAGAGAGAGACAGAGAGAGAGAGAGATTTTAAGCAATTCGTTCACGCAATTGTGCGGTTTGGCATGTCCAAAATATGCAAAGCAGTCCAGCAGGCTGGAGACCCAGGGAAAAGGTGATTCTGCTCCTTGACCTTGAAGGCAGTCAGAGGCAGAATTTCCTCTTCTTTGAAGGGATAGCAGCCATTTTTCTCTTAAAGTGTTCAACTGATTGGGTGAGGCCCACCTTCATTATGGAGGATGATGTTTTACTCAAAGTCTGGTCATTTAAATGTTAATCTCGTCTAACAAATAACTTCACAGTGACACTTAGACTTGTGTTTGACCAAATATCTGGGTATCATAACCTAGCCACAATTCACTACCACACATAGTTATAATAATTTAAACACTAGAGCACCTAGGTGGCTCAATTAAGTGTCTGCCTTCAGCTCAAGTCATGATCCCAGGGTCCTGGAATTTAGCCCATATGGGGCTCCCTGCTCAGTGGGGAGCCTGCTTCTCCCTCTCCTCTCCGCTCATGCTCTCTCGCTATCTCTGTCTCTCTCAAATAAATAAATAAAATCTTTTTTTTAATTTATTTTATTTTTTTAAATCTTTAAAAAATAATTTAAACACCAAATGCTGATCTCACCAAAGTTATGAAAAATTATATTAGAAGGGTGGGGAAAAGAACAAGCGTACCTAGTGGGAGGCTGGAGGAGAAAGAGCTAAATCTTATCTTCCTCACAGCAGAGTGGGTAGTCAAGGAGTAATGACAAAGCCGGGGAATGAAGAGGCTATACAGACATGTTTCATAGAAAAAGAGAAGTGGATGCCAACGTGATTAGTTACAAGAGGTGAGAGGATCGCCTCTGAATGAGAAGAGGACTGGAGGATGTGGGAAAATGCTCTTTTATGCAACACACCATGTCGTTACACTTGGCTTTTTCAGGTACGTGTATGCATAACTTTGAAAAAATGCAAACACTTGAAGAAAAGAAAAGGAAGAGAAGGTATTCACAGGAGAAAGTAATAGCAAGTCATTTATAAAATGGGAGAAACCAGGGAGGTACTGGCATGGAGCGAGGCTTATGTTAGGTCCATGGACTGACAAGCCCACAGACTGGTTCCTTTGAGAGCGGCTCACTTAGGCCACATAAGAATTTGCACGGAGAACACACCTGGACAAGACATCACAGGCAGTCCTACACCTCAGGCTCGTTTCCCATATGTTCCATCTCGCTCCTACACAGAAAGTTACTGAGGGCTGAGTGGCTAAAGTCTCCTCTCCTCCTTGATATCTTTCTGTAACCTCCTGGAAAGCTGATCTTCCATCCCCCTAATTCCTACAGCATTTGAAGTGCACCTGACACCCACTGGGTTGTTTAGTAAGGGGAGCTTCCTCCCGTGACTAGGTCTCGCCTGATATCACAGAAACCCATAGTCCCCACTTACTGGGCATCTACTCCAGTCTGGTCCCAGGCTCGGTGCTCGGAGGTCTGTATCACTGCAGTCTAACAGGGGCTCCGTGAGAGAGTGTGGTCATTATCCTCACTCTTTGGTGAAAGGAAATCGAGGCTCACCATTACCTGGACTTGCTGGCCAGGCTGCGGCCGAGACGGGACGCAGAATCAGATCTTTCAGACTTCAAAGCCCATGCTTTAGACCTCTCTGCCGCATCCTCTCCCACTACCTCCAACTGCCTGTTTCACTCCATGTGCTTAGGATAGTATCACACGTATCATAGGTGTGTGGAAAATGGCATTTGAGAGAGAAAAAGAGGGAGGGAGGGAGAGAGAGCAGCATTTGGAAGGTATCTTGCTGCCCCCTTGCAGAAACCCATGGAGTCAGATTTCTGTAACCAAACGAAGCCGGAGCATAGCTCTTCTGACCCCACGTATGCATCTAATGACAGCTCAGTGTGTGTAAACAGATGTCAGGTTTAAATCAATCTTGCTTCCTGACACCTTACTTAAAAACAGTAATTATGTGCTCATTTTTGAATATGCAGCCCTAGGTAAATTATCCATCTCCACCCTCCTCCCCAAGTTTTAATTTTTTAATATCAATTAATTTTTTTTAAGGAACTCACAGCGGGAGACACACACAGTGAGGCCAACACAAAGGGCTGAGTCCCTACACAAAGCGAGCGAGGACAGAGGGAGGTGAGGTGGCACCAAGTGTGGCAATAGATGGGGGTGACCTGAGAAGCAGAGGTTGACAAAACCCCACAGGCAAGCACGAGGGTTAAGGTAAGAGGACAGGGACCAGCAGTGCAGGACAGCAGGCCTGGCCAGGCGCAGGAAGAAGGGCAACTCCAGCAGCAACAGGCTTGACACCCTACGGAGAAGCCATGGGGGTGCAGCTCAGTCCTGCCCTGGTCTCTGTGGACTTGCAGGTTAGGGACCCTACCAAGGTGACACCCGTCAGTGGCCCATGCCTGAGACAGCGATCAGCCGCATATGACAGTGACCTCTCCTCTTCCACCTCCCCCCAGGAGATGCCACAGTGGGAGGAGATGCACCCTCTTGTCTCCTGCAAGACATCAAGCTTCTGGTTCTGATCCAGGTTTGCAGCTCAGTCCTTATTAGCTGTGTGGTCACAGAAAAACGCCAAAACTCTCTGAACTACAGAAGCCTAACTGTGGAGCCCCAGGGCTGTGTGTTCATTTAATCCTGTGTAACTCTGAGCAAGTCGCTTAACTGTTTCAGGCTTAACCTTTCTAAGCTTGTTTCCTCAGCTGTAAAATTGATCTATTGTTTCTACCTCATAGGGATGTTGCAGGGAATAAATGGAAGGCATGTAAATCTCTTACCATATGGTCTACTACTATTGATACAATAATAATTTTCTTTCTTTAGTACCTTAATGAGCCTAAGTTGACAAGGTTGTATTAGAAGCACCTTGCTCAGTGTATGCCAACTTCCTCCTCCTTCTCCGGGTGGATTAGTGTCTAACCATGGATTTGAGGTGCCCACTGGACCTCGGCTGGAAGGACAGTTCTGACAGAGAGGGGGAGTAGCATCAGCGTTTTGTATTTGGCAAAGGGGGCCAGAATGGAAGGCAGGGATTCTATTAGCCAGAAAGGTAGTGGAACAGACTGGCCAACAGCAGGATGAGAGATCCAAGGGAGATTAAGGGTGCAAGCCCAACCTGAAGACTGAACATCATGGGAAATGGAGAGATGATGATGATGATGATGATTATTCAGTGATACCCAAATCCCACCAACCTAGAGTGGATGGTGGCAGGGCTCCTTCTACCCCAGCCACTCTTGGCTCATTAAAAGACTATGGTAGGAACTATGCAGGTGCCCAGGAGCCAACCTCCTCTCTTGCCTTTGCCTGGTCCTATTAGAACTACTATACATCAGCCCCTAGGTCCCAGCATGGCACTGTTCATCTCAGGTCTGAAATACTTGTCAGCACCTACGCCCCCTTTCTCCATCTTAGTTTGTCCTGCTCCCCACTTTCCTAGCTTCCGGCCTCGTTACCTGCTTCCATTTTCAGCTGTGGCTCCTCTCCCAGATTGGGCTTTGCCCTGGTTCAGAGGCTACCTTTTGGCTTTTCAAATCTAGGTAGTTGTAAGGGTCCCCCTTTCTCCATTACCACAAACTGCCTTAGCTAGGAACCTCTCTTGTCTCCTCCAGGGTTTTCTATCCTCTTCTCAGTATCCCTGAGGTCACACAATCTCCAGCTCTGAGAGAGAGCTCTCACTGCACATCGGATACATCCCAAACTCTAAAATGCCTCTGGATGATGGGAGACATTGCTCCTCTGGCTCCTCAGAGCAACACACATTCTTTGAGATCCAGGATTTTTGTATGTGTATGTGTTTACTTTGTTTTGTTTTATTTTGTTTCCTGCAAGAGAAAAGCCCAGAGATATCATTTTAACAGGAAAAAAAAATGATCGTGGAAACTCAAAAAAATTACACGTAGGAAGCGAGCCCCAAAGGACTCATGCAAAATGTCTAAGCTGGCAGGACCCTTTGGATTCATCTTCCCCTTCTCCTCAAAGCACCGGTGATCATTTGACCAAGGCCCCAGAATACAGTGGGGTACAGCTGGGACTAGAACTCTGAACCCCAATTTCTTAGCCCATTATATATCCTATCTCGTGTATTCATTTTTACCTGGTGGATTTTAGTCAAATGGACACATCCTTTGGCCTCTAACAGCAAACTAAGCTCCCCCCATAGTGTACCTGGTGCTCATCAGAAATCTCTGCTTATTCACTGACCGCCCCTCATTCTAGTCCAGGTCCATCTACTAAGTAAGCCATGGGTCCCTCTCTCCTTTGTGATCCATTTGTCCCTTTGACCTTGAATCTGATTCCTTATTTTGGCTCCTCCCTCAGGGCTCTGCAGCAGCTTCTTGCTTCAACTATCTCTCCTTGAGCTCTCTGGGACTCCAACCTGGCTCAATGATGAGTGTCCAGTCAGGCTAGCCTGCTCTCTCGGGAAGGGGGCCTTTAAATGCCCCTTTAAATGATGTTCCACAAGTGTCTGCTGATGGCAACATCAGTAACCCTGAGCAAGGGCAGTTGGCAGGGCCCAGAACCACGTTTAATTTGAATCTATAGCTGCTGAGGTATGGAAGGTGTCTCATTAGTGTCAGGAGGCTATGGCTTCCCCTTACATTTCCTCATCTTTCCTTATCTTTAAATGTCTTTGAATAGCCAGGACTAGTTTCCTGTTTAAAGAATTTTCAGTAAAGTGGGAGTTGCCTTGCAGAAGTTTCCAGAGAGATGAGGTGCTCAGGACTCTTCCCAAAAAGTGTGGGATGCCTTCCCAGTACTGAAAGGACAGCTTTATGAACACCCCCTCCCATACCCTGATGGGGACTCAGGCCCAGAGCCAAGCTTTTTGACCTTGTGGCCAGAAAACCATTATCACCTCATAAGCCCTCCCCGAGCCTGAATGTTGTACTCTGACCAAGCAAACCTAACCCCTCTCCTTCCCATATTCCTGGAAAGAAATGAGAGAGAAGCTGCTCAACACTCTCAGGTAATGGATACCTGCCCTGGGAAACATTTTCTTCCTATTCACCTTCACGGAGCTGCAATCCCAGGGCCTCAGGCTTTCCTCCAAAGCCCACAGTGGGGCCTGGCGGGGAAGAGACACAGTGGGCTTTATTGTTCTTCCCAGGCAAAGAGGTTCCTGATGAAGTGTATGAGGTCATGGTGACAGAGGCAAGGCATTTTCAAGGATGTCTCCTCCGGTTCAATTTTGCTTTCAGAAAAAGCTACTTTGGCAAATACCAAGGTGTCCTGAGACCACAGCAAACCACAGATATGCACCCAGTAGCATCCTCCTCCTGTCTTCTATCACATCTTTGACTTATTTGGGACAGCTGCCACGACAACAGGACTCAGCTGTGCCTGGAAGAGCCAGAACAGCATGCAAGCCCCGCTTGCCTCTGGCTGTGTCATCCAGTACATCAGGCTGGTCCCTGACCCGCCATTATCCTCCAAGAAAGCTTCAAATGCCAGTACCTAGGACAGAGCCTACTGCATGATGTCTTCATTCATTCATTCATTCGGCATCTGTTTATTGAGCCCATGAGCAAGGCGTTCTCCTCCTCACAAACCTTGTAGTCAACACTAATCAAATAACCATGCAAATACATTTCCTAAAATCACTGTGCGAAGTATCACGTGAAAAGATAAGTCAAGTCTGGTTGGTATTGAGGCCATAGCGCACTCCCCGCTGCATGCAATTTGTGAAAGGGCCTATACTTGCCATGTTGCCATAATCAATCAGCCTTTACCACATTCTGTCATTTAGCAGATCCATAAACCCAGGACTACTTCCCAAGGCCCTTTCCCACTCAGACATGGTGATCACCTGACCTATGGGCCATTACTCCGCTGTCCAAGGGCATGGTAGGCATTGCTAGGTAATCACCACTCTCTCACCTACTAAACCCCACAGGTGGCTCAAGACAGGGCTATAAATGGCCAGCACTAGAACCTATAAAGTGGAGTGGGCTTATTAGATGCAACGACTGGCCATCCAGTGATCTGTAACATTAACTCTGACCTTTTGTTGTACATTCTAATCACCCAAGATGATAGAAAGAGGAGGAGGAGGAGGAGGGTAGGTTGGGGGAGGGAGAGAGAGAAGGGGAAGGGGAGGGGGAAGGGGACAAGCAAGAGGGAGGAGGAAGTAGTGGAGGAGGAGGGAAGAGGAAGAAGAAGAGGAAAAAGAGAAGGGGGACAAGGAGGAGGGATAGGAGAAGGAGGGGATGGAGAAGACGACCAGGCACACCCTGTCCAATTAAGGCAGACTCTTCGGGGATGGGACCCAGGCATTACTGTTTTCTCAAATCTTTCCAACTGAGTCTAATGCGCACCCAGGGCTGAAAATATCTGAATGCTATGTTCATACCAACACAATTTAAATGACGCAGCACAACGTCCCAAAGGCCCTAGCTCCAATTCCATCTAGCCTGTTTCGAGGTCACAAGAGCATAGGCCCAGCAGCTGAGGTTAGGAAAAGTGATAGAGATACAGCATAAAATGGACTTACAAAGACTTTTTAGACACAAAGGAATTATTTTAAGAAAGAGCATCCTCTAAGTGGCATTTAAGAGTTGCTTCATACTTGGTTTAAAACGGAGTTTTTTAGCATTCAAAGAACCTTTAGATAGTACCTTGAAGCCATTTCAAAGTCTAATTTTTTTTTAAGATTTATTTATTTACTTGAGGGGGAGGGGTAGAGAGAAAGAGAGATTCCCATGCAGACTCTGTGCTGAGCATGGAGCCCAATGTGGGGTTTGGTCTCATGACCCCAAGATCAGGACCAGAGCCAAAAACCAAGAGTCAGACACCCAACCAACTGCACCATCCAGGCACCCCTTGAACCCTAATTTTTAAATGGTATAAGCTGAGATTCAAAGAGACTGGGATTTATACCACTAACAGCTGACTGGGAATGAAGGCAGGTCCTCCAGTCTGTCACGCCAGTGGCAAAACTTGGAGGGACCAGTGCTCACAGACCACCAGCCTCACAGCTTAAACCAGCGTTTCCCTACCTTCCCGGTCTACGTTCCTTCCTACCCCATGATGCATCCCATGGCACAGGCACTTTGGGTTTTATAGTCTGGCCTTTGCAGGCTTCTCAATGAGCATTTTTTTCTGCCTTATATGCATGTGTTCATTGGCAACAGCTCCGTATATGCTCCCAGTCAGGCTGCTCCTGGCCTACCAACTGCCCAGATGCTGGGAATTGTCTCCTCAAATACAGATTCTGCCCACAGCCTGGCAACGCACAGCCTCCAGCCCCTCCTCAGGAGAAGAGACAGATCTTCCTTTGCATCCTACTGTGTGTACCACACATTTCTGAAGGGGTCAGGTCATCCTTTTTCTAAGCATTTTATGACTTACAGTTAAAACGGGATATGGTTCAGACACGATGCCTGAACACGATGCCTTATCTTTCTTACTAATATTTTTACTCCCAAACTTGAAACATCACATACATGTGGCATGTGCCCCTGGAATTGTTCTATTGCTTCCACCTGCAAATGAGGCAGAGAAGGGAGAGTTGTAAGCTGAGCTCATAAATGGGGTCTGGATAAGAAGATCTTGTCAGGTGTGAAGTCTGTGATCCTGCCTTGAAGATTTCTGTACCCTTTTCTCCTTACTGCCTCGTACACTGACCTCTTCGTGGCCTCCTGAATTGTCATCTTCATTTCCTTGCTCCGCTCACAACCTGAGTCTCCCCACCTCCCATCCATCCTATGTACAGTTGCTGGAATACCGTTCCTAAAGCAGAACCATGCTAAACACTGGGCAAAGACATCGTTCAAGTGAAAACAAAAAAACAAAAAGTTAGCAGCTCCTTGTGTAATCGTAATACTCTACACAGCCTGTGTGACAGAGTGGGGACATGCATCAGGCCTTCAAGGCAGGGAGGCTGGAGAAGCAGCCTCAAGGGACCTCTGGAGAATGGCCAGCCTACAGCACAGCCTTGGATACATGTGACTGCTAGCGTAGATGTTCATGGCCCTGGAGTCAGTGTGGGTTTATGGAGGAAACCAGTATGGGTTTATGGAGGGCTTCCCTGGCTGCTCTAGGATGCAATAGAGAGGCCTAGAATGAATCTCTGCTTCTGCCTTCAGGGTCTCACCTGGTATGTGTAGACGTGAATGGCAGCCCAAGACAAAGCACTCTTGCGTGAGATATGATCTGAACATGATACACATGGTGGCCCTGTCAGTGGCTTCTCACTGCCTTCTCAATAGAGTCGAAGTTCCCAGTAAGGCCCTTCTTAATCAGCCCTACCTACATGGCCCTCCCCTTATGTACCTTCTGCTCCCATCAATCTGAATTCCCAATCTCCCTACTTCTCTAGAATTTTCCTCTGTCACAGCCTGCTCCAGGTCTTCCCTCTGCATGACACACCCATGGCCCAGGCATCTCACACCCTAATACCTCCCGCTCCATGAAGGACCTCCCTCATCTCTCAGAACCCCCTCAGCATTTACTCCTTTAGAAAACTGACATAGCCCCCTCTGGTGTCCAAGAAGTATTCACCTTAACTCTTGAACTCTTTTGTGCTCCTTGAAAATAGATTTCATGCCTCATCTAAATTTAGAATACCCAACGTCTCATGCTCAGACCATAAACTGTCATGACAATCTGGCTTCACTCTCTGACTATTCTACAATCTCTCATCTGACCTCTACACTCTGACTTCATTGGTGCCCTATCATTCCCTCTACCCTCTGACATGCTTTGTGCTCTGAGCTGACATCTGCTCTCTCATTCCTGTGAGTTCTTTTTTTCTTATTTTAAGATTTTATTTATTTATTTGAGAGTGAGCAAAAAAGAGAGAGGGAGAAGCAGACAGCCCACAAAGCCCGAGGCCAGGCTTGATCCCAGGATCCTGGGATCATGACAAAGCCGAAAGCAGACGCCCAACCGACTGAGCTACCCAGGTGCCCCACTCCAGCGAGTTTTTCTCTGACATCTATCCTTGACTTTGATCCTCCAACCCAAGGTGCTCCAGCCTCACCTGTACAAACTAGAGCTAGGACTCCTGGATCCTAGGCTTGTTCTGTCACACTCAAGCCACATGGCTGTGGGCAAAATCACTTAACCCGCAGAGGCCTCCTTGTCTTCATCTAGAAAAAGAACAAGTTAACCCATATGATCTCTACAGTTCTCAGCACTTACAATTTTCTGGCTCTAAAATCCAAATGGTATATGTGTTAATCTTCTCTATACACACATTTACACTGTCATTATATTTATATTAAAGGGGGCATGCAACAAAATGCAAGCAGCAGTTCTAATAGATCCCAGGGATTTTTCTGACCTCCCTGTTCCAACGGGCCCTTTCCTCAGGGAACTCGGGTTTTCCTACAGTCTTTGAACCTCTCTCACAGGCCTGCTCATTATTTTGTTGTCTGAAGAGGCAGGAACATTTCTGTGATTAATTAGGCAAAAGGCCCCGGTGCTGGTTGTGCAAGAACCATCAGATAATCACGCCTTTGGGGTGCTCGCCAGGCTTGGGGAGCGGCTGGGCTGGGGTCCTCAGAGGGCTGATTAACTCTGGGAATCTCAGGCTGGCCCTAGACACGTGGCTGCCTGATACACCATCCTACTTTATAGAAGCAGTCAGAGGCTCTCGTCACAAGGTACTGCAGGGGTCAGATAGTCAGGGTTCCGAGGTTCCCCCACTGCGATGAGCCTGAAGGCAGACCTTGGGGATTGCTGAAGCAGAAAACATTAAAACAAAAACTTTGAAGCTTTTCCTGAGGAGCCCTAGCATTCTGTATCTGCATCTCAGGAGCCACCTGGGTTTGGGGGAGTAGATGAGAGCACGTTGTGAGGCTCTACCCCAACCCAGCTCAGCTTTGACTTGTGGATTAGCTTCTGAGGACTGCTGTAACAAAAGACCATCATTTGGATGACTTAAAACATCAAAAATGTATTATCTTACATCTCTGAGGGCTCGGCATCCAAAATCAAGGTGTTCGTTGTATAGGTTGCTGCTGGAGGCTCTGGGAGAGAATCCGTTCCATGACTCTCTTCTCTTTCAGTGGTTGCCAGCAATCCTTGGCATTCTTTGGCTTGTAGACACATCATTGCAGCCTCTGCCTCTGTGTTTTTGTCAGATCTTCTTTCCAGTGTGTCTGTGATTCTATATCCAAGTCTCTCTCTCCTTTCTCTTATAAAACACCAATCATGGAATTTAGGGTCCACCCTATTGCAATATGACCTTATTGTAATTATATCTGCAAAGAACTTATTTTGAAAAATAAGGTTACATTCAGAGATTCCAGGGGTTGGGACTTGAACATGTTTTGGGGAGACACAATTAAACCCCCTACAACCTTCCCTTTGTATTGAGCATCTGCAGAAGATTTCATTTGAAGAAAGCATTCCACAAATAAAATACAGTTAGAAGTCAAGGTTGTAAAATACGGGAGGGATCATGATTGAAATCTTCCTGCTCCAGAATCTCCACTGAGCCTGGATGCCAGCCTTATGAGGACACTATGGGCAGAAAACTGCTCCTCTGACAGCTCTTCCTCTTGGCCCCTGTCCTAAATTTTGTCCTATATATAAGTCAATGTTCAATCAGAGAAGCAGAACCTGTGGGAGTTCACTAAGCAGTCTTACATGGCTGTCGTCTTCAGCTAGCTTGAGCTTCTATCCTGAGCTTGAACGCTACAGGGGAAGGGAAGATGGGTATAAAGTGGGAGAGAGAAGAACAAGCCAGGACCTACGAACATAAGCTGGAGACCAAAATCAGTATAGTTCTTATGACCTCAAGTTCTCTGATCTTGTTGATGTGGGTGTCCTACAAAAGCAAGGGCCCTTCATCACAAAACAAAGACACACACCAGGCCCAGGAGTGTGAGAAGCTGAAGGATCTCGGGAAGGTGGCATGGTGGGTGGCCTGGCTGTTGCCTCACACCCTGGAGGGGAGCCAGCGAATAAGCGAAAATGGGTGTGAGCTACAAAATGGCTGCTTCCTCACAAGAGTTTCTCTGGTTGAGCAACCTAACTGGAAATGTAAAGGGAAAGGAACTCTGGGGAATATAGTTCAGCCTAGCAAATCAGGCACTTTACAAAGCTGCCATATCTAATTAAGGCCTCCCTCTGTCGGTACCTTCAAACTCCCTGTCCGTTTCTCAGTGGACTAGGAGTTCAGGACCAGGGAGTGGGTCTTCCTCATCTCCACACCTCCATGTTGTGCCCAGTACCTAGGATTCAGTATTAGGTGTTCACTAAATAATAAGTGAATTGCACAGACTTGAACCACAAGGAGACAGACCCTCAAGACAGATCCCAAAAATAATCCTGGCACTTCAACTAGACTAGACTCAGGAAACATCTAGGGAGCACTGTAAGAATTGTGCTATCTTAGACATTGCCTCTTGATTTCGATGGCAATATTGTGAGGAAAGTACATGCATCTCTCTTTTCAGATAAAGAAATGAAGCTTCAGGGAAGCTAAACCACTTGTTTGAGGCTGCACATTTAGAAAAGCAGGCTTAGATTTAAATCCAAATCTTTGAAGCCTCGTCCACTCCAAGCTCACAACTGGCTAAGGAACCTATGCCTTGAGCCCTGCTTTGGGGCAATATTAAAAATATCAGCAATGTAAGTCATAGAGAAGAAAATCTAATTTGACTTTGAAAGGCTGGACTCAGCTCTCAGTGGTGCTCCGAAGAAAGTGGAAAGCACTGTGCCAGAGGCAATTAACCCTGAGAAACAGGAACTTTTAGCAAACCTAACAGGTCACGTGTGAGAACAGGAGTGGCTGTTTCCAAGAGAAAATGGTGAACTTGCATAGGAGTCCCTGCCACCCCTCCAAGCTCTTCAGACCAGGCTATGACTCTCCCAGCAGCGATATGTTTACTAAATTAAATAATGAGGGCAGTTGATGTGGAATACTTCACCAGACAGAGGTGAAGAATGGAGAGCAGGAGGGAGAAAAGAGCCAAGAACAGTTCTGTCCCTGAATGGCTTCCAGGTGGGGGGCCTGGAATTCCAGAAATCCTACCTCCTATTCCCCTCAGTGATGTGGGCTTTGTCAGGAAATTCAGCCTTGGAGACTCCCTGAGGGTATCTGTGGACATATCAGGTCAAGAAGAAGGGCCTGTCAGAATGATACATCTATGAGAAAAGGTAAGTTTCTCCAACAAGACCCATCAAAAAATCAAGGTAGAAAAAACAATTAAAAGTAGAACATGCAAATAAATAAATGCCAAATGAAATAGGAAAGCTAGCTAACTATTGGGGCGGGGTGGGGGGGAAGAGGCTAAAACAGTTCTAGCCTTCTCCTGTGTGCAGAGGCATCTGTCTTCTGCGTCCTTAGAGGCTCTCAGGGCACCAGAAGAATTCCAGAAACTTCCACACACGTTCCACAGGCAGAGTACACTGCCTGGGCTTCCCCATCTCCTATCCCCCACTGATCTGCTGTGGCTTCAATCCTGCACCTTGTAGAGTGGGATCTCATGGAGGGCTTAGCCTCTCAGAAGGTGCACTTAGGATGCCTACAGAGCAGTACCGCTTGAGCTGATGTCCCCAGGAACATATTTGGGTGTTCCTGTGTTCCCTTTCCCCACTTTGAGGTTTGGGCACTGCAGGGGGTGAGCAGGGAAATGAGAAACAGAAACACTTTCTTCTTCTTTCTCTAACCCCACAAAGCCTTCAGGACAAAGGGGAAATCTTTCCTCTTTTTCTCCCTATCAGGACGAGATCCTCCCTGCCCCACCATAAACTTCTATGATCTAGTCTTAAAGACCCACTTTGTGACATATTAAAGGAACAGATAAAGAAAGTTAGAAATCTTTTTCTATCTTTGTAATTTCTGAACTGCTGTTCTGTTTTGCTGTTCCACGTTGAAAGCCAAATATTAACTCTTTCAACGGCCACTGTTGGGAGGATACTAACAACACCATCTCCCTCCTGAAAACAAGGTGAATGCCTTGGGTATACTGGAGGAAAACAAGCATATACACAGAGCTGTAAAAGGTTAAAAAATCATATTTTAAGTAAAGCTAAACCTATTTAAATTACAATGTAAGTAAGCACTGATTTCAAGGAACCAACACTTTCACAGTGATGCTTGACCATGCAAGACCTTGATACCGTTCTCCTATAGCCAAGGTTTGGGTTTTTTCTCCACCTCCTTTGATAAATTCTAATTTCCTTTGATTAAAAGAAATTATTGTTTCCTGAAACTCCCTCCTTTCTTCTAGATTTAATTTCCTTCTTCTTAAAATTCATTCTTCATTGGCTCTTCCATTAGACCTAATGTCTGTGAGTATATATCAAAATCTCTGCTTTTATTTCGCATGAAGATATTTTTACAATACTCTCACTTTTGAATAGGAGTGTAGATGTGCATAGAATTCTATGTTGGTGCATAATTTTTCTCAATATTCTGAAAGCAATAGTTCACTATCTTCTGGTCTCTATTTTTGCAGTTGAAGGGTTTGGCATTCAAGTTATCACTTATTTGCTTTCAAAGTCATCCTTTTCTGATTATTTTTAAGATCTTTCTCTTCATTTTGGTGGTTCAAAGCTTTATTACCATGTGAAAAGTGTGATTTGGTTCTACTCATCATGATCAGAACTTCTTAAATCCAAGCTTTCATTCAACTTGCAATTATCTCTTTGGACTTTGTCACTCCCCCATTCTCTTTATTCTCTTTCTAGAACACCTGGTAGTTGCCTGCAGTGTTTTTAAATTCTCTCTTACACATTTGTCTTTTCCAGCTCTTTCTGAGTATTTTACCCAGAGCTGTCATCCAGCACACTCATTCTCTTTTCGTTAGTATCTAACCTTCTGTTTTTGCCAAAACAGTTTTTGATGCCAAGGATTATATTTTCATGTTTTTAAATTATGGTGGATATTTTAAAAACTGCCTAGATTTTCTTCTTAATTTTTGTTATTTCTTTGAGTCAAACACTTACATCTTCATCCATTTTAAGCATAATGGAACATAAATCTGACATAAACATAAATGTTCACACAAATGTTTATGTCCTTTTATAAATTGTTTTGAGTTTATTGGGGCTCTAATCTTCCTGTTTTCTGACTATAACTCACAGTGAACCATCTGTGTGTGTGTGTGTGTGTGTGTGTGTGTGTCTATATTTTGAATGGTGAGCTCATCTTTAATACCATGTAGTCTAAGGTGTGGGAATGTTTTTTTTTTTTTCTTTTTCAAGAAGGTTTTGAATTTACTTTCACAACACATCACAAAGATATCTTAGCTGGGGAACAGTTTCTCAATGTCATAGTTATAGGCTTCATGAATATAGTAAACTTCAAATATAAGTCCACACAAGAAGCAAAGTTAGTATTTAGATTTCTCAGGGGAGATTCTACTTTTCTCCTCTGAAGACTCAAGCAAAGACTGCTATTCTTGTCTTCCCAATGTGCCCTTTGCTAGGTTGTTTCTTCTCCATCTTTTGCACCAACAGAAAAATCCTTAAAGGGTGCTTGGCTTCCTGCAGGATTCCCATTCTCTCTACCTTGCATGTCTATGTGTGAATCTTCATGGCCTGAGGCTGCAAGCATGTGAAAAGCCAAGGTATATAGAATCCATGACCCTGAATTCATTTACCTTCCATAAGGCAACAACAGTGTCAGTTCAACCACTTAATGCTCTGATTTTCACTCTCTGTCTTGTCTGCCTCCTGGAATTTTCATTTCTTTCTTGAGAACTTAGCTAAGAATTTACATTTCCTCCCTTATACTGAATCCAGCATTTCCATATGTTTTTAGCAGAAGGAGTTTCAAGTATGCTGGTTTTGTCATCTTGCTAGAAATAGAACTCTATGTTATTTTCTTAATAAAAGCTTTATACAGTTCTTGCTAAATGTATTTCTATTTATTTGATTACACTTTTTTTTTTTTTTAAGATTCTATTCACTCATCCATTCATGAGACACACGCAGAGAGGCAGAGACAGGCAGAAGGAGAAGCAGGCTCCCTGTGGGGAATCCCAGTGCAGGACTCATCCCAGGAACCCAGGATCATGCCTGAGCTGAAAGCAGATGCTCAACCACTGAGCCACCCAGGAACCTGTTTGCTTACTTTTATTGGTATTTTATTGTTTTGAGAAATGAAATATTTTGTTTTTACTATTTATTGCTGATAGGTAGGATGAGTACTAATTTTTATACATTTTTAAACCATTAACATTGCTGGATATAAAACTTGCTTAAATAGATCGAGATGATTACCAGGAAGATAGATATATTTAATAAAAAATGAAATATTTATGTTCCTTTTCCATCATTAACTTTGTATTCATTATTTTCCATTTTGTATTGAGTGGCTAGAGCTTGAATAAACACATTTTAAAAATAAAATAAAAATAGTGGGGATTCTTGTCTTCATCTTGAGTATAAATTCTTCTACTTTAAAGTTCTCCAGGGCACCTTCTGAAAGAATGTCTTTTGTCATTTTAAGGATATGTTCTTCTTCGCACTATAGGGAGTTTACATGGCAGGAATGGCTATTGAACCATCTTTGCATTTTTATAATAGATTTTTCTTAGTTGTGATACATACACCTTAAAATATGTTGCTGTATTTAATTAGTAGGTATATTATTTTGAAATTTTTCCTTTTAAATTATAAGTGATTTTGATCATCAAGTATTTGTCTTCCTCTCCCCTTTCCTTCTTTCCAACCTCCTTGTCTATTAGTTTTCTTTCTTTCTTTCTTTCTTTCTTTCTTTCTTTCTTTCTTTCTCTCTCTCTCTCTCTCTTTCTTTCTTTCTTTCTTTCTTTCTTTTTTTCTTCTTTCTTTCTTCCTGTCTTATACTCAGAGTTTAAAGCAGTGCCTGATCAGAGTGAATTCAACAGTATTCATTCTTGACTTCCTTGCCGTTTTGTCTTTTTTTTTAAGATTTTATTTATTTATTCATGAGAGACGCACAGAAAGAGGCAGAGACATAGGCAGAGAGAGAAGCAGGATCCCTGTAAGGAGCCCAGTGTGGGACTTCCTCCCAGATTCTGGGATCAGGCCCTGAGCCGAAGGCAGACTCTCAACTGCTAAGCCACCCAGGAGTCCCTGTCTTTCTTTTTATCTGAGCTTTGATTTGAAACTATGATTATTTAATTAAATCAATTTGGAAATTTGTGAAATATTTTCCATCTTCTAGAAAAAATTGCTGTAATAATTTGACAATTGAAAGAAAATAAGAAAAATCATAATGGCCCAGGGTTTTTATTGAAGTTAAAGCTTTGACAATGATTGAAAAATGTTATTGTTATTTCTTGTTCAGGATTTTTACTTTTTTTTGAATAAATTCTGATGATCTTAAATTTTCCCAAAACTAGCAGAAGTTTTATTGTGACTATCAAAATGATAGTTTAGATCTTAATATATTATTCATTTTTTCCAGATGTTACATAATTGATGATGAAATTTGTAACCTGACTCAAGTCCACTATTTTATTTTTAATTTTAATATGGTGGCTGTGCTGTACATTATTATTCATTTTCAATCAATTTTGGTAAATGTCTCATGCTTTGTCTTCATCAGGTTTTTTTCTTTGTATAATTTTAAACATTGTTGACAGTTATAATTTTGTTGTATTGTAAAACTTATATAAATAAAAGTGTACTTCTCATCCTGTTTTTTCTTAAATTATTTTGATTTTTAAAAATAACGCAGTCTGGGGGATCCATATGTGGCTAAGTGGTTTAGCGCCTGCCTTCCGCCCAGGGCATGATCCTGGAGTCCTGGGATCAAGTCCCACATCGGGCTCCCTGCAAGGAGCCTGCTTCTCCTTCTACCTGTGTTTCTGCCTCTCTCTCTCTCTCTCTGTCTCTCTCCCCTGCTCTCTGTGTCTCTCATGAACAAATAAATAAAAAAATTTTTAAAAATAACACAGTCCCTGATTTTCTTTTATTTGCATTTGTTTGACTTATATTTTATTCAAACATTTGTTTTGCTTCTAAGTCACTTTCTTCATATATGATTTTTTTTCATAATTTGAGGTTTTCACTCAATATAATCATGTAACCAATTTGTATTTCCTATAATAACTGTTGAACTTCTATCTTTTTTTTAATGTTTCCTGGGGTGTTCTTATGCTCTGTACAATTTTATATTTTAGTATTTTGGCTGAGTTCTTTTACTGATTTAAAACAGATAAATTGTGGTTACCTTAATACTGTAATAGCCTTTATCAAGGCTAATGATATATGAGTTTCATTTTATAACCAATTTTAGACTTGATTCTGGGTTTAAAGTCAACCACTGATATTTTCACAGAACATATTTTCCATTTGTAAGTACTTTCTGTTGTTCAGCTGGCTATGGCCCAGGTCTTCAGAGCTGGTTATGTTTACTTTGGGGAATGCCACGACTTTTCGAGGGCTAACTGGGTATAGGCAGTTTGAATACATACATATTCCAGATCTTCAAATTCTGTGTACACTTTTTTTCTATAATTTATCTACTTGAGAATTCATCTTTCAATGAGGCTTCAGACAAGTTCTCCTTCCCATTACCCTTTTACACTCATCTTTAGCCATTTTTTTCACACATTTAGCATTTTCTATGGTGTATTCCTCTATAATATAAACCTGTTAGGCATGAAACATGTTATTTTGAAATATGTGGTAACAGGGAAGCTCACTGAGACAAGACACCATGAACTCACCACTTCTGTCCATCTTAAGATCCTTCCCGATAAAACTACTTTATGTGTTTATTTTTTCAAATGTTTTAATACATTTATGTTTTTGTGTCATGGACACACCAATAATTATAATAATGATAAGTCAATTCAGAATAAATCCTTTAACACTTAGAGCCATATATTTCTAGGAAATAAAAAATAAGAATATTTATGTACATCTTTTTCCCTATGGAGATGTACAATGGGCAAGTTTTATATATAGTTCTAATAGTCCATAAGAAGTCATAATAGTCAATAAAAGACTCTCAAGGCTAAAAATGTATTACATTGGGATATAACTCTGGAAGATCATAGAATAAATGTTTAAGGGAAAGCAGAAAGAGAAGTGATACAGAAGTTCTAGTAGTTTTAAAAAGCTTATTATTTTATTATAGACAACAGCATGTAGCAAATCCCTGTGATTTTTATATCCCATTTGGATGCATTTTAAAACAGTGAAGAGTTTATTTTAAAAATATTCATATGACCCTAACCATCCCTCTCCTCAGTATTTATCCAAGAGAAATGAGAACATATGTCCATACAAAGACCTGTATGCACAAGTTCATAGAAGCTTTATTTGCAATCATCAAAAAACAGAAATAGCCCAAACAAATGGTGGCACAGTCATACAATGGCATACTACTCAGAAATAAAAAATAACTCCTGATACATGTAACGACATGGATGGCCCACAAATGCATTATGCTAATTGGAAGAAATGAGAGGCTACAGGCCATGTGCTATGTGATTTCATTTATATGCCATTCTGGAAAAGGCAAAACTACAGAGACAGAAATCAGATCAGTAGTTGACAGAGGCTGGGGTGGAAAAAGAAGTTGACTACAAAGTGGAACTTCTGAGGATGATAAAAATATTCTATATCTTGCTTGATCAACATAGTGATTACATGACATGACTACACAGATTTCTCAAAACCCATCAGACCATACATCTAGGAAAGGGAATTTTACCCAATGTAAGTTATACTTCAATAAAGCAGACTTTAAGAAAAAAGTCAATATTTACTTTTTATATCATTTGCAACTATTATAACTTGTGATGCAAAATTTCAATGACAAGTTAAAATATGCAAAGACATCATAGTATTCTTTTTAAACAGTAGGCAAGTAAAAAAACTGAAAACCACTAGGCTTCCTAAAAAATGAATGTCTGAGAATGTACTTCTGCTGTACCTATAGTGAATGATAACTTAGCTGGATATAGAATTTCTGACTCTTAACTTGCTGTCCTTCATAATGTAACAGTCACTGCTGTCATATGAAGTTCACTTTCGCACTGGAGAAGAATGTGGCCAGGCTCATCTATTTTAGGGAATTTTATTTTGTTTGTTTTCTGCCTGGATAAATATAGAGTGTTTTCTTTGCCTTCAAAACTCAGGTTTTCAATTGGACAAATCTGTTAATTGCTTTCAAAATAAATTTTGCCTGTATAGTTCTTTAGTTCTTTTCAGTTTGAAAATTGAGAATTCGTTTTGTAGATTTTGTGTCTTTTATTACTGCTTCAGACCCATTTTTTTCTGGTTCCTATTTTGGAAATCTCCAAATATCTGTATATTAGACTTCTACTCTCTGCCTTTCATATCTACCAACTTACAGCTTGTTGTTTTCATCTCTTTATCCTATTACTTCACATTTTAAGAGACATTCTCACATGTGTCCTCTATATCACTGATACGTTTTCTGCAATGCTGATTTTGGTCTTTAGGATTTCTAATACAATTTAAATTTTGCCATGACATTGTCAGCAGTCTTTGTCTTCTCCAGCTCCCTTTTGCAGTTTTGCCTCTCTCTGTCAGCTTCATTAGTTTCTCAGTCTTGTATCCTCTCACGTTGAATTTATCAAAACCCAAAGCGGGAAAAATAAACCGTTTACTTCTGCTTTTGCTTTTATTCTGCCCATCCAGAGCTATGTTTTTCTTTTTTATGTTGTAGATCACTTTGAATAGATGTTTTCTGTTATTGTCATCTTCCATATTCTTATTCTTGAATGATAAAAGCTCTTTCAAGACCAGATGTTTATCAAAAGGGAGAGTAGTTGGAGACATTCCCTTTGGATTGTCTCACTGTCCACCTGATATGGCTAGAATTTTCCTTTCAGATTGCAAGATGTAGGTCTGGCAGATGTAATTTTGTATGATTTGTTCAGAGATGCAGCCTGGGAGCCTCAGAGTTAGGGCCTGACCTGAGAGTACTCCCAGTGGGAGGAAGTATCTCTGCACATTCTGGTGTTTGTTGAAAGAGGCTACAAGGCCACCGGTCCATATTAGGCTTTTGTTTGGACTCACCTATGTTTCAGATACCCCTAACCTCTGGCTCTGAACCAAAGAAGCTCTGGCACCTACCAGCTTTTCTGTGGCTGCCTTATGCAACTTATTCATACATTGGTGATCTACTGCAGCAAAAGTGATGGCAGCTCGGCACTCCTCATTGTCATGAAATCATCCCCACAGCGCACCACTGCCATTAGAAATTAGGAAACAGCAGAAGTTTCTCAAGTACTGCGCTGCCAGGCCACTGTGTCACTTCCTCAGGAGGATATGTGGAGATCTGACTTCAGCCTTCCCTCAATTTGGCCCAGGATACATTCATTACATACAGCAGAAATTTCTTGAAACTTCTGTAGATGACACTCTCTCTGGTTTCTAAGCATAAGTTTCTATTTTATTATTATTTTTAACCATTGAAAACAGTGCTTAAACATTTAATTCAGGACTTGAAAATGGGACATTCGGTGTCACAACCCCCTCTAACTCAAAAATCTGTGTCTGCTTTTAAGCATGCACAGGTAAAAGTTTAGGTGAAAAATCAGAGGAGAAAATGGTGCCTGGATGAGAGCCTGGAAGCACTGTTGTGATAACCATGACAAAAATGTGATTTGCCATGGTGAAAAGAAATGCTCAGACCCCCAACCAGCACCTGTCCCAGCCATGCCTCCTGTGTAAAGTGCTTTTATCAGACCCCCATTTAACTGACTTACTGGATTAAGACACTCTCCAGTCCCTGTGAAACACTCTCACTGATTCCTCCCCACCCTGAATTCCTGTAGCCAATAATCTGCTTGCTGGCATGCTGCACACCACTGCTCCTATCACTTCGGTGTGTGTACACATATTCCCTTGTGCCAATTTCACTTGTTTTTAATTGTATACTAAATAAAATATCACACAATCAATTAAATGCAAACATAAGAAAGAATTTTGTTTCTACAAAAATTAAGTTAAACACTTTGGAAAAGGTGGAAACAAGAGTCACTGAACATACATATATTGATGTGAATTAAAAGCAAGACACTTCTAACAGATCTAGGAAGTTAAATAGTAAAAACCTAGAAGGATTCTTTTTTCAGACAGCTTTGAATGTATTATTAAGTCATAGATCCACTTTATTTTTTAAAATATTTTATTTATTTATTCATAAGAGATACAGAGAGAGAGGCAGAGAGACATAGGCAGAGGGAGAAGCAGGCTCCATGCAGGGAGCCCAATGTGGGAGTTGATCCCAGGACCCCAGGATCACGCCCAGAGCCGAAGGCAGACGCACTTAACCACTGAGCCAACCGGAAGCTCCATAGATCCACTTTAATAGAATGAAAACTGAATGTCAGGATGATGTACTATAGGAACTATTTGGGCAGGAAAGATGATTCAGAAATCCAGGTAAATGAGCACATACACAAGATCTTCATGGAAATTATGGAACTAATTGTCTTAGTCTGTTCAGGCTGCTATAACAAAATGTCACTACAGCATGGGTGGCTTATACACAACAGAAATTTATTCCTCATAGTTCTATAAAATGAGAAGTCCTCACGTGGTTGAAGGGGATTGGGATCTCCCTAGATCCTCTTTTACAAAGGCACCAATCCAATGTGTGAGGGCTCCACTCTCGTGACTTAAGCACTTTTCAAAGGCCCCACCTCCTAATACCATCACCTTTGAGGGCTATAATTTCAATATATGCATTCTAGGGGGACACAAATACTGTACTATAGAATGAATGGATATTTATTTTGCTGGCTATCATTACCCCAGTGTAAAACAGTCCAAAGGTAGCTCCTCTGGACCAATCTTTCTTATTCCTGCTTCTCTCTGTCTCTGTCTCTCTCACATCTCCATCCCTGTCTTTCACACTCTGTCACTGATTCTATTACATTTGCTCTGCATTTCTCTGTATGTAACTTGTGTATTTTCACTTCTCCCACCTCCTCCCTCAGACACCAAATAATTGTTCCTTGTTTCAGATAACCATAGTATGACTAATGATGCATGAGTAGCAAACTATTAACAATGTAGTCTTTGAGGAACCACAAACTCAGTCAAAATCCACAGGAATTTTCTGGTAAACCACTGTCAAGCCAGGCTCTACCCCCTCTGTATCCAATATCCCAGCTCTCTTATTCAGAATCAGACCTGCATCTTGGGGTCATTACCTAGAATTCTGGCCTGGAAGTTTTGAAGAACAGACATAGAGGGGGCATATACTAGAAATCTGCATTAGTTGTTCAAAATGTCTATTAAAGTGTGGAATCATAACAATATACATATGTATTTCAGTCTATTTTGATGTGTGATTAAAACTAGTAAAAGATGTCCTTAAGGAAACACTGCCCTTCCCCCTAGGGGCCCTACTTAGACCTAGAATCAATCCTCTGCTCAACAGGTCTGGCTTTGATCTATACCTGTATTTCTCATGTGATTTTGTCTCAAGTCTAGAATCCAAACATACAATTTCTCAATCAAGGTGTCCAGTGTTGTGGAAAGAGTATAGAATTCCATCTGTAAGACCCTAAGACATTCTTTTACTTATCTCAAATTCCATTTTCTCATCTCTGAAACAGATATAATTTGCCTCACAGAGTTGTTGGGATTGAATTGAGAGTAAGATATGCATGATAACCAATTAGTTTGGCTTTGCAAATAATAGATCCTATAATAAGTATCTTTGCAATATATCCTGAGAGAATTTTCCTCTCTCAAGATTAGGACCAGTGTAGATTCTAAACCATGTGATCGAAGAACTCCAAATGCTGGGACTACCTGGGTGGCTCAGCGGTTGAGCATCTGCCTTTGGCTCAGGGCATGTTCCCAGGTCCAGGGGTTGAGTCCTATGTAGGGCTCACTGTGAGTGAGGGGCCTGCTTTTCCCTCCATCTGTGTCTCTTATGAATAAATAAATAATCTTTAAAAAAAAAAAAACTCCAAACGCTGAGGTTCACTGTATACAAAGATCACAACATTAGGTACTGTGTATAGGGAGGCCTAGCAACTGAGTTCAGGTTCCAGTCTGATCCTGTGTAACGTGGTAGTGTCTGGGCTGACCATGTGATAGTAAGAGTTTTGCCTCTCAGATTCTTTCAGAAATATGGATAATATAATGGACACCACATGTGTTACACAGTGGTAAGGATTTGGGACAGAAATTCCCCTTCCTCCCTGCACAACTCTACACAAACATGATGCCCCAGAGGAAGAAGGATCATTTTTTGTCAAGGGCAGGTAAGTAACTGTGCTGCCTTGATGGAAAATTCCAGACTTGCTCCTCTCTCTTCCCTCTTGAATACACACACACACACACACACACACACACACAGCATCTTATCAGTTGTATAAACAAAAATGCCTCTTTTTTTTTTTAATTTTTATTTATTTATGATAGTCACACAGAGAGAAAGAGAGAGAGGCAGAGACACAGGCAGAGGGAGAAGCAGGCTCCATGCACCAGGAGCCCGATGTGGGATTCGATCCCGGGTCTCCAGGATCGCGCCCTGGGCCAAAGGCAGGCGCCAAACCGCTGCGCCACCCAGGGATCCCCAAAACTGCCTCTTAAAAATAAATTTCTGTGATAGTAGAGCAGCTATAGTAGAGCAGTAGAGTAGCTCAGAGTGTGGACTTTAGACTCAGATGCATGTGGATTTGAGTCCAGATTCTGCCACTTAACTAACTGTACAATGTCAGGAAAATTAGTCAACCTCTCTGAGTCTCAGCCAAACACCAAATGGAGCTAATAATACCAATTCTGTAGGACTGTTGTTTATTTTTTTTTAAGATTTATTTATTTATTCATGAAAGCCACAGAGTGAGAGACAGAGGCAGACACATAGGCAGAGGGAGAAGCAGGCTCCATGCAGGGAGCCTGCTGTGGGACTCCATCCTGGATCCTGAGATCCCAGGATCACGACCTGAACCAAAGACAGACGCCCAACCGCTGAGCCACCCAGGTATCCCAGGACTATTGTTTAAATGAAGTGATATCACAGCACTTGGTTTACAGTACTTGACACACATAGTAATATTTGATAAGTAGTAGTTGTAGTAGTAGTAGCAGATGCAATTCTCTTTTTTAAAGCTTTATTTATTTTGAGAGAGAGAGAGGGAGAGAATACATGGGGTTGGCAGGGGCTCAAGGAGAGGGAGAGGGAGAGAATCCTCAAGTAGACTCACTGCTGAATGTGGAGCCTGATTAGCTGCTCGATCTCAGGACCCTGAGATCGTGACCTGAGCTGAAATCAAGTCAAATACTTAACTAACTCAGCCACTCAGGCACCCCAGTAGATATAATTCTTACTAGTGTTGCTGCTGGTGTCACTGTCTGACTTGGGATCTAGGCAGCTCTTCCTCAGGTAATGAGTGAGGAGGAAACAAGGCAGCTCTAAATATGCTATCATTCCAGAATGAGGGCTCACTTGGACTTTTTCCCTTTTCTCCTCCTCTTTCAAAGGAGAATAGTGGATGCTTTCATGGTCTCCACAGGATGGGCACAAAATCTGCATCTAGTCCCCATGCCTGCCACCCATCCCAGGGATACCTGGAAACCTCGGATGCTTTGTGAGCCTCACACTAGCATTTAGGACTTTGAAATGAAAATGTTGGATGACTTTATTCTGTGCCCTGGCAATCTCAGCCCTACCAACAGTTTCAACAGCTTCTAGTCATAACCCTGTGATTTGAGAACAATGAATCTTAATATAATTGAGTTAACTGTATCATTTTTAATGTAAGACAATCTTGATTACAGCCAAAGGGCACCATTAATACGCTGAAGGAATGGCCGAGATTTTAGCATGTGAATGTTGTACAGAAAATAGAACTAATTAGCACTAATTTAATTCGAAGATTAAAGAAAATTCTGCTTTTAATTTTTAATTTAAGACAAACCATTTTACTCTGAACAAAGAAAGAATAATAAGTACATTTTTTCCATCTGACAGGCAATTTTTACTTTTGCATTATTACACTAATATGGGACTGTGGGAATCCTGACCCCATTAGAGATCAAATAATCAGCATTTAATTATTGACAGCAAATTAATATTTAATAAAGACACAAGGGTTCCGGTATATGAAAGAAAGGCACCAAGGTTCTGCTGACCCAGAAACGTCCAGAAGGTCCCTTAGTCAGGACGTGATCTCCTAGCCAAGGGTACAAGTCTGGATCCCCAAAGGGTCGTAGCAGTTTATTTCCATCCCAGCTACCAAGACGAAGAGCAGGAAGCTCAGAGTCTGAGCAATTGCCCCTTCTAGTTCCTGCTCCACCCCCCACCAGGTCTTCCTTAATCAAGCACTTAAGCTAAATAATACATCGAATGTCATAACCAAAAGGAGGACAGTCATAATAAAAAAATAATAAAAGAAGTGGCCAATCCCTCTTTTTATTCTGCAAAATAATACTGACTTTTCTTTGCTGTGGGACTGCTTGTCAGGGATAATTTCTAACCAAAGAAGACATAATGGATTTACAATGAAACGCTGATGCTTTCCCCCAGCCTCACAAAGATTCTGAAAATAAGTACTATTACATTAGCAGTCCTAGGAAAGCCAAGAAAAAGCTGTTAGCTGATTTCCCGAGAAAGCCAGAGCTGTGTGCAAAGAATGGCCTGTGGGTGACCTGGTATGGGCTCTAAAACCTATCTGTACTCCCTTTAGATTTCAGCAGCAAAACTCAGACCAGGCCTCCTTTGACCTGTTGAACTGATGGCAGGTGCCCTGGAGTGGAATGTGCTTGAACCAGGACAGGGGGCTGAGTACTCACCATGGGCTGCCTGGCCCCAGCCCTCAGACCTTTAAATGATTTTTCAGGTAGCCACCTTCAGAGCTTGCCATTCAAACATACAAGACAGATCCAGCCTGACTGCTTGGACAGGCCACATTAGGTGGATGTGCTAGTTCTGTGCTCATAATGACCTAGGGGAGCTTTCACTGGGCCAATTCATCTGAGCCTCTGATTCTACTCTGTAGGACACCTCTCCTGAGCTCCACACCATGGACCCAGCACCTACTGGTATCTCCATTCAGGTGAGCCCTGGGCTCCTCACATTGACCATGTCCAATCCTGAGCTCCTACACACTGATGAGTTCTTCCTGTAAACAGACAATATAAGTGCATATCTTCACACTGCCTCCCTTCATTTAGAGTAGAGGGTATGGGATATTGCCTAGAAATGCAGTTTACTCTAAGATATAGTACAGAGTGCTCATTTGAAGACTTCTACATGGAGTTTGTGTGGCTCTTTACAGAGACTCTACAGGGAGTCAATACAGTATTGCCCAGAGTGCAGAGTCGCTGGGTACACATCCTCCCTCACTGCTTACCTGCTGTGTGACTTGGCCAAGTCATTCAGCCTGTCCAAATATCACTTGTTTCATCTATAACATGGGGATACGCATAGGTAGACTTGATAAAGTTAATCCATGTAAAGTGATGACATATAGTAAGTGCAAAGTTTACATTTGTGATGTGCAGAGGGGCCCCAAAATACATTCTATAAACCAAAGACAAAGGAAAAGAGGGTCTGACACTGCTTGGCACACATATGTACATTCTATTCCCTTTGGGGCCTAAGTGTCTAGACTATACTTCATTTAGGGAATTATTTTCCCTCAGCGTGGATCCAGACTTCTGCCTTTGGGATTCACATCGCTTTCCACTGCAGTGACTGAGTAGTGGAAGGGGTCGGGGAGGAAGCAAACTGGTACGTGGAGCTCCCTGAGAGTTCTTTGCTCAGACAGAGCTTCCAAAGTGCCCAGGGAATTCATCTGCCATGGCAAGAGTTAGAGGACTTTCTGCAAGTTAATGAAATTACTAAGCCTCAGCTGCTTAACCTCTAAAAATGGGATGATAATAGCACATACTTAGGGCTATTAGGAGGTGCCGAATTGGGGCTGGGAGACAGAGGGACAGCACACACCCCTGAGTATGTGCTGAATCTCAGGAGCCTTAAAACTGATATGCTCACTCGTGCCAAACTTTAGATACCCTGCGTCTTACTCCTACCACTTCCTCATTGACAAGCTATACAAGGAAAGTTAACAATAGGTAAATGCTCTAATGAGACGCTCTTGGCCAGGCTGCCTCCTTCTGTAAAGACTAAGGAAGGAATCATGTACACAGAAGCACACAGCAGGTGAGCTAACGGAGCGCACGTATTGTGGGAGTTTGAATTAGGGGAACAAAAGCGAGATGCATTGATAGTATTTTGTTTGCCATCTCAGTGTGTTAACTTTATAATGTTTGAATAAAGCAGGCACGGGATTTAGACTGAGAAAGCAATTGAATCTGAAATCCCAAGAGGCTCTGATGGATCCAGAAGCTGACAGTGACAGCAGCCTGCAGTAGAGGTATTGTGTACAACAGGCAGCTGCCAATAAGATCCCACAACTCAGCAGAGTCTCCCAGATCAAGACTCAGAGCCAGGGCGCAGATCTGCACTGCTTCGACCCATCTGGAGTTTTCACTGGGAACATCCCCCTTCCCCAGCCTGGGAGCTGTGGAAGTCAACTGATAAGGGAAACTGGGGCAGCACCAACTTGGATGCTGGATTGTGCTCTGTTTCAACTGGGGTTGGACTCCATACTCTCCAGGGACATCCCCAACTCTGAAGCCCTGTCTCCCTAGAGCACCCCTAACGTATTCCCGTGGACCCACTAGCAAAGACCAAGGACAAAATGGAAAATGCATCTGGAGGAGAATTCCCAAATGGTCATTTCTAAGGAACAGAGTTTTCTGGGTTGAGAGAGCACTGCTAGTGAACCAGTTCCTGGAACCCCCAACCACCTGTCTTTTCCCACAAAAATGAGCTCCAGAGCCAAGAGAGGCCTCATACTGTCATGAGCCCATCTGTCCAGTTTCATTCTTGCATAAAGTTATAGTTGTATCTGAGTAAAGCCCAGGCCTGAAGGTGACATGTACAGAACTCTGCTGATAAATTACCAGTTTTTGCCCAAACACTGCTAAGGTATCTGCAGGACTCTCTAAAGATGGCAAACTGATACGACTCAAGCTTTATTTACTTATTGCTCTACCCCAGGGGTTAGAAGCCTGTGGCTTATTCATTCCCACTGTCAACACACTATTGTCCTAGGCCTGTGTACCCTTGCCTTTTGTGCTGTGGGGGGTGAGGTGGGGGTCCTCTGGTCTTGTATCACAGAGGTCCTGACTCTGTAGGCTATCTTGCCAGGTTCCCTTATCCTCTAGCTTCTAGATGAATTCAGCCAGTGGGAGGCACCACAGGGAGACTGGAGGGCAGAAGGAAAGAGGGGCCTGGTGTTTCTCTGCCTCAGGTAGCTTCTCTCACAGTAGCTGCATTTCTTCTTTGGTACCAAGTCATACTGGACAAGCTTGCCTTGGTTCCACATTTTGTTGGGTGACCCAAAACGCTGCCTCTTTCCTCTGTTGCTCCAGCCCCAGAACAGTGTAGTGCCTTCCTAACTTGCTAAGCTCTGGTCACAACACTGTCTTCTGTTTGACTTCTCAGCTCCTCCCAAATTTCCTACATTAAAACCCATCTACCATAAACACTTGAGAGTCTTTATTTTTACTGATTAGATCAAGATTGATACAGTGACTGGGATATGGTATATCCAAGATATAATATTTGTATTTATCTTCATGTGAGTATATATAGGCCCTTATGACATCCATCAAAGGTTATAACTGCCAGCCCACCTCCCTAAGGAAAGGGAGACAGGGAATGGCACTTATTTAGTATTTTTTTAGACCAGGCCCTGCAGTAACTTCTCCATCCATCATATTATTTAGTCCTTATAACAATATCAAGAGGTAGACTTTAGTATCCAAATACTGAAGAATGAGAAAACTAGGGCCAAGAAAGATCAAGGAGCTCATCAAATGCTGTGTTGCTGGAGAATAAGGATTTAGAACTTGAACTCGCAAGCAAGCCAGTATCCTTTCTTCTATACCAGAATTCTAAAGGTATGCTCACTTTTGCTTTGTTTTATTTTTGTTATCATAATTGGCAGTCCAAGCCACTGGGCAAATATAATCTTAATCTGACTCCACTTCACAAAATTAATAAAAACTCCTCTGTTCTGATAGCTCTGGTAGGAGCAAGGGTGGACCCTTAAACTTGGCCATCTCATCTCCCCACCAGCAATACCACAAGGGCTACTTGAACCACCTTGGAACCACTTATTCTTGCCCACTAAACTGACATATATTTGGCTTCCTTGTATCATGTCTCTCAACCATGCTATACTCAGCTGCCCAATTAACTTCCCTAAATCTCATCTTTAATCATGTTGCTCCTTGCTCAAAGGTGGCTTCCCTTGTGCCACCAGACCAAGAACAAATTCCTCTTACTGGCACCAATGACCCAGAACAGGCCGGTCGTTTCATGGTCTACACTCTTGCTCTCCACCAGAAGAATTACATCTGCATTCCAAACATTCCATATTTCCTATCTAATCTTCTTCCATATGATGTTTCCTCCTCCTGGAATACTTTTCCATGCAGTTCAACTGGCACCTGCCAGCCCACCATTCATCCTTCCAGGGTCATTGTAATTCACTTCCTCCATGAAGCACCCTAGCTGGGTGTGACCGCTCCTTTATGTTGGGTCCTAGATCACTTTTCCTGATATTCTCATGATAGTTTGACTCATATCACAGTTATCTGTGAGCATTTCCTATCCTTGCTTGACAGTTGAGAATCATGACTGTGTTTCCCACTGCTCCTAACAAACCTTGCATATTTTAGGCTTTCAGTAAGGGCTTGCTGAATTGAACAGAGTTGGCAATTACCTAGTTTAACCTAGTGGCAGGTCAGGAAAGCACTTTCTCCTAAATTGTAAACTAGGCCAAGTTTGACATCCTTCATACCACCCATGTCTTCTTTCCCTCCCCGATGTCCCTCTTTTTTATCCTTCAAGTTGGCCATTAACAGATCCCTGAAAATAAAACATAAGTTTAGGGATAACTAAAAGCTTGAAACTGGGAAGAGCCTTTCTCCAGCCTGCCAAGGAAGGTATCATCTGAGCCTCTCAGCCCTAATGAAGAGAAGCTGGCTGCTCACCACCACACACCAGAGAGCCCAAGTTATTGATGCTTATCATGTCTCCTCCCAATGATGGGCACCCTCACTCTTTTAAGTGGGTCTGGGTACTGGCCTGAGGCATTCCAAGTCTGAGGTCAGTCAGGCTCCTTCCACTGTCGTATTTGTTGTCCCACTGGTAAAGTATGACTCTTTCCGCTTCATTTTACAATCTTCATATCCTTGAAGAAAATGCTCCCTTCCTATTACTTTCACTCTCCCTTAGCCTCGTTCCCAGAGTGTTTGTTTGGGAGTGTAGTTTGCTCACTCAGGGACTTTTTTGTTCGCTTTAGCAAAAGGACACTTAAAGTACAACTGGCTTCATGAAAGACAGAAATTCACTTGGAAGAGCTTTGTGTGTCACTTTCTTTCTCTCTCCACGTGGCTTCTCATCCCTGCTTAAGGCTGCTTCTCACTGCATCATGGCTTTCTCTGACATTTCAATTCCCATTCTCCCATCACAGTGACAGAGAACACTGCCTTTGGTGTCTTGACATCAGTTCTTGACCTGACCCTACATGACCTTTTAGCTTTAGACCCCCCCCCCAGTATCTAATTTGTGTCTTTCTCTTTAGAACAGAATCTCACAATAGGGAATCTGGTTGGCTTGACCCAGCTCCTGAATCGATTACCACTGGCCAGTCATGTGTTGTCAAGGTCTTGTGATTGCAGGCAGGGATGTCCAGACTCCTCCCTTTGGTGGAGGCCCTGGCTGAATTGTAATTTCAAAGGTGAAGCTATAGGTACACAACCTGAGGTACTAGTAGGGATCTCTAATGAGACTACTCAGCTTATGAAAACAGACTAGAGGGTGAAAGAAGAAAGGGAGAAAGGGAAGGAGGCAGGAAGGGAGGGAGAGGAGGGAGAAGGAATGGAAGAAAGGGGAGGAGAGGAAGGGAGAAAATAAGCCTAAAATGTGTTGAACCTCTGCTATGTACTAAGCACAAGTCAGGCTCTTAAACTTATATCATCCTATTTTAGCCTCACAATAATTCCTCCAGGTAACTATGACCACTTCCTCTTCCCATATGAAAGGACTCAGACTCAGGAAATGGAACTGGATCATCCTGCAGTCAGTGTAAGTACAGCCGTTTGAACTGGGGGAGTATCTGACTTCAGAGCTCAGGCCTGATAAGAGTTTCATCAGAGGTGGAGTTTCTGTGTGATAAATTTGAAGAAATCACATCCAGAACGGTTTTCCTTAAAACAAAACAAGAGTGATTCTTGAAGACTGTTAATTGATATCTCACTGCACTGGTTACTTCTTTCTGCCTGATGGTTTAATTATTAGTAGCTCAGTGAGTTTCATCAGAGACCTATTGTGCCGCTGTTGGCAAAACAACACTGGCATCTCATGTTCAATAATTAAAAGCAGGAAAAACAAACATTCGCTTTGGAGCCCTGGATTTATAAATAGCAGTGGTATGTGATTCCTTTAATCAATAACTAGGCTATCTAGCCTGGTTTGGACGATGTAGACAATGTAGACGATGGGCCTTCTTGTTTCTTAATTCTCCTCGTCTGCTCTGAATTTACAAATCCAACTGGGCAGAGACTGGGTGGTTGGGAAGCCATGTTATCTTGAACCCTCCCTTTTGGCCACATGGCTGTTAAAAGATAATATTCTAAAAAGGCAAAATCATGACTTTCGTATACACATGAATATAAAATATGTAATGAACATGTGCAAAGGAACTGGAAAAGAGGCTACAATCTTTTTTTTTTTTAAGATTTTATTTGTTTACTCATGAGAGACACAGAGAGAGAGAGAGAGGCAGAGACCTAGGCAGAGGGAGAAGCAGGCTCCATGCAGGGAGCATGATGCGGGACTCGATCCCGGGTCTCCAGGATCACGCCCTGGGCTAAAGGCAGCACTAAACCACTGCCCGCTACAATCTTTTCAAAGGAGAAATCAAAGAAACATAAATTGATATAGAGGAAAAGAATGTTGAAATAAATTTACAAATTCTATTAAATTGATTTGTTTTGTTTTGTTTTTGAGGGTGTGAAGGGGGAGAGCTAATGAAACCTACACTGGACAGAATGCATTTGCATTTCTATTGACAATAATGATTTCGCATTGCTATCACCGATCTACAACTTATATTGTAAAATAGCTCAAGGACAACGAAAGGGCAAAATCAGATAAGCCTCAAACAAGTGTGCTCTACACAACCCATCACTTTCTGTCAGTTGTATCTGGTATCTTTCTTGTTTATTCCAAATTTCCTTACATGATATAGAAGATAAGTAAGATAAGGATTTCTCAGCACTCAGAGGGGCTGTGACCACAGATGGTATGTGTCTTAGGGTCAAATCTAGGTTGAAATTAAATATACTGCTGTTGAAATTAACTCTACTGCTCATTACTCAATTTCTATAGGTGACCTTTGATTGATTAAAGCTCTCCGACTCTCAGTTTTCTAATCATAAAAGAGGGGTAAAGTAACCCCTTTACAAGTTTCATCTGTGGATCAAGTTAATAACCAAGATCTTAACATAGTATCCGACACAAAGTAGTGTTCAGAAAGTGTTTGATCCCAGAAGCCTTTCCCCTGGCCATAGAAGCCCAGAGACTACAGAAATCAATCTTCACTTGGTGGTGGCCAGAGGGTTAAGTTAATAAAGTGGACATGAGACACCCCAGGGTCCCTACCTCTCTCCGGCCCTTGGCTAAATAACACAGAACCATCACATCATAATAAGCATGCTCCTCAGCCTGGAGCTGAGCTGAAATTCCAAAGGGAGCACACAATCAGATGCTCCTAGAAGCCTCCATCCTTGGAGAGCAAGAAGGGAAAGAGGCAGGAGAACCAACATGGCTCCCTGAGACCCTTCAAGTGCTCAGAGTCCATACACAAGGGATTCAGTCCTGGAGAGGAGAGATACAGAAGAAAACGGAAATCCACCTGGTGTGTCTACCTGTCAATCCTAGCAGTGCTAACTGTAAATGCTATTAAACAGATGCTATTTCATTCAACAAATGCATTCATCATGCACTCTAGGACCAAAGCTAAAGGGCACTGTGGAGATGGTGAGACCCCAGAAGCAAGTAGATGGAGATTAGCTTTGCCCCTAACTCTGCCCCAGATTATCTCTGCAATCTTAGGTGAGTTCGGTCACCTCCTCAGCCTCAAGTTCCTTCTTGGGAAAAGAGATTAACAATAGCAATTACTTCAAGTACTTGCAGTATTCATGAGATCATATTTGTGATGTGTATAGCAAGTAGATGAATCATGAATGGGACCTAAAATAAATAAAGATGGAGAGGGAAACTGTGCTCCACGCTGATCTGTGTTGACATTTGGTTAGGAGTTTTTACCACCAAAGTTGAAAACAGGACTTGAAAATCTAAGGGAAGAAGAACTAAGAAAAGGAGAATCTCCACTGTTATAGTTTCTCACCAGTACACAACCAGTGTGGTGGTTCTGAGGCTAAGGTAAGGATTTCTCAGCCATTCAGAGGGGCTGTGACCATGGATGGACAGCCGTATCCACCCTGGACCAACCTCGGTGTTCCAAAGGGGTACAGGAGGCTGAACCATTCTTCTGATTACTGAACAGGTGGCTAGAAGGTCTTGGTCCCAAACCAGAAAATAGGCACTATTGGAAGCAGGGCTAATGCCTCATGTCCTCCTGTGGATCTCAAGCCAGTAGTCCCCTCTGAAAAATCATAGTTTTGTTCTCACTTTCCTAGACCACTGATGTTGAAAAGCATCTGCCAAGCTATCTGCTAGTTGGGTTTCTGGTGCTCTGCTCTCAGCTGGGAGGTGACTCTGAGGGAGGGAGCAAAACCTCCTTCTGTGCCCATCTCTCACTTGCGTATGAAGCCCCTGTCCTTCCTTCTGGTACTTTGTATGTATACTTCATCTTTCTACCTAAGGCCTGTACCCCCTGTCCTGCTACCCCACAATGACTGATGAGTGAGTCCGGGGAGCAAACCCTCTGAGAGTTCAATGACACTGGCTTTCTAGTTCACTTTGCCTCTGTCTCCCCTGTACCATCCAGTGTCTGTATTCTCTTAAGAGTAGACACCAAGAATAGATTTTCTAGGCATGTCTAGTGAGCCATTCCCTCGGATGCCCACTCTTCAACAAATTCCAAATGTCCCTCAGCCTTGCTCTGCTAGGCTAGGTCCAAGAACCTTGGATGCCACAGTGAAGTGTTTACCCCTAATTCTGCAAGTCCCAGGGAGATACTAAAGACTTCCCACCTCGAGACTGGCACTATCTGAATAGGATTGTTGGGTGTGTCGGTGAAGGGGATCTGTTCCAAACCAAAAGGAAGAAAGAAATTTAAGTACTTAAAAAGGTCAAATGAGAAGGCCCTGTATGGGCTTGTTTATTCCAGAAAGGAACCAATGAAACTTAAACAAATGCTATTCTTCACAATGTGAAAACAAAAATACTTTCAGAGATAAGCGGATGACTTCTCTTTTCTTGTACATGTGACTAAACTTGCCCAGAAATCCAGTCATGGAACAACAGATAGTTTTGCTGAGCTAAAGAGCCAGGGAGAAAAAGAGTCAACAGATTCCAGAATGGACACCTTCCCCAGCGGCTGAGCCTGGAAACACTGGTTCAAAAGGCCAGACAAGTCACTCTACCCCTCTGTGAGCCCTGGGGCTGCTCTCGGTCTCCCTTTGCGGTCTAGCCCAGTGGGTGTCTGTGGATGGGTGATAAGTTAAGCAAAGCTAATGTCAGATCAGGCATGATGGAGAGTGTATATCCCTTCTTGAGACTCTTTATCACTCAGAGTGAGTGTTTTATAGCCCTGCATAGAGGTTGCCATAAAACACTATTTTAAGGAGCTTGAAACCATATTTCATCCATTAACGTCCTCTTGCCCCAAGAGGCAAAACAAACTAGCAGGTGGCTCAGGATTAACATCTTTATTACAGATGACCTCACTATTGTGTTCTCTATAAAGAAAAAATATTACAAAGCATTAACGCACTTTAACTATTAAATTAATACAGATTTATGGCTCATATCCGGATCTAAATTTCTTAGCTTGCAGGGTCGTTATTTTTCTGTGATTTTTTTTGACAATATTGCTAATGGGGACCAGAGCAAAATTGATATGAACTGTAATGGTGGATGCATGCATTCAGGGAGGCAGTAGGTTATGTCTCTTCATAAATCACTCGGATGGTAGTTTTGCACTAGAACTTACACAAGTATTTTCAATATTTGAGCAATAGCCACAGAAGGATATTTAGCCAAGAGGATGCAAGTATTAAGATTCCAATATTTACTTTGTTCTGACAAATGGCAAGGCACGAAGGCTGCGCTTTCATTACTTGGAGAGGCCTTGGCGTGTAACTCCCCCTCTCCCCACTCTCTCTCACTCACGCTTAAAGTAGCCATTACTTATCTTATCTCCATGCATCGCTATTGAATGTTGTTTGTTTTCATATGTGCTATAGATTGAAGTTGCCTTCATTCCCACACCTTTCTGGGATTCTGAATGATGGTAAACGCTGGTCACCAGTTAAGTAGGAAGCAAACTATCAATCACACTGTTGATGGCCAGCAAGCACCCAAGAACCCAACGTTGGGTAAAAATGGACTGTTGAGGGATCTCCAGGTGGCTCAGTGGTGGAGCGTCTGCCTGCAGCCCAGGGCGTGATCCTGGAGATCCAGGATCAAGTCCTGCATGGGGATCCCTGCATGGAGCCTGCTTCTCCCTCTGCCTGTGTCTCTGCCTCTCCCTCTCTCTCTCTCTCTGTGTGTGTGTCTCTCATGAATAAATAAATAATTTTTAAAATAATAACAAATTTTTAAAGAATGGGCTGATGAACAGGGCTTAAGACGGAGGCTGAATAGGGTCTTCCTCCTTCCCCCCAAGTGTAAACCTTGGGGACCTCACAGTCATCCGCACCTTAAGAAAGCAAAAGAGACAAACGACCCTCTTGCAGGCCGGCCTACTGATTGGGCCACGCAGGTGAGGAGGAGGCAGGGAGCTCCAGAGACCAAAGGTTAGAGACCCTTCCCACCGGAGCAGCACTGTCCTCAAAGGTAAGGATGTGGATCCTGGGCTCCCCAGCTTCTCTGCGGGGACAGGTGCGTGTGCACAGAGCTGCGGGGCGGGGAGACTGGGGGCCGCCAGCATCCTGAGGGAGGGCAGAGTAGGGGCCTCGAGAGCCAGCTTGGGGGATAAGACCTCGTAAAACCATGCGGTCTCATCTCCAACCCACCACCACCTAGCCCGAGTTTCCTGCGGGCGCAGAGCACATGCACCCTGGAGGTGCCTTTGAGCAGCTGGCTTCTTCCCGGATCCATCTCTAAATTGCAGAAGCCCATTCGAAAATTGTCACAGCCAACAAAGCACTTTTCAAAAGGACATGTGAGACAGAGGCAGCATTTTTGTTTAGCCAAGAAGTAACTTCTAGAAAGGGGGGGGATACATATATATATATATATATATATATATATATATATATATATATGATTTTGCCAAAACCCAGCACTGATAATAATAGCTGCCATCAAAGGATTGAAAATCGCAGCTTCAGGAGTTTCCGAGCATGGAGGCCTCCTTCTTGCCCTGTGAGGACCGAGAATCCCTTTCTTCTTCCCCTTTCCATCCCCATCATGAGCCGGTCTGAGACCAGTCAGAGGAGAGAGCTTCAGAAAACATTTGAGCCATGCAAAGAAATCTTGGTCTCTGCAAAAGAGGTGAACAGGGGCATGCATGAGAGCTTTGGCCCTTGGTGTTAGGAGGCCAACTGAGAAAGAAATGATTAAAAAAAAAAAACAATTGCATCTTCATGAGAGACAATATGGCATGTGAAAAATGCCTGTCGCTGATATTTCTTGATCTATCCCAAGAATATAATCTCAAGCAACATAAGAGAGCGTTCTCTTCCTTTCTCGTCCTAATCCATGGATATCTGTGTGCACGTATGTGTGCACACTGCATGTGAGCACATACTGCCTTCTGTATTCTGAGCACGCACGGGGAATCGGATGCTATCGGTGTGCTTGCACGTGTACCCCAGGAATAGCCAGGCATCCGTATGTCTACATGCGCATTGGTGATTAATGTATGCCTCTATGCGGATACTTTGTGCGCGCAATTCTTTATGTGTACACACCCAAGTGTGTTGTGTGTGACCTGGTAGGCATGTCATCATGGACATGCACAAGGGCACATGAGTCCTGTGTGTTTGTGTGAGTCTGGGTTCCTAAGCCCTACCACGCACCAGGCTGTTTGCAGCCAGTGTTGAGCCGCTAATGATTTTAATGAGAGTGCCTTCTGGATTCATATTTTTTTCATAAAATACATCACACTAAAACCAAATCAATGAGAAACATTAATTAGGGCCTTTGTAGATGCCTTCTGTGGTGGTGTTTTTCTTTTGAGAAGCACCAGACGAAGAATGCTGGGCTTTATTTAAGCTAAGTTGTTTGACATTTAGATGAGAGAAAAAAGGGGAAGAAACTAGCCAGCCCAGGAACCGTTTTTGACAGCTCTTTGTCATGCAAGGGAGAAAAAAGGCACTGGCTGTGAGAGTCTACTTTGAAGCCCTGGAAATTTGTAATGAAAAATTTAAGATACAAGAGAGGCAGAAAGATGAGCTATTCACGGGGCTCTGCATATATTAACACTTGTAATGCAAACTAAAGGTTTGCTATGTGTTTTTATAATTTGGCCGCTAATAAATATCTTCGAGAAGTGCTTTGATTTTCGAAGCTTCGGTATGGAGTTCGAATCCATTAAAAAGTAAAAGAAACAATTGGCATTGGACTCTGGTCCCTGATTAGGGGACCGTGCACATCAATTATTACAGACAGACCACTGACTGATTTCAAAGGAGGCTGGATGCCCTTGCGTGCTCAGAGGAAGCCATGCGTCTGTGGACACATCTCCTCCACTGCAACCAGCCTCCATGCCGACTTCTAGGTCAACTGGTCCCAAGCACCTTATCGCTTCCTTCCTCGGCCGCCTGGGCATGATTACTGACAATTCTCTCCACAGGGACAGTCAGAAGCCAGGAATCCACTGAGGAAATTCTTAAAAAGTTAACATCTTCATTACCGAAAGGGTAGAGTTTCTGTGACATCAAGACAGCCTTTGCAAATTTGGGATACCGACAGCAAATCAATTTCATCCATTCATTACATCTCTGTGGGCCTAAATCACGCTCCACCTGCCCAGCCCTTTCAGCCACTGACCCTTCTGCCATGATCAGCCCAAGGTGTCTTGGCCTCCTCTTTTCTTTTTAGATAGTCCTACCCACCCTTTTAAATTCGTTCTAGAACTTCTGTTGTTAAAAACCCAACATCTTCACATTCATCAAAATTCTCTCTTCTTTGCCATATAAGTAGATATGCAGAAGGAGTATGGACTCGGCAGTCAGACTCACATTTCAACCTCAGATGGGTTTGAGGGGTTTAGAGCATGAGGCCAAGGAGTGGGGGAGGAGCAGGCTAGCAGGTTCCAGGCGGAGCTCAAAGCTTTGGCCCCCATGTCAGTGAGGCTCTGGGTAACATGGATATTCAGTGCCCGTGGATTTCATGTCTCAGGTTTAACACTCAATTTTCTGACTCATGCTCTGTCTACACTGATTTTGGTCTCTCTTAGAAAAATTTTCATCCAGTATACTCTGAGTCCTTGAACCTTACCGATCAATCCCAGATGATACCTCAGTGGGTTTCTTCTGATCCCTCAAACAGAAACAATATGGCAGAGCCAGGTTTCTCAACTTCCCTTCTATTGCCATTTGGGGCCAAAAATTGTTTACTGTTGGCAGGGAGGGGCTGTCCTGTGCATTGTAGGGTGTTTAGCATCATCCCTAGCATATTTGTCTTCAAAATGGACAACACTAAGTGAATTGCAGGCCCTTTTGGCTATTCTCATGAGACCCAGTGTTGGGATCCAGGGTCCAGGCATGTCCCTCTTAATCATAATCATGGTTTGCTAGTCTGGAGAAAAATTACCAAAGGGTATAAACTAGAAGGAGTGGCATCACTCAGGGACCTGTAAGCAGAAGTAACGCTGAACTGGTAATTTAAGGGGAGTTTAGCAAAAAACAAAAACAAAAACAAAACTAGGTATAAAGAAGTGAGCAGGGTTTAAGGAAAGGAGAGACAGCACTCTAGGGCTGAGAACAGTTGGGAGTCGCTATCACCTAGACCTTAAGGGGATGGGAAGGTGGTGATTAAGCAAAACATCCGTATGCTTACAGATGTAAGGAGGAGCTATGGAAAACAGGAGCTCTGTGAGGAGCTGTGGAAAACAGACAACCCTCAATGATCCAGAAGGGAAGGAACAGAGAAGAAAACTTCTGACTCCTATCTTCCCCAACCTCTTTCACTCCTCCAGAAACAAGGGAGCCACGACAAAGTTCTGATGGGTCAGACCCCCAGAGAACAGAAGAAAGTAGAGGTAGAGGGAGTGAGGGATCCAGGGCAACGGAAAACATCCAACACAAGTGAAAAGAAGAAGAAAAAGGTGTCCAACAGATGATTTCTGGGCTGCTGCTATGGCTAGGGCATTGTCAGGGAAATTTAGAGAACAATTAGAGGCAGAGCCCAGATGGACAAAAGGCTAAAGAACCAGCCAAAAGTGAGTGGTGAAAAGTGACCTGGTCAAATTTATAATGCCTGGACCCAGCAGGGGTGGCTCTGTGTTAGCTGCAAAGCTCACTTCCACAGGGGCAGGTTTGTTGGAAGGAGGCTAGAATGGAGGAAGACATTTCCAACCCAAACTCTTGGGCTGTTGGCTCAGAGTTTCTTGATCATATTTTATAACTGTCTGGCCAAAATAGAATTTTCTTTAGATTATACCTCTCTGGACGGTGGAAATCTTCTCTGATTTGTCTGTGTGTATTCCCCAATGCCTGATAGTTCCTGGCCAAAAAAAAAGTGCTGAGCTTTCAAGTGTGAATCTGAAGGTAGAAGCTCTGGGATTCTGTTATCTGCCCCATATAGTTCACCATGTGTGAGAAGATTCATAACATCCTTAAATAGATACAACTACAATTTGTTAATTACACCTCACTAGAGATAGAGGAGGGCAGGGAAGAGTCCCTGACATGTTGTTCTTTCTTCCCCTTCAGCAGAAAGGAGAATCCTTCCCATAAAGTGTGCACAGTTGAAGCAGGGTGCTGCAACCTGCCCACCCATCATCTATTTCTATTTCTCAGAGTACCTAGTAGCAGGGCAAGGGGTAGAAACTTGGGATGGCAATGTTTCTTACCCCACAAACTGAACAAATGGTCACTGGAGCCCATAGTTGGAAGTTCCAGAGTTTGGAAGGCCACTCAACTGCCCTTCCAAAATCAGGCCTTATCACTGTGGCTGGTCCAGCTGGTAGGAGGGTAGACAGAGGTGTACTTTTCTAAAAGAGCAGCACCTTGTTCTTTAGATACATGTCCATTTCTATGGCACCAGGACACCCAGGCTCCCAAGAGTGACAAGCTTCCCTTGGCCTTGACTCCTGCAACAAGCCTTGCCACGGACCACGCCAGCCTCCTGGAGCACGTTCCAATTGTCTGAGACTACTACTGCAGGAACTCTTTCTCCAAGAATTCTTTCCCTGGGCAGGGGGCTAGAGCCATAGCACAAATTGCCTCCACACAAAGTCCTTGTGTGTATCTGGAATCCCAGATTAAAAACATTTATTGCATTGAGCTCAAGTTCAATATGATGGGTGTCACTGAGAGATTTCAGAAATAATGTGTTGGTTCAAAGGATTATAGTCGAGCAGGAAAGGTTTTAAAAAACTGTTTAAATTGATTCCCAGCAGAAAGGGAACAGTAGGGAAGTGCAGAAGAGAGACATCGGATAGGTAGGAGTCATCGTGAGATGGTGGGTATGGGCAGGTATGGAATTGGATAGAGAAGCCATACCTTGCCTATGAACAGACTCATCAGCGGGGACGGCCACATCTTTTGAGTCGTATCCAGTATCGAAGACCTTCCCATCCCTTCCTGCTGTCGCTTCTCCTAATTGTGATCACTGGAAAAATTTTCAGAGGGAAAAGATGTTCTGGCAATGTTGGTTAAATAGCTGTCTCTGGTTCTCCATTTGAAGCTGACTTCTTAATTAAGGCACCATTGCCTGGACATAAATGCATTTATGTATATTAATTTTTGCTCCACTTAGCAGAGTGGTCACTTAATTAGATGTCTTCAGTTGTTTTATTAGAAAAAAAATAATCCATCCCTCCCCCCCAAGGCATCCCTCCTGCCCACTTAGCTCCTCTGTTGTGCTGTGAATTTAAACATACTATTTGTTGCTTTCTGTTCAGTTCATTTGTAACTCCGATGCCCCTGCATTTGTAGAAACTGATATTAAAAAGTAATATCCGAGACTAAAGTCGCTAGACTGTTTAGTAGATTTTTAAATTGAAACCAAAATTATACAGATTTTTCATTCTGATAATTCCACCAATTCACTAATTCTTTAATCTTTACAGGTCATTGAACAGTTCTACATTAATGAGATGTAGTTAAGAACAAATTTTACACTTTTTCCTTTTTTTTTTCTTGAAAAATGTTTCCTATCATTTGTAAATTAGAAAGAACTTGTTCCATTTATGGTCCATTTATTTAAAATAATCGAATGCATGGGATCTGACTGAACACTGTGTGTAATGATGCTTTTAAACAAATTACCATTTATTTATAAGCAAGAAATAGACTTTTAAAAAGCACCCAGACTTGGTTACATTATTGATGGCTTTCTCCAAGCCCAACAGCTCTGGGGTGTGTGTGTGTGTGTGTGCGCGCGCGCACGTGCATGTACATGTGCACACACACGTGGGTATGGATTTTATTTCCGTGAGAAGGTTGAGGATTTGGGAGTCAAAACAAAAATGACTGCTAGAAAAGCAGCATGTTTTTCCTTTTCAGCAAGTTGCAAATGTTGGTGAAATCCACCTATGATGAACCACCCATCTCAGCACAAAGCACCCAAAGCTCAGACCAGAATCAGCCCTCGTCTAACCTGCCCGTTACGCTAAGGGTATACAACGAACAGTACAAGTCCTCCAACCCAGCTGATGGAAACATGCAAGTAGGCAAAGCCCATCACTTTCACCAGTGGCCCAGGGGCTCCTACTTACAGAACAATTACATTTTCATAAAATGCTGTGGAGTTAATTGGTTGGACTCAAGTACTGTAAATTATTATTATTCCTTGCCATACTAGTGCAGGGAGGAAAGTGGTTGTTTGTTCTGTGAAGTGATAGTTAAAGAGCTGGTGTTGCAGAGAACCAGGGGAGAAGACAGACTCCTCTAAGAATTAATGGGGGAGAGAGATGTCTGGCCTCCTCAGCTTTGGCCCTATCCATTCATAATACTGTTCTCATCTCCTTTCTCTTATTCCTTTCTTCTATACTGACCAACTGAAGAATAAATAAATAATAAGTAGTCCCTGCAACTTCCAATATTCAATCCCAGCCATATTCCCCCAACTTCCAACAAGAGTGCATTCCCCAGAGATCACTTGCCAACTCCTGCAAAATCAACTGAAATAGCCCTTTTTACAGATTTTTTTTTCTTTGAAAGGGGGAGTCTATAAGCCTGGAAGTGTGCACAGTTGAAGTGTTAAGGAAAGGAGTTAAGGAAAAAATGCATATACACTTATTGATGAAGATGTAAAGAGGAAGAAGAAGGTGGAAAAATATACATAAATCTAGGATGCCAGACGTATCAAAGCTGGTTATCAGAGCGATGTTAAGTTTCCAGGACTGAGAGGATGTGTGACTGGGATTGCTTCCCTACAAGGATTTTTAAGAAGCCATGAGAACAAATAAATAAATAACCAGAAGGAAAGGTGCTTGAAGACAAGATGAATGTATATAAAGACAATTCTTGTATTGCTAAGCACCAAGAACTATCTGATATATAAGAGATGAATGAATGTCTGATACGTATGAATGAATGAGGTTGTGTTGACTTTCAAAAAAGACAGAGGCAGATCTAAACACTAACCAGTTACTTTAACCACTAGCAAACCAATAATTGTTAAATCAGTGGTTTTGAAAGCTTAGAAAATAAGCAATAATGACCAGGTCCCATAAGGACAAATCTTACCAAATAAATCTAGTAGGAATTTTTTTCATTGAGTTGTCAGACCAGTTACACCTCATTTTCAATCAAGTGTTTGACCAAGTATATGTGATATGTCTGCAATCAGGAAATTTGCAGAATAATTGGTTGAACATTGAAAGTAATAAATAATAAAATTAATTAGTAAATTAATTGAAACGAAGGTGATAAATAATGACTATTAGATAAAAATCTCTAGTAGAATGCTGTAGGTCCATTGGCTATTTGTTGTACCAATAACTGAAGATACTAGAAGAGAGTTTTTGTGATTGGGACCTTCATAAAAAGATTCTGGTGTTTATGGCCATCCTTAGTAATAGGATTCTGTCCTTGGTGCCAATGTACTTTGTATTTCACCCGGAATCTTATATCAGATATAGACAGCATACCCATCAAAACCTGCAGATGACAAAAAATGGATAGAGTAGTTAGATAACTAAGTGAAATAAATCTACGTATCAACCTGACAAGGATAAACATCGTGTTTTCAATAGGTTCAAAAAGTCAACTTCTCATACATAGACATGGAAAATCTCTGGCTAAATGGCAGCCATTGTTGGAACAAACAAAAGCTTAAGCTATTTTATTTAATTAGTTACAAGTTTGATATACAAAAGCTGTATGATGTGATTGCCAAAAATCCAAGGTTGTTGGTGTTTTTATCCACAGAGACTATCCCTGGCAAATGGCAGTTTCAAGAAACCGAGAAGAGATGTGATACAGAATGGAGAAGACAAGCCTTTGGGAGGATATGGCTGCTGTTTTTAAGTATCTGAAGGATAGTCTTTTGGAAAAGAAAAAAATCGTGTTCTTTGTTGTCCCATAGGAAAATGTCCCTAGTGGAAATGTCTAGAAATGGAATAGGATGCTTTGTGAGAAGTCATGAGCCACTCCCTTGGTTGGAGCCTGATATCCTTTGTCAGAACTGTTGAGATGACCTAGTAGAGACCTTGTACTTCATTGCTAAGATCTCTAAAATTCTGAGATTACTTGATTCTCTGACTATTTCAAGATGCTCAGGATAGACTAGTGTCACATAGACTTGGAATTATATGTTTGTGTACCATTTAAAATAAATAATGAAGTTGGAGGCAAGTAATCAGGTTTTAATTTTTTCAACTTAGTACACTAATATTTAATAATAAAAATAAACGTCCAAATACCATATTCATAATTTTACAGAAAATCATTTTAAACACCAAAATCTAAGATGAAGAAAAGCCCAGAAAAAGAATACTTTTTTATATTGAATATCTTTGTATCATGAAAACCACTCTCTTTTCTCTACTTTTTTTTTTTATACTGCCACAAAGCAGTAGACATTCCTTCAGAGCCAACACTAGCATTTGAAAACCAGTGATACAAGCAACATCAGTGTGGCCATGCAACAGTGTCACTCATGAAGCTAGAATAAAAATGTTGGCTCATCCAGAAAGGATAAGTGTGGTTTCACAGTGGCTTCCCTCTGCTGTAACCACTGGAGGCTATATAAAACCCTTTCCTTAGACTTAGCTCTGTGTCTTGGTCCTCATCAAAGCAAATCATCAGCTTCATGCCTTTTTAGACATGTAGATCAAGAAATAGTGCAAGGTGGGAAAAATAATTTCATATCCAATGGGACCCTGTTATACTTCTCAAAAATAATTGCCAGTTGTGTCAACATTTAACCTTACACTATTTATAGAAAAATACAACTATTACCCTTTGGTCAGAAAAGTTATCTTTTTCATGTACTAAATTATCCTATATATTATATTATATTATATTATATTATATTATATTATATTATATTATATTATACTTATCCTTATATATTCAGGCATATTTCCGGGATTCTATTTGATCAATCCATCTATTACTGCATAAGAACCAAACAATTGCAATTATTATGACCTTATTCTATGTATTAATGCCTATGTCTTGGTCTAATTAGGCTGCTATAACAGAATACCACAGACTGGGTAAAATTGGTTTCTCAAAGTTTGGAAGTTGAGAAGTCCAAGATCAAGGTACCAACAGATGAGAGCGGCTTCCTGGCTCATAGATGGCCATCTTTTTGCTATGTCCTCACGGGGCAGAAGGGGACAAGGGAGCTCTCTAGGATCTTTTTCATAAGGGCACTAATCCCATTAACAAGAGTTCTGTCCTCCTGATCTAATCACCTCTCAGATATCCTACCTCCTAATGTTATCATTTTAGGGTAATCCCCAATGAATGGGGAGAATACAAATATTAAGTCTATAGCAGACTGGAAGGGAAAGTTCACTGTTGTTCATATTTTTCAAAAATTTCCTAGTATTCATCAACATATATTCTTATAGATGAACTGTAAAATAGCTTAGTCACATTCAGAGAAAAAACTCTCCTTATATGTTTTTTAAACTATTAAAATTTACAGATTTAATTAGAAACAGTTCATACCATTCCCTGTTAAATCTTCCATCCAGAAACATGGATATTGTTTTACTTCCATTTATTCAGGGCTTCTGTTAGGCTCCTTAGTAAATTTTGTTTACCTAAAGGTTTATATAAAATTTTGTTCAGATATAAGATGTGCAAAATTACTCTTAATATTATTCTCTGTCTTTTAAGTTTTTCTTACTCTTACAAATGGTACAATTTTTCACTACTTTTTTTTCTGGTATAGAAGAAATCCATTTTTCAATATCTTTTATAAGTGACCTTCTACTGAATCTCTGTATTAAAGTGGTGCTTTTGCTTGATTCACTTGGATTTTCAAAAAAATCTTTATGTCTATTCTTTGCTCATATTTATACCTTTTTATTTCTTATTCTTCAGCTAGAACTATTCAAACAATGTGGTAGAAGAGTGATTATGTGGACATATTTTAAAGGCTCATATTTATTGGTATTATTGCATTGTTTCTCCACCAAGGGGATATAACCATTGGGGGCTGTATAATAAACCCTTGGTGTAGGGGAAGTGGAAGTAGAGCTATATGACATTCCCCATGAGATTTTGATAGGCTGCTCTAGGAGTGCTGACAGGCCCAATTTAGAATCATTGACTATTGATCTATCATCAGTACAATTTGTTGTACCATTCAGGTGTACCTGAGTAGAAAAATGTTCAGAGACTGAGAAGCCTGTGTTTTTGTACTTTGCTATCCATTTGCTGTTTGCTCCTCATGTAGAGTAAACATTCTATATGAATCTGTATGAATACTGAATATCTTCAGTACTAAGAGGATTTGGGGTTTTGTTTTTGTTTTTCAGTATGGAATAGATGTGGGCTTTCACGAAATGGGTTTTGGAAATCTGACATGATAACTTAATTCATTTCCAAATGCTTGAAGAGTAGGTTCCTACAGTAAGCTGGTGGTGATGTCTTCACTACACAGTTGCTCACAGCTTGCCAGCAGTTTGTTGAGTTCTGCAGTTCTGTTCATCTGTAGATCCTACATTTCAGCCAACCTGATGTGTATGCTCTCAGTGTATTTTCCAATTTCTGGACCTTGACTTTGTTTACTTTCCTTCATTCACTTTCTTCTTCATTTCCATGTGCCCAAACCCAAATCAAATGCCACTGCTTCCATGAAAGCCTTCCATGACTGAAAACTTCAGTCATGTGTGATTCTTTCCCCTTCTACACTTAACCTTGTTTCTGCACTTTCCTAGTGACACTTATTTCTAGCTGTCATAATAGTTAATTTTGCTTCTGTATTCTCCTCGATGGTGAACTTCTTGAAGGATCCATGTCTGAGTAGCCTTTATCTTCCTCACTGTTTTAGGATAGAGCTGAATAAGTATAGTCTGGACTCAGAAAACAGGCTGCCTAGCTTCCATTCCAGCAGTGCTTCTTTCTAGCTATGTGGCCTTGGGCAAAATACTTGACTTAGGTTCTTCTATAACATGAAATATCAATAGTGTCTACCTCATGGAGTTTTTGTGAGGATAATGAGGTCATATATGTAAAGCCTTTGGAATAATTACTAGCATAAATTTAGCCCCCAGTATCTTTTATTTATTATAACCTATTAGAAATAGCTTCAGGAGGGTGGCTGTCTCCTCTCCTTCACCACTTGCTGATTCTTAGCACCCAATACAGTTCTTAGCACATAGTGGGAATTCAATAAATATTTATTTAATAAAGTTTAAATGACTAAATAAAAGTGTGGGTGATAAAATTGTTCTCTGCAAGTTAGATTTTTTTTAGATTTTATTTATTTATTCATGAGACACACAGAGAGAGAGAGGCAGAGACACAGGCAGAGGGAGAAGTAGGCTCCATGCAGGGAGCCCCACGTGGGACTCAATCCTAGGTCTCCAGATCACGCCCTGGGCTGAAGGCAGCGCTAAAATGCTGAGCCACCCGCGCTGCCCTGCAAGTTAGAATTCTAATGCTGGTTTCACTTCCCTATTATTTAACCCACAGAAAGTAGATCCCACACGTCACAGAACCCACAAAGTTCCACCCTATAATTTCTCTTTCCCTGGAAGCCAGACACTAGCCATAAGATAAACATGCAGTCAGGACAGAAGAAAAGGAGTTGGAGAAACTCTGATACTCTACTGAGCAAAGCTGGGACCTGTCTTCCAGCTGAGAAATACAGCTCTCTTGTGCCAATCAGTATCTCTGTGGTTATAATAAATAAACCCCTTCTTTTTAAAGTGTCATATGATTCAAGTTATTCTTCTGCTTTCTCAAATTCATAGAGGATTAAAGTTATATGGCAAAGGAGGGCGGGAGTAAGCCAAGTGCTAAGAAAAGAAAATAATCCTTTAGTAGCAAGGCAGTGGTTAGGACAAGGAGTCTTTGAATATATACCTTTTTACTAACCTGTGAATAGTTATATCATGAACTACTTCAGGAGACTGGCACACAGAATTATTAAAAAAATTCTTACTTGTGTTCTATTTTCTTCTCTTGCCTCTGCATTTCTACATCAATATAAAAAAGAGTAGTCTCTAAAATCAGACCAACATAAAAATGAATCACATACAATCTTAGAAAGTAACTTTGGGATATATGGGTGTCTCAGTTGGTTAAGTGTCTGAATCTTGATTTCGGCTTAGGTATGATCTCAGGGATCAAGTCCCACATCAGGTTCCACGCTGTTGAGTGAGAGTCTGCTTGGGATTTTCCCTCTCCCTCTCTCTGTTCCTCTCCATGCTCATTCTCTCTCTAAATGAATTGAAGGGGGCGGGGAGGAAAGTAACTTCAACCAACTGAGGCTCTGCTTCTTCATCTTTAAATATCTACGTCATAGAATTATTGAAATCACTAAATGAGTAACATATATTCCTGGTCCGAACATAACAGGTGTTTTCCAGTTGTTAATGCCTTTCTTCCTTCTACCATTGTCACTTTCAATGTCAGTAGGAATGACATATGCTCGCCCTTCAGATATTTCCTCTTTGTTATTGTCATCACTACATTCAAAAAATTAAGGATTATTCTAATTCAAAGTACTGGAGCATAAAATACAGCAGATACCAAACATATTTGGCTGTAACTTTTGTGCTTTAAAATAAATGGTTGATTTGTATTGATCATTGATTATTTTGCTCTTAGATGGAACATGCAAAAAATTTTCAGTCTTCTACTTTTTTTTTAAGTGGAACAAATTGAAAAAGATCAATCATCCTTTTGAGTCAACACAGAATATTTTGAAATGACTATGGAAATACAATATATGACATTCTGTGGGATGCAGCCAAAGCAAAGCTTGGAAGAAAATGTATAGCATTTCGTGCTTAAATTAGAAAATAAGAAGAGTCTCAAATCAATAATCTAAGATTCTACCTTATGAACCTACAAAAAAGAGCAAATCAAGCCCAAATAAGTACAAGGAGGAAAGTAATAAATATAAAAGTAGGAATAATGAACTAAAACAGAGGGGGAGAAGAGAGAAAATGAAATCAAGAGCTGACTCATTGAAAGGAAAATTAAAAGATGTCAGGCCTTTCCAATTTGATCTATAGGTTTTTTGCAATGCTGATAAAAATTCCAGAATATTTTTTTCATGGATATCAAAAAACTGATTCTAAATTTATGAGAAGAGGTAAAAGACCCAGACTTTAAGACTTACTATAAAAATATAGTAATCAAAACAATGTAGTATTGGTGAAAGAATAAACAAATAGATCAATAGAATAGAATGGGGAACCCAGATGTAGATCCATATAAATATAGTCAAATGATCTTTGATAAAGATGCGAAAGCAATACAATGGAGGAATGATAGTTTTTTCAACAATTTGACATCCACATTTAAAAAAATGAATTTAGAAACAGACTTTACACCTTTCACAAAAATTAACTCAAAATGGATCATAGATCTAAATGTAAAACAGAAAACTATAAAACTCTGAGAGAAAACATAGGGGGAATCTAATGACTTTGAGTATGGCAATGACTTTTTAGATGCAACACTACAGGTATGATCCTTGAAAGGAATAATTGATAAGTTGGATTTTGTTAAAATTAAAAACTCTGGTCTGCAAAAGATAATGTCAAGAGAATGAAAAGACAAGCCACAGACTAGGAAAAAAACATTTGCAGAAGAAGTATTTGGTAAAGAACTATTACTCAAAATGTAAAATAACTCTTAAAATTCAACAATAAGACAAGAAACGGGGGACCTGGGTGGCTCAGTTTGTTAAGCATCTGCCTTAGGTTCAGGCAATGATCCCAGGGGTCTTGGAGTCAAGCCCCACCTTGGGCTCTCTGCTCAGTTGGGGGGTCTGCATCTCCTTCTCCCTCTGCCCCTCCCCCTGTTCATGCTCTCTCTCCTTCTCTCTCAAATAAAATCTAAAAAGAAAAAATAAGTCAAGTAACAACTTGATTTTTAACATGGGCCAAAGACTTAAACAAATACTTCATCAAAGAAGATAAGCAGATGGAAGACAAGCATATGAAAAGATGCTCCATATTATATGTGATCGGGGAAATGCAAATTAAAACAACATGAGATAACACTACACACATATTAGAATAACGAAAATCCAGAACACTGACAACACCAAATGCTGGCTAGGATGAGGAACAACAGAAATTCCCACACATTGCTGATGGAAATGTAAACGTACAGCCACTTTGGAACACAGTTTAGTGGTTTCTTGCAAAATTAAACATACTCTTACCACATGATCAGCAATTACACTCCTTGATATTTACCCCAGGGAGCTGAAAACTTAAATCCACACAAAAACCTACATATGGATATTTATAACAGCTCTATTTATTATTATCAAAACTTAGAAGAAACCAGATGTCCTTCATTGGGTAAATTGATAAATAAACTGTGGTATACCCAGACAATGGAATATCATCTAGAACTAAAAAGAAATAAGCTATCAACTGTGAAAATACATGAAGAAACTGAAATGCATATTACTAAGTGAAAGAAGCCAATCTGTAAAGGTTACAGGATTCATACTGTATGATTCCAACCAAACGACATCCTGGAGAAAGCAAAACTATGGAAACGATAAAAAGATCAGTGGTTGTCAGGGCTGGGTAGTGGTGATGGTGGCAGAGTGAATAAGGCAGAGTGTGAAGGGTTTTTATGGCATAGAAAATACTCTGTATGATACCATAGTGATGGATACCTGTCATTATACATTTGTCCAAATCCATAAGATTTATAATATTAAGAGTGAATCCTGAAGCAAAATATGAACCTTGGGTGATTATGATGTGTCAATGTAAATTCATCAATTGTAACAAATGTACCACTCTAATGAGGTATATTGATAATGAGGGGGGCTCTGCATATTTGGGCAGAAGATATATGAGAAATCTTTGTGCTATATCCTCAATTATGATGTGAAGTTTAAATTGATTAAAAAATAAAGTCTTAATTTTAAAAAGCTAGCAAATCAAATGTAGTGATATGTAAAATGAATAACCCATCATATCCAAGTAAGATATTCCCCAAAATGCAATAATGGTTTAACATTTGAAAATAAATCAGTGTGATTCATCATATTGACACACTGAAATAGAAAAATCACATGACAACTTCAATTGATGTATACAAAGATTTAACCAAATCATTCATGATTTGTGAAAATACCTTCAGTGTCAATTTATTCAGAGTACTGTAACAGAATACCATAGACTTAGCTTAAACAATTTATTTCTCAACAGTTCTGGAGGCGGGAAGTCTAATATCAAGGTATTAGCAGATTCAGTGTCTGGTAAGAGCCTGTTTCTTGGTTCATAGGTAGGCTTCTCCCTCTGTCTTAATATGGTTAAAGAGAAAGGGAATTTTCTTCTCCTTCTGCCTGTGTCTATGCCTCTCTCTGTGTGTCTCTTATGAATAAATAAAATTTAAAAAAAAAAGGCAAGGAGACTCCTAGGTGGCTCAGTGACTGAGCATCTGCCTTCAGCTCAGGGTGAGATCCCGAGGTCCTGGAATCAAGTCCCACATCTGGTTCCCCACAGAGAGCCTACTTCTCCCTCTACCTGTGTCTCTGCCTCTCTCTGTGTGTCTCGAATGAATGAATGAATAAATAAATAAATAAATAAATAAATAAATAAATAAATAAATAAAATATTTAAAAAAGAGAGAGAGAAAAGAAATTTTCTTGGATTTATTCATGAGGGAGCTAAACCCATTCATGAGGGATCTACCCTTATAACTTTTTTTTTTTTTGCCCTTATAACTTAATCATTTTTCAAATGCCCACTTCCTAATACTTCGCACTAGGGAATAAGATTTCAACATATGAATGTTGGGTGGAGGCATAAACATTCAGTTTACAGTACTCCGCAAACTAGAATAAAAAGGGAGCTCAATAGAAATACCCAGAACTAGAATAGTATTCCATGGGAAAAAATATATACATTTTCCCTAAGATCAGGAATAAAGCAATGACACCTTCTATTCCATATTTTGGGTGATAGCTTCTCTTCCATATTTTCCTATAGTCCATAGCTAGTAGGAAAACAAATGAAATTCATACAGATTGAAAAGAAAGAAATGAAACAGCCTTTATAAAAAGATGGCATGATTTCCTATGTAGATAAGCCCAAAGAATCTATGAAAATAATAAGTGAGTTTAGCAAAGTTGCAGGATACAAGATCAATATACAAAAATCAATTATATTTGTATACACTAGAAATAAATAATTGGGAATTGAAATTGAAAACAATATTACACAGCAACACCAAACCCCTAAAAACTTAGGGGTTTAAACTTATTTAAACAAAATATGTTTAAATCTGTGTAGAGGGAACTATAAAACATTACTTAGAGAAATTAAAGAAAACCAAACTAGATGACAAATAATACATATTTATTGGTTAGAAGACTCAATAATATTAAAACATGAATTCTCCTGAAATGTATCTGTAGACTCAAGGTAGTCCCAATAAAATGTGAATTTTTTTTAGCTATAAATCTAGGCCAGCTGATTCTAAAATTCATATGAAATTGCAAAGAACCCAAATTAGGCAAAACTATTTTGAAAAATAATATTACACTCCCTGATTTCAAGACTTATTACAAAATTGGGACATTGATACAATGCAAAAAAAAAAAAGAAATATAAATTAGTGAAATATAATAAAGAGTCCAGAAAGCTCATAAATATCCTCAAATCATTTTTGACAAAGATGTGAAAGTATCTTAATGGAGAAGGATAGTTTTTTTCATTGGTAGAACAATTAGATGTTCCTATGCAAAAAAAAAAAAAAAAAGAAAAAGAAACAGGAGGTAACAGAAGGAAGACAGAAAGGGGGCAAGGGAAGTGGGAAAGCAGAGATGAAGGAGGAGGCAGAGCACAAGGAAGAGAAGGAAAGAACCTCAACCCTTACCTCCTGTCACATATAGAAATTTGACACAAACTGGATCATAAACCTAAATGTCGAAACTAAAACTACAAGACTTCTGAAAAAACAGCATAATATCTCTATCACCTTGGTGTTGGTAAACATGTCTTTCATCTGCATTTAAAACTTAAAAGCTTTTGCTTTTTGAGAGGCACTGTAAAGAAAATGAAAAAACAGTTTACAAACTGAGAGAAAAAATTTGCAAATCACATATCTGATATATGACATGTATTAGAATATACAAAGAAGTCTCAGAACTTTTTTTAAAGTAGTATCTACACCCAAAGTGGGGCTTGAACTCACAACCCCAAAATCAAAAGCCACATGCTCCACTGATGGAGCCAGCCAGGTGCCCCAGGAATTCTCAGAATTTTAAATAAGAATGAAACAATCAATAAAATAATGGACTGAATATTTATACTCTTACCAAGGAATATATATGAATGGCAAATAAGCGCGTGAAAAGATGTCCAACATGGTTAGTCGTTAGGGAAATGCAAAGTAAAAGCGTGAGATCCCAACACACACCTGCTAGCATGAGTACAATCAGAAAGACATACATTTTAGGATGTAGAACAACTAAAACTCTCACAGCTGGTGGAAATACAAAAAGATGCAGCCACTTTGGAAAACAGGTTAGCAGACTCTTAAAAAAGTAAATTTACGCTTACTGCATGACCCAGCAATACTATTCCTTGTATTTCCATATGAAAATATATGTCCACATAAAAATTTGTGCATTAATGTCCACAGCAGCTTTATTCATAATAGCCAAAACCAGGACATCACCATCAACTGGTAAATGGAAAAACAAATTGTGGTATATCCATACAATGCAATGTTTCTCAGAAATTAAGAGAAGGGACTACTGATACATCCAAAAATGTGAATGAATCTCAAGAGTATTATGGTAAGTGGAAAAAAATCAGATGAAAAAGACTGTTGTGTTTGATCAATTCTTATGAAATCCTGGAAAAGGTGAAACTATAGTCATTGAAAGCAGATCGGTAATTGCCTGAGCTGAAGGGTGGGAATGGGAATGAGCTGTACAAGGGCATAAAGAAACCTCTTGAGATATGTTGATTGTGTTGGTGTTTACATAGTGTATACATTTTTCAAAATTCATCACACTGTTCATTTAGATTGGTGAGTTTTATACCTCAGTAAAGCTGATCATCAACCAATCAAATAATAACCACAAGTTAGATCACGTCATTCTCATCCTCAAAATCCTCCAATATCTTCCCATTCCAACTTATCATGAAATCCTAAGTCCTTGCCCTGGCTTATAATGCTGCACATGATCTGGCTCCTACATACCTCTCCAGCCTCCTCCAACCACTCCCCTCTATATGTTTTCTGCCCCTTTCGCACCATCCTTGGGGACCATAGAACACACCAAAGGTATTCCCACACCAAAGGTATTCCCACACCGAAGCATTTGCACATGCTGTGCCCTCTGCCTGGAATAGTCCTCTCCCTCATATTGATTCCTCACTTCTCTCGGGCCTCTATTTAACTGTCAGCACATCAAAGGGACCTTTCCTCAACATCCTTTTTATAATACCACCACCTGCTTCATCTCTTTCATCTGCTTTATCTTTTTCTTCACAGCATCTATCATCAAGGACATTATTTTCTTCACTTACTCGTTTTCTTTCCCCCATTTGAATTAACTCCATGAAGGCAGAGATGTCTTAGGAGCCATATGTCTAGCCACTAGCACAAAACCTGGCACAACATAGGTCCTCAATAAACCCAGGTTATCCAATGAATGAAGGATAATGAAATCTCTACATATTGGAACCTATGTAACACAGCCAAAACGGTGCATGTAGCTAAACTCATACTCCTAAAAACTTGTATTATTAAATAAGAATGAAACTGAATGAATTAAACACTGAATTGAAGAAATGAAAAAGTAAATGAAACACTCCTAAGGAAAACAGAAAAAGGGAATTGATAAAATAAAAAGCAATAAATTAGAAAATAGACTAGGAATTGAAGTAACAAGTAAGTTCAAGAGCTATTTCTTTGGGGAGAAACAATAATGAAATAGGTAAATCACAAGCTTATTTATTCCTGAGTAAAAGAAATAAAATAGAAAGTAGATATAGAAAAAATTAGAAATGAAAATCAGGGAAATTATTATAGATAGAAGGGAATGTTTTTAATTATAAGAAAAATATTTGCTCCATATGAGACAAACATATTTGAAAACACAAATCACATTGACCCCCCAACCTCCCCACTTGGTTGTACATTCTTTGGACCCCTTCCTAACCACAGGCTCTCATGTGGCTTCATTCTGTCCTGTGGTCCCTGGGCCCATCTCTGCAACATGGGCCAAGGAGGGAGCTTAGTGTAGTAGCTATCTTAAGTTAGGTGATGCATGATAAGAACATCTCAATCAGGCTCCTGAGTCAGACCATTAACCAACCACATGACTTTACGTGTATCTCCAAATCTCAGCGTCCCTATCTGCAAATGAAATAGTAACACCTGCTTCACAGGTGTGGCTAAGTGAGGTGATGCAGGCAAGGTGTTGTGTGCATGAGTGCTCATTAGATGTGAGCTGGAAGACAAGTACTGTATGATATCACTTTCAGGTGGAATCAGAAAAAGTTAAACCTGTAAAAACAGAGTAAAATAGTGGTTACCAGTTTACTGGTAATCTCAATGGGGAGGAAGAGGAGATAAGAGTGCTGGTGTTTAAGGGTATAAACTTGTAACTACTGGTACATAAGCCATACAGACCTAATGCACAGGATGATGAGTATAAACAACAATAGTGCCCTGTAATTATGTATCATGATAAATGCTGCTATCTCAGAAATTATATTGGGATATATCAATATATCAAAGTAACACATAGCACACTTAATGTTGCGCATCAAATTCGTTCAATAAAAATTTCTTAACTAAAAAAATAAAAATAAAATGAAAACCTAAATGTCAGTTAGTCTTTGGTTGCAGGTGCGTTTCAAGTCTGGGTGGCAAAGGGTAGCCTGGCAAGTCTGGAGGAGGTGATGGAAGCCTAAATCACCATACTTTCCTGGTCCTCTAACTCTTCAGCTAGCATTGGATACACTGCTCCTACAAACCTGTTCTGGGATGTTTAAGATGCACAGGCCTTGGTTCTAGCTAAGAATGCCTCATCAGCCATGGCCTCTGCTCTCTAGGGACCTGGGCCTCCAGAGCTTGCAGAATATATTTACAAAGATGTTTTCTGGCACAAGCCACACCACCCACTGCCTCTCTTAAATGGAAAAGAAGAAATCTTACCAAGAAATGCCTAGAAGGAAGGCTCCCTTGATGTTTCCTCCTGGCTATCTTACCTCACCAGGCCACATGCATCTTTTCTGGACGGACGCAAGCACACACAAACACGAAGGGGGCAGTTAGCATCCCTCAGAGCCGCGCAATATTCACTTGTCCTGTGTGTAGTGCTGTGCAGAAATTGGACAGGACGGTTTCTAAAGCTTTTGGAGATTGTTAACAAACACAGCCAAGGAGAAACCAGCAATCTAAATAGGCATGTCCTAAGGCCGACTCACAGACTCCTGAGTCCTCCAGGGCCTGAACCAAACGGAAAGTTCAAGAAAAATGCTTTTTCCATCCCAAGCAATTTGCTTCCATGGGGTGTCAAGTAGAATTGAGTTGACAGTTCTCTGAGCAAGAATGCAGAGTAGAAGCTTCCAAAGGGACACAAGTTCAAGTGCAGTCATTCGTTTTTGAAGTTATTTAAAAATAAGAATTTAAATAAATGAGAAAAGAGAAAAAACAGTTGCCCCACAACCTTCCTGGAATCCTTACTCTCAATAAACTAAGAGCTCCAGCCCATTAAATGTGCCTTCAGAAAGCCCCTCCTTTTCACCTCTCATTTCAGAGCAAGGAGGCTGGGGCTAGAGCAGCGACCTGTGCGGGGTGTACGGCAGGTCAGGGATGGGACCAGAGGGGAGAGACAGGGTCTCCCAGCCCCACCACACTGCCTCTCAAGGCCACCACTCCACAGGCTTGCAACGACATAGCTCAAAAACTGCAAATTCTGAAATCAAGTGACCTGAACCACGTGGGAGCTTGAGGGTACCAGATGTTTGGCTCTTGGCCAGACGTTGTCAACTTGCTGGAGGAAGTTCTCAGGTAATCCTGTGATAAAGTGCCTTGGAGGTGAAACTGAAATGTGAACTGGGTGAATTTGATGGTCTATGTATTTCAGGTGACCCCGGACCTCCAGAGTCAGGCAGTTTCTACATTGCCTCCGACTATTTCTTATTACCCTACTGCTAGCACTCTGGGGCCAGACACCCCTGTCCCTAACCTCTGTGCCTTACTACGATCCCACCCAACTGATCTCCCTGCTTCTGCCCTGGCCCTCCTACAGTTGATCGACACAGTAATCAGAGCAGTCCTTCTCCAACACATGCCAGCTATGTCATTCCTCTACCCAGAATCTTCTTGGAGAAAGAGCGTTCTTCTGTGGTCATGTATATCCCAGTGGTGGACACGCTCCCTTGCGAGGATATACCCCCTTTTATGGCAATAGTTTGCGTGTGAAAGTCAGATGCTTCCGGAGCCTTAGTTGGCAGAGTCATCTCCTTTGCTTCCCTCTCGCTCGGTGAACCTTCATGTGTAAGCCCCCCGACCGGAGGCCGTCCTCAATGAGCTGAACACAGGGGGAAAGCCTGGGCTCCCACTCTCTGACCATATTTAGCAGCGCCATCCTCAGAGCCCATTGCATCTACACATTGGAGAGAGTTTTTCTGATATTGGTAAAATGAAGAGGTTGTCATCTTCTGCTTAAAAATCCAGAAAAACCTATAGAAGTGCCACCTGTACGGTGCAGAGCACCACAGACACCCAAGCCCAGATGTGGGCTTGGACCCAGCTTATCAGAGTGAGTGGAAGAGAGGGAAGGACAGAGATATTCCCGTGATCCTGGGTGTTATACTCTATGTTGGCAAATCGAACTCTAATAAAAATACACATATATACAAAAAAATAAAATAAAAATTTAAATAAAAAGATTATGTCCCCAGTTTTTAAAAAAAGCAGTTATTTTTCAGAAGGAGATCCCTACAGAAGAACCAATATACTTGAAGCTCTAACATTGCTTGGATCTTTGCAGCAGAACAATCCAGAGAAAGGATGGACACAGCTACTGCTAGAAATGTTAAGCTATGCTTAAGCTGAGAAGTTGAGGGTGGAAAGACCGCGAATGACCTGCAATGAATAGCCATGTTGGCTACAACACAGCAACAAATTCAACTGATTTAGTAGAAGATGTGGAGGAGAAAGAAGAGCTGAAAAGAATTAAATAAAAGGGAAGCAGGTTGATACGGTCAGAGGGTCCCTGTGGTGACTGACCAGAGCTGTGCGTTGCCCACCATTAGCTAAGGGTTCCACCAATACTGCGATGAGGAAGGATTGGGGGTAAAGCCTGAATCCCCTTAAACTTCTCCTTAAGGGCTCCTGATGCTTCCATGTCCCAGTTCTGTGACACATTCGCTGGAGACGCTTGAAGAAGTGCAGATTCCAGGGCCTGCCCAGATCACCAGATCAGAACCTCTCCTGGAATCTATCTCGTTAATGAGCAAACCAGGTGTTTCTGAGGCAGCTGGACCTCATGTGGCTTGTAGGTAGACCCCACCTCGAAAACCTCTGTTCTCTCGTGTTTGTCATCTGTCGTATAAATAACGTGGCCCTGTGTATGTGCTCTTACACGAATAATTGCTTTAGGGAAAGAGTCACGAGACACACTGTTTTCAGTGATTACCCTTGAGGAGACAGGGTGAGGGCCAAAGGTGGTATTGGCAGCATTTTCCTACAATCGTTTCTGTTTAGCTTAATTTTTATTTAATCTATTTATATACTACTCATATGGGGACAGTAGGAATTATCTAGACAGGGAGCTTAGGGCCATCATTTTGTTTTATATCCTCTTTATTACTTCACAAATGGTAGCAAGTTTTAAATTCAATTTCTCTTTATTCAAAAAGTACTTATGAATGCCTCCTCTATGCCAGGCGTTGGTCTAGGTACTTGGGCTACAGTACAGTATTTCTTTGCTGGATCAATATGCAACGGGTCTAAACTATCTGCTTTGTAAATTAACTATAATTCAACCCTTGTGCATGATTAGCTATCAATGCGTTTATTTTCTTTGTAGGGTCTCGGGTTAAAAGACTTCCTCCAGGTGGAAGCCAGCTGACAAGTACAATCGTGACCCACGAGCCAAGGGCGTACATATCTGGGAGAGGCACCTTTGTCTACCCTGCCTTCACAAATGACATGTGGAAAGGGCTTACTCTTTTCTGCTGGGCTACATGTTATTCATACAGTAGAGCAGACTTTGGAGAACTGGAGTTATAGACTTCTGGCATTGGAACGTTTTGAACAGGATAAAAGGTGGGTAGAAAATGAATGAAGATGGGATTTTGAGCAACTTGCTCAAGAAAGAAGAGTCCAAATGTTTCTTCCTTTTTTCCCCTCCAGATTGAGCATTGTTCATTTTATTTTCTTCAGAGAGAGAAATCAATGGCAGGAGGTGAGAGGGAAAGTCCCCCTTTGCAAACGAGCCCCTCTTCCCATAGTACACTCACCTTCAAAACCGTGTGCCAACCTCCCTGAGCAAGTAGATTTTGTAGTACATGTTGTGCAGTAAAAGAAAGGACTTCCAGGGTCTTCTTAGAAAATGCTAAATGCAGAGTTCTCAGAAATATACAGGTTTTTATTTATTTATTTATTTTATTTATGATAGGCACACAGTGAAGAGAGAGGCAGAGACATAGGCAGAGGGAGAAGCAGGCTCCATGCACCGGGAGCCCGACGTGGGACTCTATCCTGGGTATCCAGGATCGTGCCCTGGGCCACAGGCAGGCGCCAAACCGCTGCGCCACCCAGGGATCCCTATACAGGTTTTTAAATTGAAATAGAAGTCATGAGTTAACTGAGCTCCCAGAAATAACAATCTTTGTTACCATAACAATACAGCTAGTTGCTATAATCCATACATACATTTCATCTTATTTGACCCTCACAGTATTACAAGATAAATATTGTTATCATCCCCATCTTTCAGAAGGGGAAACTGAAATACAGAGAAATTAAGCAACAGGTCCAACACCATTCACAATATTCACCATCAAATCATTGGCTTGTCTCCAAAATCTGCAGTCTTACCCACCAATTCTCCGTGCCTAATTTCCCATATAGGAAGGAACCCAGACTTTCCATGAATGTGTGTCCTAGAGCATGAAAGAGGGGTGGATGGACCCATATGAAAAAAGAGAGGGAAGACCCAGCTGTCAAGGGCCCCCATCATGGTCACAGCCAACTGAGCAGATAAGACTTCAAACAAGTCTTTACCAGGTAAAGCCACGCTGGACAATTGCTATCATTGGGCTTCATGAGAAACCTGTCATTGTCAGTTTATTTGCTAGCCAGGCCTAAAGCAGTCGGAATTGTTTTTCTGCAATCCAAAGAACTGACACTTTTTTCATCTCAATTCTCTCTTCTCTCTCTCCTATCCTCTTTTCCATTCTTTCTGTTTTCAATGACCAAAATATAGATCAGCAAAAGATACTTAAATTGTAGATTTAATGTTTTCAGGTTGAATACACCACCTGCATTCTCTTTTGCCTTAGAAATTTTTACCTATTTTTAAAAATTATTTAATCCAGGATTTCCCAAATTGTCTTACATGAAACACTGTTCCAGTAGATGATATCTTCTAGAGTGACCCATGGTCAAATAAGTTTGGGGGATAAGGCATGCCAGGGCCTCTTCTCAGAGCTCTACTATATACATGAGCATAATAAGACTCTGAGAAGTCATATGGTAAAGAAAACTGAGTTAAATACAATATTTAATTTGAAAGCATATTTTTGGTGCCTACTATGTGCTAGGCTCTCTTTCAATGCTGGAAGCACACAGTACACAAGACAAAGTCCCTCTTTCCATGCAACTTAATTGTACACAGAATTTTTTTGTGACAAACAAATGTCTTGGTCAATGTGTTCCATTGTTCACCAGTTTTGTAAAGGCCTCTCTAGAGACATGCAGTATTTATGTAATTTGAGTTTAAATCTCATGATGCTTGGTCTTGCATTTATCTGGAAGCTTTTTATGTGCTCACATTTCATAAAAGCCAAAGAGCTCACAGAAAGCAAATGAGATGTCTTTTCTTATAAATGAACATTAGAATTATTTTTTAAAAACAAAAATTACCAGATAAGACCTCATTGAAGAAAAATGTTCAGATTAAAGACAAAAATCACATCTGTAGCCTTACTTCACTTGTCTCTTCCTATTATGCCTCCACTAGATGTCACAGAGGCATCTTTTACGAGCTATTTTTTCCCAAAGGTGTGGGCGACCACGAACTAGCTGGAGTAACTGAACCAAACCAGGCCTGGACTTGAGTCCCTCATTCACTCAAAAGGCTCGAGAGCCTAAAGGGTGAATAGTTGGTAGACGCTTGAGAAAGGGCTTGAGCAATGGTTCTCAGGGCTCGCTTGTACGTGATCACATAACACAATAGATACAACTTATTCTGACCTGGTCATAAATGTAAATAAAGGTCTGTCTGTCCTTGCTGGTCTGTTTACCATACCTAGTATTCCTTTGAAGTATGCACATCTGGAGCAACAAGCTTATCTATTTACCAAGGTCTTCTGGCACCCGTGAGTCTGTCTTGCATTCTGAGAAAGGGGAACTTTAGAGGGTTTCACAAACCTGCTAAAAATAAACACTTTCTTGGCTTTGTTTTGCCCATGCTATAAAATGTTGTAAAACCTTGAATAAAGCTGGCACTGCTTGGACATCATCCACTGTGTCCCTCCTGTCCCCATCTCTTTACTCTTATTTTCCTCATCCCCTTATCCTCAAGACCCTGATCGTGTTGCCGCAGCGCGCGCAACACAAAGGTACTTCTTGGAGTAAGACACGGCATTGAGTTCTTGCTCCTACAGGTATGATGCCTACAGGTATTATGAGGCCAATAATATTTCCTAAGAATCTTTGGATTAGATTGCCCCATTTTTCTGTTATTCTTTATCTAGAAAAGTCTTTAGCTTTACAACTGAATAATGAGGAACACTTTCCTCTCTGCTACTCTATGCTGATTGGTGAGCACTGGTAAATCTGGGACTTTGGGCCAGAGCAGGTGTGAATAAAAGCAAATTGTCTCAGGTAACTAGGCATAAAAGAGGGTTAACGTCTACAGGGAGAATGGCCGCAAAGGATCAATAATTGATTAATAGGGCAACAAACACTCTCTTCACCTCCACCTGATGGTAACCCATGTGCATTACCCAAAGCTCCAAGCGAGGATCCCAAATGTTTTCCAGTGAGGGGGCAAGCAGGAGATGTTCATGGTCCCATTTGCTTTGAAAAACGATCCTTCAGGATCTCCTTCAGAGCAGGAATGGAGTGAACCTTAACCAGTACAATGGAAACAGAAGTGTTGGGGATCCCTGGGTGGCTCAGCGGTTTAGCGCCTGCCTTCAACCCAGGGCGTGATCCTGGGGTCCTGGGATCGAGTCCCGCATCAGGCTCCCTGCATGGAGCCTGCTTCTCCCTCTGCCTGTGTCTCTGCCTCTCTGTAACTTTCTCTCTCTCTGTCTCTCATGAATAAATAAATAAAATCTTAAAAAAAAAAAGTGTCAGAGGTAGGAGGTATTTTAGAAATCTAGTTCATGGGCTTTCTGCTAAAGAAAGCTGTGAGAGACCCTTGTGTTCATGGCATCATTCATTCAGTTTGGAAAGCACAGATGTACGCAGTGCTCGACTGTCCAGCGACTACTTCTTTCAGTAAACTCTCTGACATCCAAGTCTCAATCCTAAGGATGAGCTTTTCTCCTTCACATCACAGTCACCTGAGTTCTAAATACCTGTTCTAAACTGAATCGTCCAGGTTTAACCATCTTCTGAGCCCGAATCCCATGACTCACAAAGCCTTCGCTCTTACTTGGTCAGCCAGTTGGTAATTCCTCCCAAGTTTTAGTCAGAATACAAAAGGAAAAACTAGACCAGTAAGAGCCCAGCAGATGCAGACAGCAGCCGAGCTTTTGTTTATGCAGTCAGTCATTCAAAACCATGTATGCGGCACCTGTTAGCATCCGGATGCCCTGCCAGGTGCTGGTCATGAAGTGTTGGCTAAGAGAGATGCGATCCCCCTCTCAGGAAGCCCACGTTGAGGGGAGGGCAGGCATTAAGCAGATGAACAAACAAGACAATTTCAGAAAAGTGACAAAAGCTCTGAAGACCATCAAACAAGGACAAGTGAGGCAGCACGACGGGATGGGTGGTTCAGAGAAGAGGGTGCCAGCGCAGGCAGCAGGGCCAGCAGGTGCAAGGGCTCGGAGAGGAACAGGCTCAGCGTGCTTGGAGACCAGGATGGAGGGCAGCAGGCCCCAGCACACCTGAGGCTGGCTCAGGAGCAGGTTGGAGAGGCCAAGGCCAGATCACGTGGGGGCTTTGATGGCCACGGTAAGCCCCAGGTATGAATTCTATTCTGAGTGCAGGGGGATGTTATGAGAAGACATTTAAGGAAGGGTAGGATGTAATCTGTTTCATATTTCGAAGGACCATTCGGGTTGCTGTGGAGGGGAAGGGATATTAGTACAGTGAGGGTGAGGGTAAGAGAAGTCAGAAATGTGATTTTTTTAATTAGTTTCCCATAACTCTGTAATGAGATGAGGGTTGCCCTTAAAATGAAACTAAACCACTAATGTCAATACTGATAAGACTTTTAAAACACATTCACACACATGACATTAAAAAACATAACTTTTCCTATAAAGAGAAAAAGTCTTATTTTTTTCAAACTGTGTTTTTTTTTGGGGGGGTGTTGGGTTTTTTTTTTTTTTTTTTAATGTATCAGTTGATCTGATAAAAGGCCTTTTCCCCTTGGATCTTTCATGAATACTTCACTGATAATTGCTTAGGTCCCTTCACAACAGGAAGAAGATTACCCAGCATGACATCCACTGCTGTCAGGAACACACAGAAATTGCTGATATTGAAGAGATAAATGGGGTGAAAATCGCTCCCACCACCGCCCACCTCCAAGGGGTGGCTGGGCCTCACCATCTGTGAGGGCTGGGGCCCACTTGGGAAAACAGTGTGGCCATTAGGTGATGTTCAAGTGGTCTAAGACCGTGTTAGTGAGGCCACAGCCTTCCACCTTCCAGATTTCGTTCACTGCCACTAACATTAGGCCACTGTTACTTCAGGCAAAACTGCAATTACAGAGGCCATGAGGATAAATCTGTTAGATCTTCCAAGAATTTCAGGGAATATCCCAACTAGGATAACTGAGGCTTGCCTAGCACGAGTCCTTTCAAAACCTGCTTTAACGCCTAAAGAACACATTTAGTGACTTCACTGATTTAATTCCCCTTTTTTCAAACAAGAATTTGAAGTGGCTTCTAGTATTTTGCTTACATGGGAAAAAAAAGTATTTTGCAAATGGTGGGACTGGATCATTTTAAGGGGGTTCACGGGTTTCTTCTTGATCCCTTTCACTATTTTCCTGTGTTGGTTATTCTTCAGAAACATTCTGGATGCAACATTCAGCACGATGGCAGCGTCAGTCCCATCCAATTCTGAACTTTCCGAGTCCCAGTGAAGGAGACGTGGCATCATGTACACTGGTACGGACTACACATAGGTCCCATAGACAAAAGGCTTACAATTGCTGGGAATGTTTACCAAGCATTGATGAAGTATAATGAGGCTGGCACATAATCCAGGAAGGAGGACCTGCCCAAATAACTGAGGGACCAATGTTCCAGTGAGAAAGACAGTCAAGCCCTGAAAGAGAACTGGAGGTGAGAGGAAATTCAAAGATAATAAAATCCGAGCACCTCCTGGCATGAATAGCAAAATTGAGATCCAGGTAGCAGAAGACCCTTGCCCAAGATCACACAGGCTTAGGGACGCAATTCAATCTAAACCAGGACCTCCTGATTCCTGGGTGATTTCATGGTTCTGCCTTTTCTTCATGAATCCTCAGATTTCACACCCCATGTCCACTTGGAATGGGCCCATCCTAGGGAAGGTAGGACCCACCGAGCATCCCATGAGCTGAGGTGGCAAGAGACAGTCACAGCCCTGTAACACATGGGAGACCGGAACAGATTGCTGCAGACATAGAAACCTCACCACTCCAACAAGGGCTCCCCAGCCCCCCAGATCCACAGGGAACCCCCACTGAGTTGCCACCACCCACCATTACCATCCACGGGGCTCCCCGTGGGTGCAACACTGCTCTGAACCCTTTTCCTATAGGGTCTAAGTTGTCTTCACAGAAACCCTACAAGGTCAGACAGGTTAAGAGGTGGGCTCCAGACACAGGCAGGCTGCATTTGAATCCCATCTGCCCTGCTTAATAGCTCTGGGGACTCTTCCCCATGTTGCTTCCTCTCTGTAAAATGGGTGCAAAACTGGTACTGATTCCAGGAAGCGGTCTTGACAAGTAAATGAGTGAGTTCGTGGAAAATACTTAGGAAAGTGCCTGATACGTGGTAAGTACGCTGTCACTGGTGTGATCGTTACTGTCTGTTTTACAGATGAGGAAGGAGGAGCTAATCACGACAAGTTCAACACCGCCAAGTAGCAGAGCTGCTGTTGACACGTGGTCCATGTGACTCCAAAGCCTGTGTTATTAACTGAGCTTCTAGACCACATACATCTGTCTAGGGAGACTCGGGTATAATTGGTGCTCTACATCCCCTGGGTTGTTAATCCACAGCAAGAAGAAGGGAGTGGATCTCCATGTGCCCCACTTGCCTTCCTCCTCTGGCCCAGCCCACCGTTTGTCTTCCTTCTAGCCCTCGCTGACCTCATCTTCCATGAACTCAGGGACACCACCTACCATGAATCAGCAGGCTCCATATTTTCATAATTCCATGCTTTTTTCTCAAGAGATCCCGCCTGCCTGGAGTTCCCTGCCCACTTTTTCCACCCCAAAAACTCCTGTTTATCTTAGCCCCAATCACAGACTGCACAGCCACCGCCACCATCTGAAACAGAATTAGTTCCTCCCTCAGCAGAGCAGATAAGTGATGAAAAGAGAACTCCTGGGATCCCTGGGTGGCTCAGTGGTTTAGCGCCTGCCTTCAGCCCAGGGCCTGATCCTGGAGTCCCGGGATCGAGTTCCACGTCAAGCTCCCTGCACGGAGCCTGCTTCTCCCTCTGCCTGTGTCTCTGCCTCTCTCTCTCTCTCTCTCTCTCATGAATAAATAAAATCTTTAAAGAAAAGAAAAGAGAGCTGCGGTCAGTAGGGCAGACGAGCATTCAAGCTCATTCCTGACACTTCCAAGCTAGGTCATTTAAGCAAAATGCTTTCTCTCTCAAAGACTCAGTTTTAGCACCTGTAAAATGGGGCTGGTATCTTCCTTTCTAGATTTTGTGGAGATTAATTAAATATGCTGTACATAAAACTACCTGGCATACAACAAATTCTCAAAATAGGATGGGCATTATGAGCAGACTTTCTATAGAATTTTGCCAAATGCCTAATAAATAGGTAATATGTTGTTCACTCATGTTTTCACTCTGTTTCACACGGTAGACCATGAACTTCTCAAGCACAGGATAGTAACAGCTGCAGGACAGGGCACAAGGCCCGGCATAGAGTGGACACTCCATACATGTTGATTAAATTGATTTAAACAATCCATCAGTTCATTCGTCCATAAAACAGCCATTCAGAACTGTAGGAAAGAATGGTTTCAATGGGACTGTAAAGAATTAGAATAGACATGAAGTTACTTATTAAAGAATCCCCTAGATCAGGGGTTTTCGATCTTTCTTGGGGATTGGGATCACCAGGACGGCTTGTCAAAACACAGATTGCTGGGCCCCACCGCTGGAGCTTCTGATTCAAGAGGTCTGGAGTGGGGCTTGCTGATTTGTATTGCCAAAGGTTCCCAGGTGATGCTCATGCAGCTGGTGCAGGGGCCACACTGCGTGAACCATGGCCCAGCCATTATGCCTGGTGCTATCTTTAAGCATCATCTAAGAAAAGCAGTTCAATTCAGCTCAACTGAACAAAGTTTCATTGAGAACCTAAAGCGTGCAGGCAGGGTGCAAAGGGCAGCCTTCAGGCTTTACTAGTTCAGGAAAAAGAACAAATCAATACACAAATGAGGTTAGCACCATAATTTTAAAAGGCCCCTCTTGAAAGAAAAGATCACCCTTATAACACCACCACCCTGGTATTAATTGCTGCAGGCAAGATTCACTGAATAATGCTAAAAATAGGTGAAACATCAAGGAAAAATAGGGTTTTTGCACAGTCTCAAAGTTTTTCCCCCAATTTATTTATTGCTGGTGTGGTTTTAACATTTGCTCACAAATTGTTTGATATTCCTCCCTCCTGGGGTGGGCTAGATTTAATGACTCACTTCTAACAAATAGAGTATGGAATGGGAATCATGGTAACTTCATAATGGAGAAACCTGGGAGATGCCACCCTCTTCCAGGGGTCACCGTCAAACTGGAGAGGAGTCATGTGGCTATCGTGCACCCCCTGACCTATTGTGCCGAGGGCCCTTCACCCCTGTGGTATTCTTCTCCTATACCCATAACCTCAGTCTAATCAAGAGAAAAGATAACTCAAGTTGTGGGGGTGGGGCATCTTATAAAATAACTGGCCAGAATTCCTCAAAACTTTCTTTTTTTTTTTTTAAGATTGTATTTATTTATTTGAGAAAAAGAGCATGAGGAGAGGAGAGGCAGAGAGAAGCAGACCCCCCACTAAACGGGGAGCCCAATGCAGGACTTGATCCCAGGACCCTAAGATCATGACCTGAGCCGAAGGCAGATTCTTAACTGCCTGAGCCATGCAGGCACCGCCACCCCAAAAAACTTTCAAGGTCAAAGGCAAAGGAAAAACCACCACCAGGTTAGAGGAGCCTGGAAGACATGACAACTAAGTATCACATGGCATCCTGAATTAGATTCTGGGAAGGAAAAAGGACAGTAGTAGAAGAATTGGTAAAATCCAAATAAAGTCTGCAGTTTAGTTACTAATATTATACTAATGGTAATGTCTCAGTCACGATAAGCGCACGTGGCTGTGTAAGATGTTAACCTCTCGGCAGGACTGGCTAATCTGGAGGGCCCAGTGTAAAATAAACATGTGGGGTCAGGGGCAGCCCCATGGCTCAGCGGTTCAGCGCCTGCCTTCGGCCCAGGGCGTGAACCTGGAGTCCCAGGATCGAGTCCCACGTCGGGCTCTCTGCATGGAGCCTGCTTCCCCCTCTGCCTGTGTCTCTGCCTCTCTCTCTTTCTCTGTGTCTCTCATGAATAAATTAAAAATCTTTTTTAAAAATGTGGGGTCAGAATCACTAAGATTTCAAGGCAGTGACAGAGAAGAAAACCAAGTTGAGGCCCTCCTGGGCCTGGGGCCCTCCAGGGAGCCTGCCCGCCGAGCCACGCTGCTCTTGGGAAGCAGGGAGAAGGGCCTGGGCAGGAGGCAGGCCTGACTTCAGGGGAGCCTTCATCACTTGCTGTGCTAATCTCCGACAGGAACCAGCACTCCCCAGTTCCATTATGCCCCGTGGAACACTGAACTGGCCGATGGTCAGGGGAATGGGTACAGAGGTGGGGGTCACCCACTGTGGAGGGAGCCTGAAACCAGAGTCCCCGGCAGCTTTATGGGAGCTGGGGTGGGAGGGAGGGCTCTGGGGAAAGAGGTACTGGGTACCGAGTCCAGTGGGGAACAGAGTCTTCAAGTGCCCCCCTCCTCGGTGGGATAAAGAGCACCCCCTGAGCAGGAACGAGGGTCCCCGGGCCAAGAATGCAAGTGTGGGAAAGATCACCACCGGCCCCTTAGGAAGGCTGGTGGGACAGTCCCCCCCACGCCACCCCCCGAAAAGCCTCTGTGATTGTGGCTGCCCTCAAAAATCACAGGCAGATCTTTAACCTACAGCTGACTTGCATGTCATGCAAGAATTCTTCGTACTATTTTTGCAACTCTTATTAATCTGTAATTATTTTCAAAATAAAGTGGGTTTTTTTTAAAAAAAGGCCCCTCTCGCCCTCCATCATTCTTCATTTCCCAAACCTATCAGCAGTGCTGTCTGCAACCAAGCCTCACAAAATAATTTCCTTTTTTTTTTTTTTTAAGATTTTATTTATTCATGAAAGACACACAGAGCAAGGCAGAGACACAGGCAGAGGGAGAAGCAGGCTCCATGCAGGGAGCCCGGTGTGGGACTCGATCCCAGGACCCCTGATGACGCCCTGAGCCAAAGGCAGATGCTCAACCGCTGAGCGACTCACGTGCCCCTCACAAACTGGTTTCTAAAACCGAGTTGGTCTGTCTTTCCACGGGGTCTTAGGCACGAATCAGAGGCTGGGCCGGGGGTCTGGGCAGATGTGGAACAAGGTGTGCTTTGCTGCTTGTCCCCTCCTTACAAATAAGCTCCTTCCCAAATGCATGTGATCAAGCCTGTGAGCCAGCGGCCCCCCATTCCATCAGACATCCCTGGACAGGTGGGGCTCGCCTCGGAGTCCGCCGCCAGGTGTTCCTGCAGCCGGCAGCCCTGGCCTCTCTGCACCCAGCTGTCCTTCTCCACCTCTGACTTCTCCTCTAGGTTCCCCGGAGCACCTCAGGGTAGGGAACTCATCAAGCCCAAATGTGCCCAGGAAGGTAGTTACCGCATCACTACCCACACAAACTACTTCCCCCGACATCCGATCCTTGATGACAATTCCACCTTCCCAATCACCTGCAGCTTAGAACCTTACCTGCACCTTGACCTCACCCTCTTCCCACCACATTGATCCTGTTATTCCATAATTTTTGCCTCATTAAGGTCTCTCACCTGCCAACACCCACATCCATTCCTACGTCATGGTTTTGGAAATCTCTTTCCTGGCCTATTACAATAGCTCTGTTATTCATTCTATCATCAAACCTTGATGCTACATCTTTTTTTTAAAGACATATTTTATTTATTTATTTATTTATTTATTTATTTATTTATTTATTTATTTTTATGGAGACACAGAGAGAAAGGCAGAGACACAGGCAGAGGGAGAAGCGGGCTCCCCGCGGGGAATCTGATGTGGGACTCGATCCCAGGATCCCGGGATCACACTCTGAGCTGAAGGCAGAAGCTCAACTGCTGAGCCACCCAGGGGCCCCAACATACAGTTTTGATAGCAGCATTTATTGAGTGGTTGCTATGTGCCAGGGACTAAGCGTTTTTCATGTATTAACTCATCTGATCAGCACAATAATTGTATAAGCTAGGTACGATGATTATCCCCGTTGTTAATGGGGAAACTGAAACAAAAATTAGTAAATTGCTTACAGTTGTACAGCTAAAATGGTGCAGACCGGGGATTCATAATAGCCGAGAGCAGGAAATAACCCAAATGTCCATCAGTAGGAACGTGGGTGAACAAACTGTATTGCATTTCCACAAAGGAATACCACTTGGCAGCAAAGAGCAATAAGTCACTGATGCAACAAGGGTGAGTCACAAAGATTTTTGTACTGAGCAAAAGAAGCCAGACACACACACACACACACACACACACACACACACAAACATGTGCAATTTGATTCCATTTATACACAACTTTAGAAAAGAACATTAATGTATAGTGTAAGAGAGCAGATCAGTGTTTGCCTGGGGCTAGGGAATCGAGTGGATATTGACTGGGAAGGGGCACGAGGGAATCTTGGAGTGATGGAAATATTCAATATTTAGATTGTGGTAATAGTTACGTGGATGTATGTGTCAAAAATCGCGCTATCATGCCTTTAAAATTAGTGAGTTTATTTGATGTTATATCTCCATGAAGTTTAAATTTTTTTAGAAAGTAAAATTTAAAACTCAAGCAGCCTAACCTAACTTCAGAGTCCTTGTATTTAACTGCTATGCCCTCTAAACAGTGTGATATGTTCATTTATAGACATTATATCAAGCATCATGACACACAGTTTTGTTTCTGCCACTCTGGTTGACTAGTTTTCCCTCCATCTACCAAAATTAACACTGAAAATTTTGTAGAAGAGAAAGATATAGGTCCTAGGAACTAACGATAGTAATGGTAACGAAACATGAGCTCCCTGGGAATGGTGCCTGGCAGAGTCATGTGTCTGGAGGTAGGTGGCTGCGGCTTAACGCTGAGAGCACTCAGAGATGGTAGCCACCAACATGTGAGAGGAAAGCTTCGGAGTTCTGTTCTCATCTCCCTCTGCCCTGCCTTGGACAAACCGTCACCTGCCCTTCACATCCCCTCCAAACCAACACAGGGCAGAGGGAAAGCCCCACTGGGGTAAAGAGCTGAGGAATTAAAACAACAGCGAGACACACCTACTAGAATGCCCAAAATCCAGAACACTGACAACACCAAATGCCAATGAGAATATGGAGCAACAGGAATCCTCATACATGGCTGCTGGGAATGGAAAATGGTACAGCCACTTTGGAAGAGAGTTTGGTGATTTATTAACAAAACTAAGCCGACTTTTACCATTTGACTGAACGACCATACTCCTTGAGATTCAGCTAAGGCTTTGTCTCTACAAAAACCTCCACATGGATGGCTTATAGCGGCTTTAAGCTTTCGTAATTGCCAAAACTTGGAAGTAACCAAGATATCCTTCCTTAGGTAGATGGATAAATAAACTGTGGTACATCCAGACAATGGGACATCATTCAGCACTAAACAGAAATGAGATATCAAGTCATGAAAAGACATGGGGAACTTTAAGTACATGTTACTAAGTGAAGGAAGCCAATCTGAAAAGGGTACATATTGTATGATTCCAACTCTGAGACATCCTGGAAAAGGCAAATGGAAACAGAAAGAGATTACTGGTCACCAGTGGTGAGGGGTATGAGAAAGGGATAAATAGAACATTTTCAGGGCATTGAAAATACTTGGTATGTTATTATAATGATGTCATTATATGCATATGTCATTATGCATTTGCTCAAACCCATACAATGCGCAACACCAAGAGTGACCCCTAAAGTAAACTGTGGATTTGGGGCATTATGATGTGTCAGTGTAAGTTCACCAGCTGTAACAAAGGCACCATTCTGATGAGTGATGTTGATAATGGGGGAGACTCTGCATATGGCGGGAGGCAGCTTATGAGAAATCTCTGTATCTTCCTCTTAATTTTGTTGCAAACATAAAACTGCTGTAAAAAAAAAAAAAGTCTTAGGGAAAAAAAGAGTTGATGAGAACAGGTTGGATCTGCTCCATGGTCCTTAGGCTTCTACATCTCCAGCCATCTCCTCCCCGACCTGGGCCTGGTGGACACAACCGAAAGAGACCACCTTCTCTCCGTGCAACTTCAGCCTACAGGTTTAAAAGTAAAACTCCAGCCGGTAGGCCTATGGGACCTTGACATTCTGCCCTGGGACTCATCTGTTCCCTCTTCTTAAACCCATGCAGACAAACACTTGAACTTGTCCTCCTTCCCCAGTTTGCATTATGAAAAGAAAGTAGATGAGCAATAGCCTCAGGGAAGAATGACTTCATAAACCAAAATAACTAGATTTGAGGATATAATTACTATAAAGAAAGACAACCCACAGGACAACACTGAAAGCAGATTTATTGAAACAAATGATCCAAAAATGTGAAATAACCATGCCAAAGACCCTCCAGGAGCCATGGGACGACATAGTAGGAACATGAAGCAAGAACAAGAAACCAATAAGAGATACCAAGTGGAAATGCAAATATAAAAAATATAACTGAAGTAAATAATGAGATAAATGGCAAGATAAATTTGAAGAAAAATGAAGTGGTAAATTAGAAAATCAGATGGAGGAAACCATAGAAAATATAAAAGGAAAGCGTAAGGATATTAAAAATAGACTGTAGGTAGGACAGTATCGTGAGACAGTAAAGAAGAGAATCCCTAACTTTGCCTGGAAAACCCAAGAAAAGCTTAAGGAACAGAACTCTTGAACCGAGATGTAAAGAATGGTAGGAGCTCGCCAGGTGGGCATGGAAAGCAAAACCATTTCAGGCAGAAAACACCAGTGCGCGCAGATGCATGGAGGCATGAACGAACATAATTGCTGTGATTTGGGAAGGGCAGGGAGGCTGGCGTGTCTGGAGCAAAGGCCACTCAAAGGAAAGTGACGATGGCTGATGAGGAAAGGCAAGCAAGAGTCATGTTGGGAGGATTCTGGGGAGGTACATAGTATAATTGTCCCCCATTTTAAATCTGAGGAAGCTAAGTGAAGCTCAGACAGCTTGAGTGAGTTGCCTCAGGTCAGGCCTCCAACTTGGGGGCTCAGGCTTTTTTACTGCCTCACAGGTCCTGAGGTTACTTAGCTTGGATCTTCAGGGTTGGGCAAAGTCGGCTAAAAAAAAAAAAAAAAAAAAAAAAACCCACAAAACAGAAATGAGGCTGAGAAGTAGGTGAGCCATGAATGAGTTCAGGATCCAATGGGTTGTTCTGAGGTGTGGAGTGTCTGGCTGATGACTAGAAGTTCAGGGTTGAAAGGAAGAAGACCAGATCTGGCCATCACCAGCATCCGGAGGTAGGAGCATTCACGGGAGCAGTGGAGTTGCAGCCATAGGGCCCCTTGTAACGTTGGCGGACATTTTCTCAGGACAGAAACATTTCCCTGAAGAACTAGGGCATCACTGGCCTGGGGAGGACCCCGGAAAGGCCCACAGTCACAATGACTTGGTGCTTCCTCTGTCAGACCCCCTGTCCAGTTGTGGCATCTTCTCCCAACTGGACACTGCTGGCACGTGAGCTACTCCTGGATGGGACCGGAATCTGATGGCAAATTGCCTCTGTCAATCACCCGGTGAACCTAAAGTGTCCTTAGACCCGGACCATCAAAAGTCTTTTGAATTCTTTTGAGTCACAGCCCATCCTGGGATGCAGGAATAAGGCGTAACAGAGTCCCTTGGGAAGCCCAAGTGGGGAGGAGGTGTCTCTGAATTCCTGCGATGCAGAGAAGCATCCTTTTATCCAGAAGGTAAGCATCATTACTTCTGCCCTGTAGGCAAAAAAAAAAAAAAAAAAAAAAAGTCTTAAAGAGGTTAGGAGACCTGCCCAAGGTCACACAACTATTAAAGGACAAAGTCAGGACTCCCATGGAGAGAATGATGGCCCCAGAGCCTAGGGAAGGGAAATGAAATTAAACTGAGTATCCAATGGACCCGGCACCCATTCTCGCTCTTGCTTCTCAAAGCCTGGTGCTCAGGGTGGGTCGGGAGGGAGAGGTCCGTGTCTTCTTTCCCAAGAAACTGGAGAATCCAGGTCACCATTTGATGAAAAGAGAGCCTTGCCCTGCAAGTCAGAAGAGCTAGGCCACAACTGGCTGTTGGACCATGACCAAGTCACTTCCCCTCTGTGGTCCCCATTCTCTCTGCATATGGAAGACTCTGGAACCCCAGGTCTCCGGGACTGGCAGGGAGCTTCCCTGAGACCCTGAGCCCCAGCTACCAGGGCTGGGAACACCCAGTTCTCTCCTCCCAATGCCTTCCCTCCTCTCCATTCATACCAGCCATTCCTGCTCGGGCTTCCCAGCTGAGGGCCGGGTGTGGATTGTTCGAAAAGACATATGGCATCCCCGTGCAGCCGAGAGTCCAATCTCGAGGGGAAACCATTGTTCATTCATCTGGACCGAGTGACATTCTTTATGCAAGAATAACTCTTGATTAAAGGGTGAGTTTTAATGGAAACTAATTAGGCAAACTCTTTAGCCTGGGCATAATGATCAAATGAGCTGTCACACCGTACCTGATACAATGATCTCACTCGCTACAAGATTTTATTCCTTAGCAATTACACTCCCACATGGCACTGCGTGCCGTTATTGCCTGGAGCACACATGTCAAATTAAAGACCAACTTATGCACCTGATATTTAATTATTGCCTAGTACTACAGACACCCGGGGAATGTCAAAGTGAGCAGTCCTGCTTGGGAGAAACGAAAACTGAAATCTTCTGCAAGGGAGTGAAAAAAAAATAGGGATAAAATATGTATAGGCTACTATGGTTTCTTATTCAGCCGTCTTACAATTCACAGTTACAAAACCTGCTCTCCCCAACCTTGAATAATTTACCATTTTTTTTTCTTCATCCAGAAAAGTCAGCAGAAGGAGAGTTGTAGGTAAAGGCACAGGGGCCCTATTGGTATTTGTTTACCGATTTGATTGATGCGGTCCGGGTCTGGTCAAAGTTGAACTCTTTGTACAAGTCATTCTTTCCCTAATAGGCTCTGACAGGAAAGAGGGTGCCTCATATGCCTCTCTAGCCCAAAGGGAAATGTTTGCCCTCAAGGCTGAGCACTCAGGAAGCCCCATCTTGCACTTCAGTCACACTCAGTAACAAATCTGAGAAGTTGACCAAAGTTTCTCCCTGATGCATTTGTCCCCAGGTTGGGACAGTGAGCAGCCATTGGGATGTAAGGATTGGTCTCTACTTCGACTGTATGTTAGAAGAGTCTGGAGAACTTTTCAACTTACTGATGTTCGAATCCTATCCCAGACTAATTAATTAAATCTGGATCCTAATTATATCAGGATCTGGAGAGGAGGACTGGGCAATTTTTTTTTTTAAGGCTCCTGCGATGATCCTGATATTCAAGTGGAGCTGAGAACCACTGGTGGGGAGGCCACCAGCCAGACACTAACCAGTGCGGAGTGTTATGGGAGCTGCTTTCTGCCCTCAATAAGACAGACTTCCAGGCCTCCGTTCTTCACACATGCTGTTCTCGCCTCTGGAATGCTCTTTCCCTGTCCCTTCTTCCTACCTGGGAAACAAAAACGGTCCTCCAGCACCAAGTGCAAATGTTTCTTTCCTATGACGTCCCCCTGGGTTCCCCAGGAAGAGTTGCTTCAGCATCCCCCAAGAGCCAGACACAGAGCTCAAAGGATCATTGAACCAAATTGCTTTCCTTGGTGGGGGTTCAAGAAGAGAATCCTCATGTCTCTAGCAACCATCTGTGTGTCCCAGCTGAGCAAATTCTAAGAATGTCTTCGTCCCTTTTGCTCCAGATAAAGAAATTCAAATTACCCATTATCAGAATTGCACTGCCTAATACTAAAATGCCTTAATGTGAGTGCTTTTGTATTTAGTAAACTGCACAGCTTGTGAAAACCCCCTCCAAACATCTGGCAGGAGGCCCAGCAGAGGTAAGGCTGGAACCTCTAATGATGGCAACATGTAAACAAGTGTTTTGTCTCAACTGATCATCATTAACTTCCAGTGTCAGACTCACCCCCAGAGGTCTGGCTCCTCAGCCTTGCAAAGGCCTCTGGGAAACAGCAGCTGGGATGGGGCCTGTGCACAGACGATGGGGAGGGAGAGGGTGGGCAGGCTTGTCACTACCAACGTGGAGAAGCAGGAGGTGATGGGAGCAGCCTGGGAGCAGGTGCCTCTGATGAAAGGCAGTAGAATCGGGGGGCCCTACTATCCTCTCAGTGACTTTGGTGCCAGGCAAGGATTTACTCTCAATTATGCCATCGGCTGGCCATGGGAAGAAAACCTCAGTTTCTCTGTCTGTCAAGTAGAGGCAAAGATTCCTGCTTTATAGGACAGTCGTAAGAAGTATGTAGGAAAATATGTGCCGAGGCTTCTGGCACAACACTGGCTTTCAAAAAGCAGATGACAGAGGGAATTTCTTTCTCCGTTCTTCCCTTCAGATGTTCCTAAGGGGGACCTACACCAGTCTGATGACCCTTTACCCAACTCAGAAAGTAAAGGGTCTGACCTCACAGTCACTGGGCTGAAGTTTTTCATGTCTGTGCACATGGATACTTAAATAAAACTCCATAACAAGGGAACATTTTTATTCTCTCTGACCATTAACAAATACTGGTGCTAAGTAATCATTCACACTATATTCAAATCCAAATGTGAATTCATTGAGTAAATATTAATTAATTACTATGTTCTAGGCACTATGTGCACCAAGATGATTTAGGAGTGTGTCCACAGCCCGGATTCCTCAGAAAGAAAACCCTGAGACAGGCGTCTGCAGGAGGAGGTTATTACAGAATGTGTTTAGGGTCCGCACCTGTAAAAAAGAGAACTGTGTCCCTTCAAACTTTATGTGTTAAAAGCCTAACCCCCAGTGTGACTGTATCTGGATACAGGGCCTTAAAGGAAGTCATAGGGTGGGACCCTCACCTGCCAGGGCTGGTGTCCTTATCAGAAGGGGAGGGAACACTGGAGCTCTCTCCTTCTGTGTTCTACAGAGGAAAGGCCACGTGAGGACATGGTAAGAGGGTAGCTGTTTAAAGCCAGGATGAGAGGTCTCACCAGAAATTAACCCCACCGGCACCTTGACATGGGATGTATATAGCCTGCAGACCTGTGAGGTGACAAGTTCCAGTTGCTGAAGCCAACAGTTGGTGGGTATCCTGTTACAGCAGCCTGATGAAGGAAGCAGGGAGGGGTGGAAGCACACATTGAGCTATAATGCAGGCCCGATAAAGACCTCAAGTGGAAAAAAAAAAAAAAAAAAAGACCTCAAGTGAAGCCATGAGGAGCTCTGGAGCTAGACTGGCCCTTCAGAGTCATCTCCGGTTAGAATGAGGGCCCCCTAGGGCCTCTGTCGTTGGAAGCAGGCTGCTCTCGAAAGGAGGTGGTGTCTTTCCACCAAGGCAATCCCCAAGAAGGTCTGGCAAGACTCAGGCCATCACACAGTCCACGGCAGTGAGGGTCCCTAGGGACCTAATGATGAGTGCCTTTTCCCAGCACCCACCACGTGCCAGAAGCCCCACAAATGTCATTGTATTTGCTCTTCACAGCACTCCTCTGTGATGCTACCTATTTCCCAGAGAAATGAAACGTGTCCAAAGCCACAAAGCTGATAAGTAATGAAGGCAGAACCGAAGAAGAGGCCCCTCTTTCCCAGTGACCCTACTCTTGCATTGACATCATGCTGCCTCCCCTTTAGAAGCTTCATCTTTTGCAAATACTCTCTGTCCTTTAGAAGTCACATGTCCCCACAGAACCCCGTGCCTCTCTCTCTTCAAAGTCTATAGAACTTTGCCCTATAACAGTACTAGTTAACACTTAGTTAGCATTTACCATGTCCCAGGCACTGTTCTAGCACTTTCCAGATATTAATTTATATCATCTTTTCAAGAAGTATTTCCTCTGAGGTATTATTTTCATCACCCTCGTTTTACTGATGAGAGGGCTAATAAGACAAAAGCTGTTAAATAACTCTCCCAGTGCCCCCAGCCAGGGTTTGAACCCACACGATCTGGTTCCAGGTATTCTACTACTGTCTTGGGGAGCTTCTGCCTCCCTCTAGTCTACAAGCACTTGGAGAACGTAATCGAGTCTTGTTCATTTTTTCCACCCTAGTGCCTTACCTGTGACATACACTAAGCTCTTGGTAAGATTTTCCTAAACAACTGAATGATGCCTTGCACGTGAACATTTTGAAAATCATTGGACTTGACGTATATGGACAAAGCCTAGAAGAAAAGACAGATGAATAAAATATGTTAGTTCTGTTGAGATAATTGATATCATGGGTGAATTGTTATTCCTTTACTATTTGGATATTGTTAGAATATTGGTCTCTAGGAGCTCAGATGGATGATGGCAAACTTTCTCTACATTCCCTATCACGTCACCAGAGCGGACACCTATTACATTTCTGATGGCACTGCCGCTGGGAATGCGGGCTTCCCCAGGTCTCTGGGAATCTGACCCAGATCACATCTCAGCATCACAGCATGGTGCAATGCCTTCCCAGGGATCCCATAACCAATTCTTAGATGAAAAGTTCAAAACTCCCAATGTCTCAACTCAGAGTGATCGATACCCAGCAATGACGTAAAGAATAGTTCAGTGGCCGTTTAAACCTACTTCGAAGTGAACTTAATGACCGAACATATTCCCAGACCTTCTGTCCACTAGGATGTTTAGATGAACAGAGCCTTATACACACCGTGAAGCTGATAATCAAAACGAGCCAATGGCCGGAGAGGCTCTCTGACAGAAATTACATGGTCTCCTCATCTTGCTCCCATACTTGCTGTTCACTTTATATTCACTCCTTCATGCATGCGTGCATTCATCCATTCAGCAAATGTAACTGGGATTCTACTGTGTGGCTCTAAGGATACAACAATAAACAAGCCAAACGAGCTCCTTTCCTTCACGGAGCTTATAGTCCAGTTAGAAGATAAGAAAAATTAGCAAATAATATAACTTCAACTCGTGATCATTTCCACAATGAAAACAAAACAGGGAACTATGATGAAAAGTAAGCGAGCTGCAAGGAGAAACTGATTTTGAACGGATGGTCAGGGGAGGATTCTCTGAGGTGACACTTGAGTTGAGACCTGAATAACAAGAGGTGCCAACCTTTGGAAAATTTGGGAGAACAGCATGTCAGGCAGATAAAAAGTACAAAGCCCTTGAGGGCAGGCTAAGCTTGCCAGTGTTACAGGGAGAGAAAGCAAGCCAGTGTACATGGGGCAAGTGGGCAGCAAGGAGAACTCGAAGATACAAGGCTTCAGAAGCAGGCAAAGGACAGACCATCCGGGTTCCTTCCAAGCCAAGGAGAGGAGTTTGGATTTTATTCCTAGCACAAGAGGAAACATTGGAGAGCTTTAAGGAAAAGAGAAACACAATATGATTTAAGTATTTAAAAGATCACTCTGGCTGCCAAGTGAAGAATAAACCATAGGTAGCAGATGGAATTTTGGAGTTTTGGTTCACTTTCTATTAGAGGTCTGGTCTACTGATTTGGCTCCTGGTTCCAGCCTCAGAGGTCCTGCTGAGAGGTCACATTCTCTAGCACCCTCCCTCCCCATAGTACTAAACTGTTGCCTCTAGCCACTTCAGCCACCAGCCCACCTGCCCAGCTGGCGCTGCACATGTGGGGGTCAGATAGGTCTTCTGGATCCTGAAAGGCATTGGGTTAGCTTATAAACACACTTGTAAGATCTGAAGGTGCCCATTGCAAGATCCACGAAAGCCAAGGAACGAGTTGATACCGTTCACCAAGATTTTTCCAATGCTATACGGAGTGGGTGCTCCAAAGATACTGGTTGGGTGAATGGATGGGTACAGATGTGCTGGGAGTTCATTGTCAGGTTGGGATGGATGGGATGGAGGGGGTCTTCACTGGGAAGAAGTCAAAGGAGGCTGCAGTCCAGCAAATATCCCCTTATCTTAATGGCTCCACACCGGCTGGGGTAAAGCTGCCCAGAGGCCCCTTCTTGGATCAGGTGGGAACCACGAGGCTGCCAGGCTGGTTCATTAGTGGCCTGACATCACACATCTGCAATTGGGTAATTTCTATGTTAACTACTACCTCCCACTATAATGAGTGCTCATAACTATGTTTTATATGAAGCCGATTGTGCATTTGCACAGAGCCCATAAAGGGGCAGTGATTATGAACTGTGCTGGTAGTCTGTGGGACACCCTTCACCTACTACCCAGTCCAGATCCACCCTGCGCCATGCATGTGATCGACAAAAAATGGGTAGTTTGGAGGGGAGGCAGCGTGAGTACAGGATTCCTAGCAGACCAGGGAGAGTTTCTGGGATGTGCCCCTCTCCTAAAACACCCTAATACAAACCTATTAGTATTCAAGACAGATTCAGAGCTTGATAAAAACATTAGGTCTAGGAAAAGGTCATTTAAATTTTTTTTCTCTTTTTTAAATTATTTATTTATTTGAGAGAGAGAGAGAGAGAGAGAGCAAATGAGAAAGAAAGAAAGCAGGAACAGGGTAGGGGGTGGGCAGAGGGAGAGGGAGAAGCTGACTTCCCCTGAGCAGGAAGCCCAACTCAGGGCTTGATCCCAGGTCCCTGGGATCATGACCCGAGCCGAAGGCAGACACGTAACAGACTGAGCGAGCCACCCAGGTACCCTCCAAAATCTGTTTTTCTTAACTTCCCTGTTACTCTCTCACACAATTATATATAAGTGTAAAAACATATGCAGACTTGATTCTGCTTTTACTGAATTTTGTTCTTGAAAAGAATCCCCCTTCCTTGTGTCTGGGCTTGGCGATGGGACAATAAAGGGCCTCAGAGGGCCAGCATAAGGTCGGAATCCATAGACTTGGCTTCTGTTATAATGTCCATACTTCCCAGCTGTGCCACCGCACACAAGACCACCCTGGGTCTCAGTTTCTTCATTCGTAAAGTGGGATCGCCATACCTGGCATTTTTGGCAGGGTTGTTTTGAGGATTAAAGCATAACAATGTGTATTGAGATTCATCAGTTTCAGGCACTTTCTATGTGTCCATTCATTCAAACCTCTCAACGACCCTTGCAGTAGATGCTGGTGACACCTCCGGTTTTGACATGTAGCAACTGAGAAGATAGGAGGCTCCTAAGTTAGGGAGTTGGCTCTGAAGTTAGTAAGTCATGGAGCTGGTTGATGGAGCCAAAATCTAAGCCCAGGCCGTCTGATGCCAGAGCCGAAGAACCCAGTATAGTGCCTGGAGCAAACGCTAGAAAAATAAATGACAGTTCTTATCGTCATTTTTACCAGCTTCAGGCCAATCCCAGCACAAATCATTATTACCATCATCAGACCTTGGGTCTGATTCCAGGTCCATATTAAAGGATATGGAGACACCCTGAGGGGCCTTGGCAAGGCAGAGCCAGAGCTACCTGGTGCCCCCAGAGTGTCCCCTCTCAGCCACTGAGGGGACAGAAAAAGCCAAAGGAGTGAGGCAGAGACCAGGACAGCAGGAAGAGGACACAGAGCAGATGACCAGAAATCTGGCTTCCAGTCCCTGACCACACTTTCCTGCCATGGCACCCCGAGCAGTGTCAGCTTCCCTCAGGAGGATGGCAGGACTCTCTGGGCTGGCTCTAGGCCCAGATAGGAGGAGTGAAACTTGGGGCTGAGAAGTCCAGGATGCTCATGCTGAATTAGGACTTCGACTGAGCAGGGGTCATGGACCCCATCTTCCTGAGTTTTCTTCGTGGAGGTCACCCATCTTGACCAGATGGTCCAGCTCCTTCATCCTTCCGTGTCCATGCCAAAAGGTCAAATGTGGAGATCTTCCTATACGGGGTCAGAGAGCCGGAACTCTGGCCCTGCCCACCAAGGATCTGTGGCATACCCCAGCCCAGTGACAGCCCCTTCTGGCCTCAGTTTTTCCCATCTAAAAAATGAGAGTGTCAATAAAACACATTTTAATAGCTCTAACATCTTGAAAATTTCACATCCCAAACCTGACTTCATCCACAACCGTACACTAATATCCTTGGGGCAGAGTGATTTCATTTAGGTCAAATGATTTCCCTGCACATAAACAGGAGTGAAACAAAGGCCCCCTTTCTGCAAGTTGTTAGCTCTCTCACACACAGGCACGCACGCACACACACACACACACATACACACACACATACACCCTCCTAATGCTTATATAGCCCACCCCCCATCCCAGTCGTGCACAAAGGCACACACACAGCTCACAGAGGCACAAACACCTGGACTCTCTAAGCTGCTCCTTCCCCCACCCCACTCCTGCTTGCTCCCTGCCCCCCAACCCTTTCCAACTCCCCTGCTGAGAAGCTGAGCGCCCTGGTGGCTCTGTGAGCTACCTAACCTGATGGGCTGGTGCCACCCAATGGTCAGGCTCAGAAATGCAGCCTTGGTTCCAAGAGTCAAAAGGGATTGGAAAGGGTCCAGGTCACTGGGTCCATCCCTCTCCTAACAAGGCTGTATCCAGAGCTGCCATAGACAGAGAAAGCTTCCATGGTCTTAAAAACCCTTCAAATAAGGCATTCCTTACATGACATCCCTAGTTCTTTCCCAAAGATCAGGAGATTGCCATTGACACTCTGGGCAGCCTTGCCCTAGATCCTAAAACTATTGGGTACAAGCTGCATTCAGCACCATTCTAGAAGCTTTATATGTGACATCTGTTTAATGCTCACAACAGCTAACAGCTAGCTTTTCAGGGAATATATTACCATCTTCATTTTAAAGACCTGTAACCAAGAAGGAAGGGTGCTCAGGTAGGACTCTGGCTCTAATTCAGTAGCCACTTGGCCATCCTGGACCTCAGTTTTGTCATTATTATATGATCGGTTCCAATCACTCATTCAATCATTTATTTCTTCAATGAGCATTGCCTGAGCACTTATTATGGACCAGGACCTGTGTTTAGTAGGGCTGATAGCAAGTACGTAATGTGTGATCTTTGCCCTCAGGAGATCCCAGACTTCTAGAATGGATGACAACTTATGCGCTCCTAGGTCCTTGACTCTATAACCTTAGTGGCTCTATAACCTTAGGCCTTGCCTAAGGAGAAGCCAAGGGGAGGAATGCAAACAAGCTGTAGTGCAGAGGGACCAGGTAGCCAGCCCACAGAGCAGGAGGGAGGTCAGTGTCCTATCCAAGAGTTCTGCAATCCATGTCCTGCTGGTCCGGGGACTGGTGAATCTGAAAGTGCCTCAAACCTGTACAGGGCCCAGATCCATTTGAGAAGGGAGGGAAAGAACTGTGGTCATCTCTGGCTTCAGAGAAGGCACCAGAGGCTTCTGGGGGTATACAGAGAGGTCAGAGCCAGAAGAGGGGAAGCACATTAGAAACTGGGAGATGAACAGATAGAACAAAGCTTTAGCGATACCTGTGCTTACTACACCTGTGTCCTCCCAGGTTCACACTGTCCTATACTCTAATCCCTCACGGTTTACCAGTTCTTAACCTTCACTCTTTCTCTTACTAAATAATAGACAAAGTAAGAGAATAAAAGAATCCTAGAATGCCAAGCACTGGAAGACATCAAGTCCAAACTTTGTGAATGAGGAAAATAGGACCAGAAAGTGTAGAACTTGTCCCAGGTCACGCAGCCAATGAATAGTATGATTGGGCCTAGCATTCAGATGTGAAGACGTTCCAGTATGAAGAGTTTTTCCTACTTTTTCCTCCTTCTTTTCCATTTATATGCAGTTAGGCAGTAATGAGAGTCTACTTCAATTCTGAAATACATTTTTATCCCTTCCTCTCTCTTAACTTCCTCTATAAGCCCCTTGAAGATAGAAATCTCTTTGTCCAAAACCTTAATACTTAGCACAAAGATTGGATAGATGAATGGATGGATGAATGGAGAGAAGGAAGGAAGGAAGGAAGGAAGGAAGGAAGGAAGGAAGGAAGGAAGGAAGGAAAGAAAGAAAGAAAGAAAGAAAGAAAGAAAGAAAGAAAGAAAGAAAAAGAAAGAAAGAAAGAAAGAAAGAAAGAAAGAAAGAAAGAAAGAAAGAAAGAAAGAAAGAAAGAAAGAAAGAAAAGAGAAAAGAAAGAAAAGAGAAAAGAAAGATAAAAGAAAAAAGAAAAGAAAGAAAAAAGAAAAGAAAAGAAAAGAAAAGAAAAGAAAAAAGAGAAAGGCATAGAAGCACGGGCAAGTGAAGTCCTTTACATGGAATTTCTGTACCCAACTCTTACCTGATCTCCCTGTCTCCATTTCCCCCACAATCCAGCCTATCCTCTATGATGATGGTAAAAATCCTTTTACAAATAAAACAGAGTATTTCTATTTCCTGTAATAAAAGCACTTGAAGACTTTCCTATCATCTAATGAGTAAGTCAAGGCCAGTTATCTACAATACAGTCTAAATGAGTCTCGCAGCTACCACACCAGGGTCATGTGTTATTAACCATATAAACACATATATATTACACACCCTAAGCTCTAAAAACGCTTAACTTATTGTTCTATGAAGGAAGGATAGATGGCCTCATTTCCAGAACTTTCTTGTGCCATTCCCATATTCTCAGATTCCTTTCCTGCCAGGAACAGAAGCTGTTAAAATCCTAACCAACCTTCAAAACCCAATTCAAATGCCACCTCCGTGAAGTCTTCCCGAATTCCCTTGATGAAACTGCTATCCTCAGAGCATGCAGTCCTTCAGGCTTTGGTAAGCATGGCACACTTCATTCTGCCCCTCTGAAAATGACCTTTCAAGACCTTTATGCTGGACATCATAGTTGGTGGTTTTTATGTCCATTGCTCCCAACAGACTCTTGGCCACGGATCTGAGGATATGACACAAAGTAAGTGCTTATTTGGCATTTGTTGAATGGACCTTCTTCTTACTACACCATATGCTCCAATTGTCCCTGAGGGTGCAGTTATATTTTATTCTAAAACCACTTAAGCTACTTCCTATGCCATTAGAAGCAGGAGTCCTAGAGGAGCAGAACACAGTGTCTCCAAAGAGCCACAGCTCTAGGGCAGGGACAGGGTAGGGCTGTAGAGCTGGAAGTATTATGTAAGCCAAGGCAGATCGCTTAGGGAGGAGAGGCGTCCAGGGAAAAGAACTGAATTCCATTGGCGGAAGACCTGGGGAGTCCAATTTTGTCTCAACGTGGGATCTTATTCACGATTAGAGCCGGACAGCTACGGATCAGGCTGCCTCAGGGACTCGTGAGCCCTCTGGTCCTGCGAGTACATATGTAGTGGCTATAGATGACCACTGAGGACAAGTACGAGGATACAGGATGTTGCATAGGGGACCACAGCAACAGGAGTGAGGTCAGACCACGTGACTTGTAAAGCCACCGTCAGCACTGAGATTCTGGGATCCCATGACACCTTCCAAGAGTGGTGCAGCAAAATTACCAAAAGCTACAGTCGTCTTCTATTGCCTTTTCCCACCCTTAATTTCAGAGCTCACTCTGACCCTCCAAGAACTCTGTCACCACAGAGTTGCTAGGGGTAGGAGATGCTCCTCTTGATGCCCCTCTAATATTCCCATAGCCCACCCTGGGTGTCTCCTGAGTCTTGGTGGACAGTTATCATATTCACTGACCTCTCAAGAGGCCCTGGTGGGATCGGGGCCCAGGTACCCACAGCAGTGACCCGCTCACTAATTCAGCTTTCCTTGGCTTCTCTCCTTTCTTTGTTCATTCCCCCCGCTCTCTCACTGCTTCCTGGAATCACTTTCTAAATAATCTACTTGTACCCAAATCTTTGTCTCAGGGTCTGTATTGGGGGGATCCAACTCATTCTTCATGGTCAGGGGCCAAACCACAGATTTTGTGGTTACTCAGCACTGAATAGAAAAGCCAGTTTGGTGAACTTGGGAGAGGTAATAAACCTCTCTGAACCTACTTCAACAGGTAACAAGAAAAAAGTTGCTGAGGCCTACTTCTCAGACTTCATAACGTTGTGTGTGACAGCTCTCTACAGTTACATTCGCGGAGTCCTTACTTTGTGCTAAGATAAACACCACATATATAATCTCTAATCACTAAACCTTATACCAAACAGAAAGTCCAAAGAAGATTGTAGTGGGCTGATGGTGCCCACCACTGCTCACCCCCTGCCAAAAGATATGCCCATAAAAATAAAACGAAAAAACAAACAAACAATGAAAAAATAAAAAAGAGAGAGAGAGATGCCCATGTCCTGACCCCTGGAACCTGTGATCTTATCTTGAAAAAGGGTCTTAAAAATGGTAATGAAGTTAATGATCTTGAGATGAGAACATCCTGGATTACCCAGGTGGACCCCAATTCAATGAAGAATGTCCTTGAAAGAGATAGACTAGAAGACACAGAGGGGAAGGCGTGAAGGCAGAGGCCGAGATGGGAACGATGCGTCCACAAGCCAAAGGATGCTTGGAGTCACCATAAGCTGGAAGAGACAAGGAAGGATTCTCCCTTAGAGCCTTTAGAGGGTGTTCAACCTGTTGACCCCTTGCTTTTGGATTTCTGGCTTCTAGAACCATGAGGGAATATATTTCAGCTGTTTTAACACACCAAGTTTGTTATCATCTCATACGGTGTCCCTGAGAAAATAACATAGTAGTATTACTGTCCTTGTTTTGCAGGTAAGAATACCAAGGCTTACAGAAAAGTGACCTACCCAGAGTCATCCAGCCAGAATATGGCAGAGCTGGGATTTGAACCCAGGTCTATTTGACTGCATAGTGGCCCCTCTTAACCACCACATGACGGGAATTAAGCTGTGCCGTGTGCCTAGCACTGTGCCAGGTGCATTACAGATGCTCGGAGAGTGTTCATTTCCCCCCTCTACACTTTTCCTTCCTGTTACCCAGACCACCCACTGACCTTTACGAGGTAGTCAAGAGTTAATCAGATAACCCTGTTCCTGCTAATCCATGAGCTGTCCTGGAGTGGGTTCCACTGGGATAGAATTACACATGCCGAGAAGGTCCTTAAGAATTGACTTGTCTGGGAAGCATTTCAGCTCCATGGCAGCTGGTGGAAAAGATAGATTGGGGCCTGTGCCTTGAGTTAATGTCAGTCTGAATTGAAGATGTGCCAGCATCATCAGGATAGATTCTTTAATTAACCTGCTAATCCTGTCAGGGATTGGGTTCACTCTCTTCCTCCAGAAATGTGTTAGGTGTCTCTTCTTTCACCACTTTGTCATTTGCTCTATTTTAGATTCAAGGTGTCCTTTTCGCTGTGCTGTAAAAGGCGCTCTGTTCCTCCAAGTCAACAGCTGTTGGGAAAGTGGCCCCTCAAAGCAGCATCTTATTACTTACCCACCACAGCTCCTCTCACGCTGTCTGCAAGATGCGACTCTTCAGCAATTTTGATGCAATGAATACATTTGAGCAACTATTTTGTGCTCGGCCCTGATCCATGTGCTGCAGAAGACCAATGAGTAACACTCAAGTCCCGCCTTCAGGCACCTGCCTGCAGAGAGAGAGAACGGAAAGCAGACAACTGTAGTGTTTGCCAGTCTTTTTACTTCATCGTAGGCATAAAAAGGTGGTAATAATTTTAAGAGGAAAAGTAAGAGAAATTCATAGGCTGCTAGTGGTCAGAGGCAACCGGCCCAGGGATTCCAATTTCCCAGGCCCCACCAAATCACCCTACAGGATTAGGGAACTAGTATCCCTCACCCACTAGTAATCCACTCCCCCTGTACCCTTTGGGAAGGCATGCTGGTAGAAAATCATAGCTTTCATCTGGACTCATTTGTGTTCCACCAGTTGAAAGTGGATTCTGCAGTTAAAATTCAGCATGGTCATGGGGATCCCTGGGTGGCTCAGCGGTTTAGTGCCTGCTTTCAGCCCGGGGCATGATCCTGGAGTCCCAGGATCAAGTCCCACATTGGGCTCCCTGCATGGAGCCTGCTTCTCCCTCTCTCTCTGCGTGTGTCTCTGCCCCTCTCTGTGTTTCTCATGAATAAATCTTTAAAAAAAAAAAATCAACATGGTCCATTCTTCCCCAACTTGTCGAATATGTGATATCAGTGATGAACTTCTCCTTAACTACAACCTTTTCTGCACCCTCTACCCCCACAATTTTTTTTTCTTTACAGCTTCAGACCCAGCTATCTCTAAGCTGCTAGACTGGGCTCACAGGAAACAGAACAAATGGGCCAGGACAAGTTATCAACAGGAAAACTCAAAGACAATAATGTTTGGTTGAACAGCTTGTTTTGCTTTTTGTTTTACTTGCAGACATGGGGGTGGCTTTACAGTTTGTTTTCTGGTATTTGCATTTAGAAAGATGATCTTTCAAAAATCTATAAAAGGAGCCCCAAAGCCAAGCATTCTACAACCTGAACAGTTTTTTGAAATTCAACGAAACAAAGTAAGAACTAATAAAATTGTCCCCCATTAAAAATACAAAGAAAGATGCTCTGGAGACTATAACATTCCTGTGTATGATGAAGAACTGATTTTTCCTCTCAAAGGTTGTATTTAGTTGTACTCGGTATTGCCCTGTCATTTTGTTTTTTTTTTTTTTTTTTAATGTTTTAAAACTTAAATTCTCTGTCATTTTTATCTACAGAGTGGGGGGCGGGGGGACAGGAAGCTAATGAGACAAAGCAGAGTCACGTGTGATGTGTTGGGAAGAGCACGCCAGAACTTCAGTGGTTTCCTGCCAGCGACGTACACTTGAATCTAATCATGAGAAAACATCAGGCCAACCGAGAGTGAGGGACACTCTACAAAACAGATGGCTTACACTCTTAAAAATATGTCAATACCCTCAGCCTCAGAAATCATTCCAAATAAAAGGACATTAAAGTTTCAAGATCCTGAATTGGATCTTCATCCAGAAAAAAAAAAAATGCTATAAATGACATTGTTGCCATCATTGGTAAAATTTGAATAATGTCTATAGGTTAATATCAATATTAAATTTCTTGATTTGGGTAATTATATTGCAATTACATAAGGAAATACCCATGTTGTTAGGAAAAACACTCTGAAATAAGGGAGGAATATAGACATGTAGTAAGGAGGTAGGTAAATAGGTGGATAATGGGTTATGGCAAAAAATGTGGCAATTGTCAACAATTGGTAACCCGGGTGTATGGTATATGGGAGTTCTTTCACTATTATTGAAACTTTTCTATAAAAGTTATATATCCGTTATATTGGATTAGAGCACACCCAATGACTTCATTATAACTTGATTACCTCTGTAAAGACTACCTCCAAATAAGGTAACATTCCGAGGAATTAAGCATTAGGATTTCAACATATATGTATCTTGGGGGGCACACAATTCAACCCCTAACACCCACGTGTGAATGTGAAGTCCCAGACTCCATTATTTCCCACAGTCCTTGTAGCATTAACATTTTACATTTCTAGAAGTTCAAGAGACCCCCAACGTCCAATCAATGCTTATTGGCCGGCCAGACCTCTACTCCGACCCATTCCAAAGGTACTGAATTTCACATGCCCAATCCTGCAATGAGAAAACAAATCAAACTTTGGAGAAAACACATTAGCAGCCCATCTCTACATCTTTTGAATTTTCAAAGTAGTACGATGGTGATGTTTAAGAAGACCATCCGGGCTTGATATCCACCACAGGTTTTTTAGTATACTTCCTGTGGCTGCTGGTTGAAAGATTAGCAAATCCTTTCGATCATTCTTTGCACGCAAACTTACCGAGTGCCTACTATGGGTCAGGCATTGTGCTAGTTCTGAGGCAAAGGCGAACAAGACCAACATTCCAGGAGAGCTTGCATTCTAGTGAGAGTAAAGAGGGCCATGCTTAATTGCCAACTAAACCCTTCTGTTTGGATGGAAGAGCTAATTACTTCCACATGAGGCTATTCCACTCACAAGGTGTGCCCTGGGGGGAGCTTGAAATGGGAAATGGCTGTGAATCTACCCCTCCCTCAGCGAGCTCAGTTCCCACTGACTTCTAATAACGGAGCTTCTTAACTTTCTTGAGTGTGACGGTGGGTGATTCTCAAGGATAATATTGACTGAGGTTTGCCTTACACTGTGGAACTAAACACACACACACACACTTCCGAAGCTGCAACCAACTGATGTACCTAGTTTATGGGACTGTGATCAATCACCAACTTTGGTGGTTAAGGGTGAGAATGAGAGAAAGTGGACAATTTATAAGAAAGAGATAGCAAACTAATAAACTCTCTATTCCTCAATCTCACAAACTAGTGTTTTCTTGTTTGTCTGTTTCTTTGTTTAAGCAAGCAAAGACCCGTGCTTAGGGTAGGAGCTCCAGATATCGTGCCAAAGGACTTGACGTCTCCAAGTATAAATTACAGGGTGTACGAAATGGAAGCCTAACTGCAAAGCCAGAAAGTTCGGACAGAAATAAAGCCCGGACTTTTCTCGCAAAGGCATAGGGGTTCTGTCCCAATTCTGAATCCATCACAGGCCCTTGATTAAAATCTGTTGGTTAAAAAAAAAAAATCACCTTTCATTATGATGCATTTGCTCATTTTTCTTCCATATTGAGAGTGACAATTTCCATTTGCGACGATCAGCCACAACATAGATGCAAATGCGCTAAGTAAAATTAGGTGTATCAGAGCAACTGTCTTATAAAAGACCATTTTACATCCTAACCCAGCAAGCGGAGAATTAGTCCTGCTCTCTGTACTATATGCAAATGCTCAGATTATAGCTAATTATATTGTTGCAAAGCAGAGCCAAGAAACTGCTACAATACTCCTAGTCTCCTTGGGGAACACGCCATGAAAAGAACTTTTTTTTCCTCCTTTGTAAATTACACTATGATATAATTGGGTCTCACTGTTCATGTAACACCCCGCTCCGGGATAGCGCAGGAAAAACGAACAATGTCTTACTAAGTCCCTGTTAAGATCATTAAATGTAGATCACAACACACTAGCAGGCGCCCAAATCTTAATGTGTCACAGTAACAAAACCGGGAAAAGAAAAAGTGACAAGTTGCGTCATATTATTTTTCTCCTACAATGGAGTTTAAGGTAATAAAGTGTTAATGAATTCGGCCCTGCGTAGTTGGCATTGTGAGAGAACTTCTTTTTATTTTTTACTACATTGTAGGAAAAATTGTCATATTCTGTTAGGCAGCTGTTTAGAGAAAAGCTTTGACAGTGTATAATTGACTCTATTTTTACTGCATTTTCATACGGCATTGTTAGGTTTATATACTGTACTGAGTTCTGCTTTTCAGTTTTACACACTAAGAAATTTTCCCCTTAGACAATTTTTTTTTTTTTTTTTTTTTTTTGCTGGGGAAGAAAGAGAGCCCGGCTAGCCAGTCAAAAGTGGCACTTCCCCAGCTTCTCCCATTGGCCACCTCCAAGAGAGTCCTTGAATTATTGTCAGCGTGCTTTCCAGGAGAGGGGACCTCTAAGATCGTAGGCCCCCAGCCTCCAGCTGGAGGAACATAGAGGTACATTTCTAAAATGACACACGCACAGCGCACCACAGTGGCAACTATAGTTCTTGGTTGGATGTTTTCTCCGGGAAATACGCATCGGGGAGGTGCGGGGCATTTTTCCTCTATGTACAGATGTATTTTTGCCCAAAGCCTCTTTCTGGGAGGGGGGCAGTTTAGAAAGCCAGCCCCCCGACTCCTCTCCCTCCCAGGCTCTCCCTCCCAGGCTGAGTGGGTGCCGCAGACACACCTGGCGGCTGCTCTAGTCCCAAGATCGTGTGCATTTTCAAGTTTAGTTTTATTTCGGTTTCGATTCAAGTCATAGATTGGAAGATATTCCACATTTGTCTCTTTTTTTTTCCTCCTATCTCCAATGGTAGCAATGTCACATTGCCTGCCGGGTGAGAAGAGCAGCGACAGGAGAGACCTTGACAGCCAGGACAGCAGGGGCCCACACATCAGTGGCTCCAAACTTCTAGTGCTGCCATCGGCATGTGTCCTGTTGGAACATCGGGCCGAGTGAAGACTCTGACCTTTTTTTGTTTTTGTTTTTGTTTTTTAAGATTTTATTTATTTATTCATGAGAGACACACAGAGAGAGAGAGAGGCAGAGACACAGGCAGAGGGAGAAGCAGGCTCCATGCAGGGAGCCCGATGCAGGACTCGATCCTGGGACCCCAGGATCAGGCCCTGGGCTGAAGGCGGCACTAAGCCGTTGAGCCACCCAGGCTGCCTGACTCTGACCTTTTGGAGTCAGAAAGGCCTGTGTCTTCATCTTGGTCCCATCATATTCCAACTGTGTGACCCCAGGCCAGTTAATCTCTTAAAGCCCTTTCAGAGGGTACCGACCACTGAACTACTCGCTAGGGTGTTCTGAAGATTAAATGAGATAACGCACTTATAAAGCACTTAGCAACATGCCCGACACATAGTGAGCTTTCAATAAGGCATTGCTCTGGCTGTTATGATCCATGACGGACAAGGACCCAGCGCGTTAATTTTTTTTTTTTTTATAAAAGGGAGGCATTAATACTCTGATCTTGACAAACTGTAAATTGATTCTCTGACTCTTCCACCCCCACCCCCGTTTGTGCACCTTCCCCTTGTCTATTCATATTTTTCTGTGAACTTGTGGCTGCTGCCAAATGAGTAGAGCAAAATGGGAACTCAATTTAATTGAAAACACATATGTCAATGTCACAATGTGAGAAAGGTGCCATCGTTTGGGCCATCACTGGCCATCACGCACACACACACACACACTGCGTGTGTCTGAATCATTCTGTGGGTCTCCTGGGGGGAAAAGAAACACCACTATTTCTCAGTGTAGGGGTGATCACATGCGGAGATAAAATGAATGCCTTTCTAACGGTCATAATAACAGCTACAACTTACATAGTGCTGTTACGTGCTCTTTATACAAATTAATAGATTTACCACCCACTGCAATCCCAATATCTATTTTACAGATAAAGAAATTGAGGCACAGAGAGGTTAAGTGGTTTGCACATAAATACACAGAAAGTAAGGGATTGGGCTGGGATTCACACCCCCAAAAAATGTGGCTTCGAGAACCATGCTTTTACCATTCTTTTATGATCTAACAGCTGCCCCTTATTGGACATTTCTTCTACCAGGAAGTCTGTGTTTATGGTAATCACATTTGCCCATCCTTACTCAACATCATAGAATTAGTAAGGAACAGAACCCAGATCCCAATGTAGGCCAAGCCGACTCCAAAGTCATGCCGTTAGGCCCTGGAATATACAAGCTCCCAAGTGAATGAGTGGCGACTTTTGAAGAAACTCCAGGCGACCCAACTCAAGTGCCGCCTCCCTCAGACACATTTCCATCCACACCTGCTTTTACTCAGCTCGCCTCGTTGGGAACCCACGCCACCCTTAGCACCTGCATCTCAAGAGTCTGAGTTCCATAATTGTGCCACATGAGTTACTTGAAGTTTCCTGAAGAAAAATTTAAGTCAGTTGAAAGCCAGGCTCCTATCTTTTTTTTTAAGATTTTATTTATTTATTTATTCATGAGAGACACACACAGAGAGAGAGGGAGAGGTAGAGACACAGGCAGAGGGAGAAGCAGGCCCCATGCAGGGAGCCCAATGCGGGACTCGATCCCGGGACTCCAGGATCATACCCCGAGCCAATGGCAGGTGCTAAACCTCTGAGCCACCCAAGGATCCCCCAGGCTCCTATATTTCCCCTCTTAAAGCCCCAGAGCATCCGGCACAGAATGGACACTGTCTCATGTTGGTGAAGACTTGACATGAAATCTAAAAAAATGGGGACAGCAAAGAAAAAGACCTGGGCAATCCTGGTGCCTGAAATTCTCACCCTTTGTCCATGCTCCAGTTATCCCTTTAGTAAGACAGAAACTAGTCGCTTGGTATCAACAGCAAACGCACAGAGCGGCAGAGACAATGCCATTCTCAAAATGACTTCTGATGATGAAGCAAGAGCAGAATCAGAAGGCAGCTCTCATGCAAATTTCCTGGCAATTATACTACAGAATCCATCAAACCAGTGCATTATTATGTGACTTTAACTTCTGAGTTTGGTAATAGTCATGTCTAATTCTCTTATAACAGCCATGGCTACTGCTTTTACCTTGGTACTGGTTCTCATGAGCCACTGAGTGGTCTCCCCATCTTAGTCTATGACCTCTCGCTTCTATCTTATGCGTGGCAAAAATAACCTTTGTGCTCACCAAATTCCTTTCCTTTTCCTTTGGGGCACATAGATGGATAACATTCCCAGCCCTCTGCAGTTAGTTAGGACCATACGACTGGGTTCTTTTTTTTTTTTTTAAGATTTTATTTATTTATTCATGAGAGACACAGAGAGAGAGGCAGAGACATAGGCAGAGGGAGAAGCAGGCTCCCTGCGGGGAACCCGATGTGGGACTTGATCCCAGGACCCCAGGATCATGACCTGAGCTGAAAGCAGATGCTCAACCACTGAGCCATCCAGGTGTCCCTATGACTGGGTTCTGACCAATGAAATGCAGACCGACATCCTGCATGCAAATTCCCATGTGGCCCATAAAAATCCTCCACTTGTGATCTTTTACTATCCTCCCATAGGAGGTTCACAGTGACCATGTACTGATGCTGAAAATAGGATCACAAAATGGGAGACCCCAGGTTCCTGAGTCACCATTTGGCAAGGAGCTGCCTACCCACACTGAACTGTGAAGAAAGAAAAAGTAGAATTTTTATCGGATTATGTCACTGATTTTGGAGGGTCCTGTGTTACAGCAGTTGGTGGTCACTCACTCACTCTCTCCATTATGGCAGATGAGTCAGCCTCTAGAGGAACTCCAATAGTATTGCTTCCAGAAGTTGTCAGGAATTTTCAATCCCACACAGGAGCGTCTTCTACCCAGAGACCATGTCTTGGTCAGCTCTGAATCCCCAGTGCTTATCACAGGGACTGACCCAGAGGAAACCACTTCATCCAGTAGGTATTTGAGAATACCCACTGTGTACCTGACATTCTCACAGGCATGGGGAGACTGGGTGAACCAGACAAATTTCCTGATCTCCCAGAGCATATGTTCTAGGAGTTCTAGGAGGAGACACAGACCATAGCATATGAACAAAAAATACCTTAATATTAATTCAGATACTAATATTTTGAAGGAAATAAAATGAAGCCAGATATAGAGATTGAGTTAGAATGGAGGACTTTAGTCCATAAGATGATCTGAAAGAGGCTTCTCCAAGGACATGATGTTTAAACTAAGACTTAGGGACGCCTGGGTGGCTCAGCGGTTGGGTGCCTTGGGCTCGGGGGTGGTCCTGGAGTTCCGGGGTCGGGCCCCACATCGGGCTCCCTGCATGGAGCCTTCTTCTCCCTCTGCCTGTGACTCTACCTCTCTCTCTCTGTGTGTCTCTCATGAAAAATTAATAAAATCTTTAAAAAAAATAAACTAAGAATTAAATTTGTATATCTATACAATCATTTAACAAATAGTTCTTGAGCATTTAATAGGTTAGTCGCTACGCTAGGAACTAAAAATTGGTAGATGTTTGCTGAGTGTACTGCTGAATAAATTTAGCATGAAATCCAATTCTTTAACTTGACATTCATGATCTGGCTTCAAGTCACCTTCAACAAAGAAAGAAGATCAAGGCAGTGAAAGGGGAGAAAAAGACAAGGATAAAAGGTCAGAGTCAGAGACAGGACACAGAGGGGGAGGGGACACAGACTGGGGGTGGTTTGACCCTGTGCCATTCCATTCTCTTTGATCTTCTGCCCCTGCAGCCAGATGACAGGTGCCATCTAAAATTGTGAGGCAGCTCTTGTCTCATCTGACTCAGTGAGGGCACCTAGGATCCCACTCCTAACAACCCCTTGGTACTAGACCAGCCCCCTCAGCAAAGGGTTCCTCAGGCCCACCCAGCCCTTGGTGTCCAGATGGGTCCCCTTTTCCTGACCTCCTTCAGAGAGCTCAGTCCCTACACCCTTCAGGTCTCTTCCAAGAACTGGCTGCTTCTGAATCCATCTTGAAGCATTCCTAGCAAGCCTTTGTCCACGGTCACTAAATAGCAGGGGAAAGTCCCAGCAACATTTGTTGAGGAAGTGAAATTCAACATTACCCTAGAGAAATTCTCAACCCCTCCCCACCCCCACCCCCGCCCGACAATGTCCAGGCTACAGAGAAAGGAGTAGTGCCTACCATCATGATGTTCATGCCAAAGTTTCCTCTATGCCCTGGAGGGTCCCACTGGCAGCTATGGGCTATGACTCCTAGAGGTATGACTTCTAAACATCCTGATGACACACAATCCATTCCACAAGCAATAGAAATATCCTGAAAATGCTATTGTGTGAGAGTCCAAACCACATGCTCTAACCTTTAGTCTGAGAGTGAAATATTCCTCTCGGACCATGGATTGCTACTGATCTGTCCTCCTCTCTCACCCTTCCCCGCCTGAGACCTTGTGTTTCCACCATAGTAAACTGTTCCCAGAAGCACCCTCTCCCGTCTCCCTGTACTCTTAAAAAAAATTGTATTTATTTATTCATGAGAGACACAGAGAGAGAGAGACAGAGACACAGGCAGGGGGAGAAGCAGACTCCATGCAGGGAGCCCGATCTCCAGAGCATATGTTCTAGGAAGAGACACAGACCACAGCACATGGACAAAAAATACCCTACTATTAATTCAGATACTAATATTTTGAAGGAGATATCTACTCTTCCCAATCCAGGTTCTCTCTCTGCTGGACTCTGAAGAATTAGATTTCTGTAATTACAGGCTGCCTTGGCTCCAGCTGGGGCCATTGTCTTCTATCAGCATTCCAGTCACTAAGAAGGCCAAGGGTTTTAGTTTCTTTCTAGGTCTTGGTATCAAACTTAAATGGGAGCTTGAAAACTTGGGCCGGCCCCCACCCCAACCCCCCAGTGACATAGCGCTGCTCCTTGAGACCTCAGCTCCTTGAAAGAAGTTGCTGGGTTTTATTTCTGTAGCTCTGCCCACACCCAGTTGCACGCAGGTGCATGTGGGAGGCTGGCAGGGAAATATTTGCCGAGTGCAGGGCCTGTACGTGCCACTCGAAACTCTGTGAGTGCAAGAACCCTGTCTGTCTCCCAGTGAATCTCCAAAGCTCTTAGCTCATAGAATGGATGAATGAATGGTGGGTTGGCTATAGCAGTGTTCCAAGAGTTTCATACATGTGGTTTCATTTAGCCCTTGTGGAAAACCCATGAGTCAGGTATGACTTCCCTAAATCAAATGGGGGAAAAACTGGACTTCAGAGTGATCGCTCTTTAACACTAAATCAAGCAACTAAAAAATGATGGACCCAGAGCCAAATTTAGGTCTGCTCGACTCCAAAAATCCATGCTTCACAGGTTTGCCCAAATTAATCGAGCTGCACTGAACGCTGCAGGCCTGATGATGACTGGTCATCTCGGCTGGATTCGAGACCTCCAGTGGCTTCAGGGACTGTTCTTCACAGAGGCCCTACTGGACTGTGAGACATCTCAGGGACACAACTGGGGCATCACAAGTCTTTCCTGAAGGGTGCTTTCATCTTTGGGTGGCTGCCAAACTCCTATCACACCCCACAAGGGAGGAAAGGGTCAAGAATTGGAAGCCATCTTTGAAGAGAGAACTCAACAGGCTGGATTTGGAAGACAGGATAGGGAGGGGGGCTTGGAACAACAGAGTTGAAGCTATAGGGTCTGGAGAAGACACCATCTGGAGGCCACAACACCTGACTTCGCAGACCTGCGGAGTAGTCCCATAGAAGGAGGTTTGGGCGTGTTTAGTACTGACCCAAGAGACCAATAAAGAACAAAAGACGTAAGTGGAGGCTCAGTATTAATAAAGAGCTCCTAATAGTTAGCACTGAGGAGGGGGAGAGGGAAAGAGGGAAGGAGGAAGAGGAGGGAGGGACAGGAAGGAAGGGGAGAAAGGAAGGAGGAGGGGGAGGGAGAGAAGCAAGGAAGCAAGCAAGTGGAAGGGAGGAGAGGAGAGGAGAGGAGAAGAGAGCTATCGTGGGTGGGTCTCTATTCCCTGTGCCCTATCAAGCCCGACTAGAACAACGTCCTGTAAGCCTAACGGGTGCTCAACGTGGAGTAGCTATTGTTGCAGTCATCACAATTCATATTTACTGAAGGAATCTGAGCATAGGGGTGCAGTTGGATCAGCTGATCGCTAACATTCCTTGAAGCCCCAGGAGCCCCTGGGTCTCACTCAGAGAGCCCCCGAGGACGACGCTTCCCTTCTTTGTAGCAACCTTGTCATCCCGCCGCCACTGCCCTTCACCGCTGTCTCTTCAATCTTTCCACCTCACCAGTTCAAAATACTTTCCTAACACACGACAATAAAGTGCAAACAGCAAAAATCAAGCCCCAAGTTTCTGTCAAACCACCTAATCACAAAACCGCCGGAGTCAAATCCAGAAAGTCTGCTGATTAAAATTCCTCGTTACAGCAATAAACACCTGACCCCGAGCCTCAGCAGGTGGCTGGGAGTGACATCAGCCCTCCTGACTCTGGACCTAAGTGATCTTCCAGAAACACCTCCCGAAACCATGGGGTTTCCTGGGCCTCCATCGTGGCTGTTCCAACACCACCAGAGACTGGCTGGGCAGGCCTGGGCTATTTTTTTTCTTTTTTCTTTCTTTCTTTCTTTCTTTCTTTCTTTCTTTCTTTCTTTCTTTCTTTCTTTCTTTCTTCTTCTTTTTTTTTTTTTTTTTTTTTTTGATAAAAGCGCAGCCAGGTTGAAGCCCAAGGAGCAACCTGTGACAGCAGTGTGCAAACCCTTTGGAGAGGAATGAAAGTAAGGAGTGGTCCCTACCCAGAGTCCGAGGACACCAGAGATGTCCCAGCAGAACACCTCCATGAAGACCCGATCCCTCCTCCCCACCTTGTCCTTCCGAAGTCACTGGTTGTGCGGCCAACAGGCCCACATTCCCTTACAGTACAGGGTACTTACTCAGAAAACACTAACACCTACTGCGTGTGGGCACACCTATGCACATACCCACGTGCCACAAACGTACCTAGATGGCCGCATAGGGTTACCAGGCCACACAGAGACACACAGACACACGCCTTCCACAAACATCGGCACATATATGAATATGCACAAATACACATGCAAACATAGCAGTGTGATACGCGCACATATATAGGCGTACAGACGCATGCGTATTACATTCGAGTCTTGTTGCGGGTGACAAAAGTCCAACTCATACTGGCTTTAGTTAAAAGAGGAATCTATTGCTTAAAGAATCACGGAGTAGAACCTCAAAGCTGGGTGCAGAGCAAGGATGTGGCTGGGCCTCAAGAAGAGCTAAACCCAGGACCACGGACTTCATCAAGCTCATCACCCACTGCGGTCTCTGTTCTTCTGGACTCTATCTCCCTCTGTGCCAATTTCTCACGAAAAGCATGTGTGGAGCCAAATGTGGGAAATAAGACTTTTACCCACTTATGGGAAGCAGGTAGCACATGCCCTGACCCCTGGCCATGGATACAGTAGATGGAAATTGCTACAAGTGTTTTCTGGTTCTATGACCAAAAGTCCAAGGGATGTGACGATTGCCTCCCATGCCCATTTGGTTTAGTTAGCATATGATAGGGTAGGCTGCATCCTAACCCCTGAGATGGCCAAAGTTGACTCCCAGAAGGATTTGCTCTTACTTGTGCCATATATTCGTGGACTGACTATGGCTCTCTCTCCACGGTATCTCCTTTCTGGGACTCGGGATGATAAAATAGCCTTTATCTGAATGTCACATGGCTGAGGGAAGGAGGGAAAGAGATGGCAAGTCATGCAAAGGTTCTCAGAACTTCTGTCCTACTGTGGTATGTGTCACCCAGGCTCTCATTCCATTGGCCAAAGGAGGTCATTCTTCCATTCCTGACACCAGTGTGGGGAGGAGACAGTGAAAGTTTTGAGCAGCGATGCAACCTACCGCACCATCTCCTGACCACCTGTGTGACCGGGTGAGTAGAACTGACTCATCCCTTGACACACTGAATTGAGCCAGGAGGCAGGACCGGATCGCGCTCCAGTGGTGGCTCCAGCAGTAACGCTCTGAATCAGTTGTCCCAAGTGGGTATGGCTGGGCAGAAAAGACCATTGTGTTACAGAGATAGCTGGGATGAACCACGAGCAGACGTGTGCCCAGCCCAACAGAACCACATGGTGTACCCAAGGGCACACACCGACTGACCCCCACGCACAGACACGGGCACACATATGCAGACATGTGAAGACTCGTGACCCTGTGGCGGTACCTGTGTGTGCGCACACAAGTACATGCACCATGCTCGTGTTGGGGTCCGGCCTGCCCTCATTTGCATGCCCCCCTCAGGCCCACAGGCACACTGGCTCAGCAGGGAGAGGCTGCTTCTGTAGGACGGATCAAAGGCATCTGCTCGGGCTGCATATTTAAGGAGTCCCTGCTGCTCGCTGGTAGCTCTCAAGCTGAGCCCCCTGCCTAGCCAAAGCCCCACTCTGGGAAATGCCTCCCCCCACCAACCCCACCCCAGGGGAAAGGCCTGGAATCTAATCACTTACTTCCTCAAGCCATTTAGGAAGGACCCAGAAACAAGTCCTGGGCAGCATGGAAGAGCCCCTGGGTCCCCAGCTCCAGAGGCCAGGGCTAGGGTTGGGGCTAGGGGGCGGAGCAGAGGGGCCCTCCTGGGACAGCCAGGCTCAGTCCCAGGGAAGGAAGGACTGGCACTGCCCCTTCACGCAGGGCTCGTATTTCCTCTTGAGGATCACTCTTGCTGCCCAGACTTGATGTCAGGTTTCAGTCTTTGTGAAAAAGTCCCAGACAGGGAGCTGAACCCCAGGTCACAGTCCTGGCTTTGCCACAAACTCATTTGGACCAGTCACTTTGCCCTTGGCCCTCAGTTTCCTAGAGAAGTAGAAATTTAGAGCTACTAGAAACCATCCAATCTAGGAATGGCAAACACCTGGCACACCTGCTGTCGCCCAACCCCCTCCACGCCAAGGGAGGCGTCCCTGGCCTGCCACAGCACCACAGTAGCCAAGGCCAAATGCAGCCTCGGAATACTTTTGCACAAAATACTCTTTGTTGAGTTACTAATTCATCAAAGTAGACTCACAAGAGGAAATCTATCACCAGCCCTGATCTAACCCTAGGACTTCTCTAAATTGATGAAGAAAATGAGAGGGAAAACACTTCTCCTAATCTCCCTGAAGAGAACAGGAGGTCGAAACAGGGGAAGCCACAGCCCTGGCCTCCCCTTCCCCACCCCTGTTTTTATCCAAAAAAACACAAGCTGGTTTCATCTTGTTTGCAACTTCGGATCAATTGGCAAGAGTTGAACAAAACGCCGTGTTGAGAAGACTCCTCACGATCGTGCCCGGGCTCAGTAGGAAAGGGTATCATGATCAATCACCAACATCTGCCACCAGCACAGGTGTGCGGAGCCGGCCCCAGGCCTCATTCTAGCCGTGTTTACACTGAGGGTGAATGATGCACTTTGCCACACATGCAGGATGATAATCCCCACCCGCCTGTGAAAGGAATCCGTGGGACACCTAGGTGGCTCAGTCGGTTAAGCGTTGGACTCTTGATTTCAGCTCAGATCATGATCCCAGGGTTGTAGGCTCGAGCCCCCACGTGGAGCTCTGCGCTGGGTGTGGAGCCTGCAAAGACTCTCTCTTTCCCTCTGCCCCTCTCTCTCTCTCCGAATATATGCACTTGTGCGACCTCTCTCTCCTTCTCTAAAACAAAAAGAAAAAAGAAAAGGCCACTGCTCTGTAATAAGTAATGCAAAACAAACAAACAAAAAAAAGTAATGCAAAACAAACAGAGTTTTGCATTTGGGTGGGGAATGGGTAATGTAGGTGATGGAAAAAAAAAGCCAAGGAGGAGATGAAGTCTTGGGTCAGCAGGCAGCCAGCATTCTCTTATTGCCCTGGGGATCCTGCAAAGATCTGTTTCTATTGCTGATTCAGTTTGCCCATGAGAAAAAAAAAATGGACATAGTATCCATACTGTCGGGTTCCTTTATGCAATAATAATACTGAAACCTTCACACAATAATAATAATAACAATAATAATAATTTATTGAGCATCTCCTATGCATCAGGTACTATGCTTGGGTCCTTACCCAAAGTGTGTTCAATTCTCTCAACATCGCTGCAAGCTAGGGTGTGTACTCACACTTTACAGATAAAGAAATGGACACTTAGAGAGTCGATGTGACTTGCCCAGTATCATTCAGGTAGCAGAATGGTAGGATCTGAGCCTATATCTGGACACCAAAGCCTTTCTTCTTCGTATTAGATATATTTTGAATCAAAATAAAAGAAAACATGAGCTCTATGAGTAAGAATTCCACATAGCTTTGAGATGGGAGCATAACAAATGGGAGAGTGGTACCCACATCCTGATAGCATTTTTCCCATCCCTCCCTTCTCAAATTGTGTGTCTACTTTTTTCTCAAATTTAAGGCTCATGCATGGGTACCACTCAAATTTCTAGGTTTTGGTAAACATGCTATGAAAATTTTATTTAAACTGCTAAATGCTGTTTATTAAGACTTTCATTCTCTCTTTTTTTTTTTTTTACCACAAAAGCATTAAGCCGCCAATGAAAAAAATACAAATAAACATACAGGAAAAAAATAAGAAATACTCCCAATTTCCTAAATGCCCTCCCCCCAAAATAGACATTGTTAATACTTCAGGATATAGGCAGAGATATATTCCAAGACCCCTGGTAGATGCTGAAAACCACAGATAGTACCAGACCCTATACAATGACATTTCTCCTATATATATATATATACATACATACTTATGCCAAAGTTTGATTTATAAATTATGCACAGAGATTCATAACAATAAGTAATAATAAAATAGAAAAATTATAACAACGTACTGTAACAAGTTGTATGAATGTGGTCACTCTTTCAAAATCGCTTATTCTGTACTCACCCTTCTTCTTGCGATGACATGGGATGATAGAGGCCTGCGTGATTGAGGTGAAGTGAGGTGAATGACGTAGACATTGTGATGTAGTGTTAGGTGACTATGATGTTCTGACTGTATGTCAGAAGGAGGATCCTCTGCTTCCAGACCAAGATTGACCACAGGTAACTGAAACTGTGGAAAGCAAGATCACAGATAAGGGGGGGTTGGCTGTATAACCTTGCAGAATTTTTCCGTATATACTTTGTTTACATGGTGTATTTATACCGCAATACGATCTATTTTTATTATCTACCTTTTCCTTCATGATCCCTCATTTTGTCACCTACTGCATTACTTATTTTTTTGAGAAAGAGAGAAGTGAGCAGTGGGGGGGAGGGGGAGAGAATGTCAAGCAGTCTCCCTGCTGAGTGCAGAGCCTGCTGCAGGGCTCAGTCTCAGCATCCTGACATCATGACCTGAGCTGAAATCAAAAGTCGGATGCTTAACCCACTGAGCACCCCCAATCTACGACATCACTTTAACTGACTGGTGAACAGTGCAGTATGTGGACATTTTACTTAACCAATAACTATTATTGGACATTTAGGTTCTTTTCAATTAAATGTTATCATCGTAAAAAATATTATAACTAAATCTTTGCACATCTTCATGGTAGGTAATTCCTAGAATTTGAGGGTCAAATATATGAATACTTTGAGGATATTGTTACATAATCCAAATTGCCCTCGAGAAAAATTTCTATCAATGTACCAATTCTACAGCTTCTCCAGATCTTGGCCAATACTGGACATTTTAGTTTGAAATTTGACTGCTTCTTAACACTTGTGAACATGAAGACAGAGGGATGCACTTTGGAGGGGATCCCATGGGGCACCCCATGGGACACAGGCGTTGACTTTGAAAATGGACATGTTGATTTATTTAAGTGGACATGTGTTAGCATCACTTGAAAAGAAGGCACCAATATACCAGATCATGTGAGGACACTTCACCATGCAAGAGTACTGCATAGACCCAGATATTACATACTGTGGAGTGCTGCCTCCCGAGCCAGAGAGCAAGGAAGGGGACCTAAACCATGTCTGTCTCTGCAACCTACCAAAGCCTCATGTGGAGCCCTTGCACACAGGTGATATCTCCGAATCTACTGTCTTCATTTCTGTCAGGTATGAGATCATTGTTGGTTGAAGCATCCAGCCTGAGGTTCCCCTAGAAAAACTAGGAAGGAGATGAGTTGGCTTCAGGAAGCAAGCATAGAGTTTGCATTTAGGAGTTATGAGTTCACATCCTGGGTTCCCTGTTTATTTTGGGCAAATTCCTCAATGTCTCTAAATCTATTCTGGGGAAAAAAAAGGGGGACATGACTACGACTCCACAAGGCTAGGTTAATTAATTAATAAGGTAATACAAGCGAGGAAGCCTTGCAAATGGCAAACATTGTACTCATGTTTCTTGGACTCTCATCAAACTCTGAGGGTTGCTTTATAGATGTCCCTCACTAGGGCAAAAATGCAAATTCAGAAATAATTGCTTCAAACTTTTATCCTCCTTCTAAAGATCCCAATAGGGCAGCACCGATGGCTCAGTGGTTTAGCGCCACCTTCAGCCCAGGACGTGATCCTGGAGTCCCAGGATTGAGTCTCCCGTCTGGCTCCCTGCATGGGGCCTGCTTCTCCCTCTGCCTGTGTCTCTCTCTGTCTCTCTCTGTCTCTCTCTCTCTGTCTCTCATGAGTAAATAAAATCTTAAAAAAAAAATAAAGATCCCAATAAATCAGGGTTAAGGTGTAGGCAAACTAAGTTGAAATCCTAGCTTTACCACTCTTTAGCTCTGTGATTTTGGGAAAGTAACCTAAATATTCTGAATCTCAAGTCTCCTTGACTATAACATGAGGATCATAACAGTGCCAACTTCACAATGGAAATCATGTACCTTGTGTGAGGCCCAAAGGAGATAATATATACATAAGTGACCCAGGCTGGATGTACAGCAGGAACTCAAGAAATACCTCGTTTTCTCCAACGACAATAAGTAGGACCTTCCTACCAATCAACCTCAGCCCCCTGTCATTTTTCTTGTGTTACATATCACCCCAAACTTTCTGGCTTAAAATAGCAGCCATGCATTTAGCTCAAAGCTCTATGGGTCAGCACTTGGACTGGGATCTGCTGGCTAATTCTTCTAGGCCTCTGCTGGGCTCATCCATGTGGCTGTAGTCAGCGAGCAGTGAATGGCCTCACTCGCATGTCTGGCAATTGGCTGTGCATCAGCAGGGGTAAAGAATATCACGGGGCCATGGGTCTCATCTTCCAGCAGGCTATTCGGGGCTCATGCACATGATGGCAAGTGTATATTTCCAGAAGTAGCAAGAGGGAATGTCACTGTGCATAAGATTACTTATGCCTCTGTGGCCAAAGCCAATGGTCAATCCCGGGCTCAAAGTGTGGAGAAATAGGCCTTGTTTCTGTTAGGAGGAGCTCCAATGTCCTGTTGCATGGGGGTGTACATACTGGGGTGGGAAGAATCCATGACCATTTTTGCTATTTACCCCAGAGACAAGTGCTTCTTCCGTGGCTGTCTATACCCTATGACCCAGCTGCTCACACAGAAAGTCAATCTCCTCCATGAATGTCAGGAAAGTCTTCCATAACTTTGCCAGCATTCCCACAAATCAGTGCCACGATGGTGCCATGATCTCCAGCCTAGAAGCCTGCAAGCAGGAGACAGAGACAAAAGAACAAATGCTTAAATTATCTGATGAATGTCAGATACATTAAACTAATTTATGTAATAATGTAAGCACAGTGATGGGAAGGTAATATGAGAGACATAAATTATACATTATTATTGTCAGTTCTAGCACTTATCTTAGTAGCGTGTCAAAATACATCCTGATACGTTAGCATTTATAGAAATGAACAAGTGCTTGTGCTCAGGGATCTGGCAGTGAGAAGCTGGGTGTCATTTGCATGTATGCACCCACCCAGCCATCATTGTCTTTCCCTGGAATGATAAGGTAATGAGACGAGGGTGCCCAGGGTTCTTAACTTCCCTAGAGAGAGCCTGGGGCTCAGATCCCCCCCGGCATGTGTTCCGGGGTATGGTTGGAGTGGGAGGCATGAGAGGGCACGGCCTTGGGTCAGACTGACAACTTACCAGCTCTTTGATCCAAGTCATTTCACCTCCCCAAACCAGTGTTCACATCTGTGAAATGGGAATGATAAACCTACCCTCAAAAGATGGCCATAAGGATAAAATGATATCACCTTGTTTTTCTTCTCACTGAGGTACCTTCTGGTGCAATAAGAGATGTAGCTGAAGCAATCTTAGACATCGGGAGTCTGGAGGAAAACCATCCTGCCCATGGGAAGCACAGTCAATGACTGCCTGACCATGGTTTTGTCTATTTTCCTTCTCTCCACAAGATACTATCTGATGTCCCCCATTTCCTGTTGTGTTATGGCCAAACTATAATTCACATGTGCTGAGTACAACACGAGTGTGACACTGATAGCAACCTCCTAGGGCTGGCAAGTTCTTCAGAGAAATGTGGGTTAGCCTTGGACACAACCAGGGCCTGGGCTCTGAGGCTGATGAGACTCAGGGTCTGAGAGACTCGGAAGTGTCCAGACACTAAAGGAACCGGTAAGTAGGACAACTCCTACTGGGACACACGATCCCGGGGAGGGGAATCCAGTATAGAGGGTCAGGGGGGTGGGCAACCATCCTCAGGAGGGATGACCTAAGGATGATAGCCCATCCCAAGGGAGTCCAGGGTGGGCCCCAGCTAAGCCAAAGCCAAGCTCTGAGTGTAGACAACCCCAGGGGAGGGGAACTGAAAGGAGGGGCAGATAGACGCTTAGCAGAGAGCCCAGGCAGAGCACCATGTACAGGCCCCAGAAGCTTATCACGTCTAGCAAGTAGAGGTAAACCAAAGCCGTTTCAGTCATGCCTGCCCAGTGTACCCTCTGGTTGGATGCACAAGCAGGCTGAATCAACACAAGAGGGGACACAAGGACCCTGAGCCCAGATGTGAGAAGTTGGAGATGCAGAATCCAGAGGTGGGGGAGCAGCGATGGCCCTGGGGCTGGAATTTGGGGATTGATCTCTTTTCCCTTCTCCTTTCTTAAGAGCCCCCTGGCCGGGGTCTAGTGTTCTTCCCATGGTTCACACCCAGGCAAGTCCAGGTTCCCATCTCCGCTTCTCTATTCTGAACGGCAGCCAAAAGGCCTGGCCACTTAGTCCATTTCCCTTGTGGATCGGCCGCCTCCCCAGGGTGGGGACTAGAGTAGGGCCGGCGGGGGGCCCGGAGCACGACCTATAAGGAGGTGCTCCCTCTCTGGTGTGTGCAGGTGGAGGCCCTTCGGTGTTGCACCCTGCTTTCTTCCCTTGCCTCCCCCAAGTCCTGGCCCTGAAACTCCACCCACCCCCAGGCCTGTGTGAGCAGTTCTGGGGTGGCAGCAAGGACCAGACCTGGAAGGCAATTCTCCGTGCTGCAGCATGCTCTACCCTAACAGGCCACACTGGGAAGGGGAGAGCCACTCGGATCCCTACCCAGACAGGAACACCTTACCTAGGTCCCTTATGGTCCCTAGGGTAATAAGCAGAGATATTTATGCATAAATCCAGGCTGTTCCTCCCCTGTCCCAAGGGCCTCCATGTCAACCCCATCACCCATGGAATAACAGCCAACAGCCTTAACTTGGTGGTCAAGGTCACTGTCCCAGCTTTTAGCACACTCTTTTGCGACCACTTACAGTATGACTGGACTGGATATTGAGCATCTCCAGGGAAAACATTACCTTCCTTCCCAGTGCCTGGCTCAACTCATCCGATGAGTTACTGAGCACCTGTCCTGTGCGGGTGCTGCGCCAGGTGCTGGGTAGACCACAGAAACCGCCACGGACCAAGGCCCTACTTTCATGGCACTTGTATCCCATTTGGGAGATACAAACAGAATACAAATGAAATATATAATACCAAAAAAAAAAAAAAGAGAAAGAAATATATAACACATGTACATGTGCCAAGAAAGCAGAGCCTGGCAAAGAGACAGTGCGACAGAGGGAGGGATGCCGTCTTAAGTATAACACTCTTACTGACAGAAGACAGACTTCCTTTGGTTGAATGGATTCTGCTTGCTGCCGCCAGTCCGACCCATGACTTTCAACTACAGCAGGTGTCAGCAAACCACATCCCCAGGCCAAGGACGTCCCCCACCCCCGAACCATCTCCTGTTTTTATAAATAAAGTTTTATTGGGACAGAGCAACTCCTATTTGTTCACCTACCATCTGTGACTGTTTCCACACGACAATGGGAGGGCGAGCATTGTGACATAGACCATATGTCTCCTACAGAAAACGTGTGCTGACCTCCGAATTAGAGAATCACACGATATAATGCGTGGTCAACTGCAGCCTGCTGTGTGAACAGACCCTAAATGCTATGGTAAAGGCTCTCTGGGTCATTCCCTTCCTCTGCAGTAGGGACAGGGCTTTCCTCCACTCCACCGTCCTAGGCACCGTGTCGGTAAGTGATCACAGATCCCTCACTTCCCGAGGGGGCACGAAGGTGGAGGTGGAGGTGCCCACCATCCCCGGCTGGTGGGGAGGCCAAGCCTCTTTTCATCTGATCTACAACCCCCCTGACACCCAACCAGCAATATCATTTTCCCCATCTCCCTGCAAAGCCAAGCAACTTTGCCCACCCATTTGCCATTCGACAAAGTCTTTTAAACAGATGACTTTTAATAAGTTAATCCATTCATTGTCTGGAGCTCTGAAAACTGACATAAAAGCACAATGACGCCTAATTAAACTTGTTCTGTGAAAACTAATTTGTCAAACCCAGAAGCACAGTTCATAGATAAATGCTAATATTTGAAAGTCAAATTAAAGTTGAAAAGGTTTGTAATAACAGTTAATTAACTCTTGTTTTGTTTTCCTTCACTGCAAACTGGAACCAACTGCATTGCGGGCGCCTCTTTAACATTTTGGACCACAAAGATAAAATTCAAAGCTTTGAGATACGCCTTTGATGTTGGTATTCTCTGCAGATTCGATATTATTTTAAGTCTCTTTGTTTAAAAATTCATTTTTATTATCCCTGCATGAAATGCATGGCAATTCCCCAAATAACGAGCCATCAGTGCAATTAACATCGTCGATCGACACCAGCGTCCTGATAATTAATACAGACGCGCTGCCTCCCCAGCGAGAACTGTGAGGGCTTGATTTTTCAGAGCAACTGTTCATTTACAGACTCAGCTTCAACCTAATGAAAATGGATTGTGAAACTTTAATGAACAAGACTTTGCTGTCATAATAATAAAGACTTTGAAACAACGCGGAGGCCTCCATAGCAAGCGTCTGGCGCTGTGCTTGTTGCTACGGTACATCAAACCAATTAAGCCGTATGATGAATATTTACACCGAGGTTTTTTTCAACTCTATGACATAAGATAAACTCGTAAAAGTGAGCATTAATTCTGCATCAACAGTTTCTGACATTACATCGCAGCAAAGATGCATCCACCCAGCCAAAAGGCTGTGTCTGCCCACCTCTGTTTTGTCTTAATAAATGTCAACAAAGGATTAGAACGTTCTGAAAATCCAATTTGCATGCGCAGGTTGTGAGTAAAAGTGCAAAGAAAATATCTTCCTTGAGGTGTGTGTGTGTGTGTGTGTGTGTGTGTGTGTTTTGCTGGTGGGTATGATAGTACCCAGGTGGGCCTGTTCTCTATGTTTGCATCTCTGTGCCTGGGGGAGTGTGTGTCTACCTTATGCGCATGGATCTGGGGTGGCGGGGGAGTCGGGATAACCGTGCATAAACTCATTCCTCTGTGCATAGATCATATTTGCGTACACAATTTTATCTTTAAGAATGTACATGTGGGAATGATTTTGTGGGCTTGTTTGGGTTTATATGACTATTCCATGATTTTAATTGAGCATCTATTATACTGGGTAATGTGAAGTTACAGTGGTCATAAAATCTCTAAAAGCATCTCTATTCAAGGGACTATGGTCTGAGGTGCGGGGTGGGGGGCACTCTCTATACATCAACTACTATCCAATCACAGCAAAGCATGTTAAGTGCTAAGATGGGGAAAGGAAAGAATATTTTGGGTGTGTAAAGCAGAGGCACAGAACATAAATGAAGGGCAATTAGGAAAGACTTTTCGGAAGAAGGGGAGCTTCAACTGGACTTGAAGATGAGGAGGAGTTAACCAGGCAAAGAAAGGGAGCCAGAGGAAGAAGCTGTACCTGAATGCCTTTGTGCGCATGTATGTACCGCGTGCATGGCAGTTGGATTTTGTCTGGGGTCTGTGTGCATGCGCTTGTGTGTGTGCTTTGAGAAACACATGTGTGCATGTCCTTCTGTATGCCCAGGCCTCCGTGTCTGAGAATCATAGCACTCCGTGGCAGGAAATATCTCAAAACCAGACACCACTCCTCTCGATTGTAAATGAGGCAACCAGAGAGCAGAGGGCCATGACTTTGGAAGGCTTAGGGCAGGAACTCGGTTTAAAGAACTGTTACCGACATTTCTACTCTAACCCAAGTCTGCAAATCAAGCTTTCACATACCCATGACTGCCAGAGGTTCATATTTACAGAGGCACAGAACTTCCCAGAGGCTAATGGAAGACGAATTTACCCTCTGATTTTACGCACAAGCTCAGTAGCTTAGGAATTTTCAGGTCAGGGGTTTCCAAAAAACCTTATCCTAGAAGGAAGAGTATCAGCCATATATAAGTCAACCAAGTTCAGTCACTTCTGAACCTAGCTGTATTTCAGCGATACATAATCGTGCACATGTGTATGGACACAAAAGCACACCTCCTGACACTAGTATGGTTAAAATACAGAGTCAAGAAGTTAGCGTTGCTCCACGGCTGCCTCTGTGCTTCTCAGACAAGCTGCATCAGAGCAGTGTAAGGTTCCACAGTTTGTTTTCCAGTTGGACAATAGGTCATTACTTACACTCTGTGGGTCCAGAGCACATCCAGGTACAAGGAAGAAAGTAATCAAGATGGGAACTGGCCAAATGAGCTGTCACAAACCCATGTATTTTATCCATGGGGAGCCCTCTGGCATGTGGAAACACATTTTACTCACAAAATTCTTGGATGTTGTTTATCCCAAGCTACAGAAGGCGAGAGGCGGTCAATTAAAATTGTAGAGAAAACTACTATTCAGAGATGCATCAACAGGAATGATGAGGTAGAAATTTGTTCTGGTTCCATTTATCATGGTGGCAAACAGTCCTACCTATCTTCCCAGGAGTATGTCTGAGTACTGGTTGATACTCACCTAATGATGATCCTGAGTTCCTAGGACAAGGTTAAATCATAGACTAAAGAAAGACACTGCTAAAGAAAGACACTAAGATCTGTAGCTAAATTTTTTTTTTTTTTTAGATTTGAATACTTAAAGGGTTGGCTCTTAGCTATCCAGAAAGTTCAACTAAAGAAAGACACTAAGATCCGTAGCTAAATAATTTTTTTAAAGATTTGAATACTTAAAGAGTTAGCTCTAGGCTATCCAGAAAGCTCAACTATCCAGGTTCAGATTCCCTAGCATATACTGAGTGCCAACGAGGCGTTGGGCTAGATATTTCCACTAGCTGATCTCATAGAGTCCTTATCAGAATCCTAAGCAGAATTTACTGTCCTCATTTTAGAGATGAGGAATTGAAGCAGAGAGAATGGGGTTGTAAAGGGCAGGGTCGCTTCTTTTGGTTCTCACTTTTTCTACTTCCAAATATGTCTTCCGGAACAAGAAATTGCCCCAGGGCTCCAGAAACATGAGGTCTTACAACAGATGCTTACAACGTCCCCATACATCAATCAGCAGGCAATGTCATCACTATTCGGAAGGCCCTCTTCTCTTGGCATTACCCAAATCCTCTGTCAGCATCATAGTCCCAGCTTGGCATCCTTTTCAGGAGCAGCAGAAATAGAGACTTCTTGAAGAAAGCTATTAGTTTACTTGGACTGATGCATGAGAGGACGCAGACCCACTTGACACACCAAAAGGGCTTGGGGAAAGGAAAGTGACGTTTATGCTTTCCCCCTGTGCTCTCTCATTTAGTCTGCACCACCTCCTTGTAAACATGTACATCCATAATGTGCATATTACAGAATTCACTATGCTGTGCCAGGCACCACACAGGCATTATCTCTACTCTTTATGATGCAGCAAGTGGGTAACAAGACCCCAAGAAATCTGAGATGCAGAGAGGTCTAGAAAGTTGCCCAAAGTTAGAAAACATGAGTGTAGTGTTGAGATTTGAATGTAGGATGTCTGCCTCAAAGTCCAGTATTGTTTCCCTTGTTCTGCTCCCTCTGATAATAAATCCCTGGGCCCAAAGGGGTTAGCACATCTGCAAAGGTCCTTCCAGTTTGGGGTTCATGATATAGAAAAAAGGGTTGATTGCCTTTTATCAGGACTATGGGGGGCGGGCAGTTCAGCTCCCTTAGACTGGAGCCTCCTGAATCTTACAGAGTGTAGAGAGAAGACCTAGTTCTGTGCTTCCTGAAGGCAAAAGGGCTCATCATCCAGCCTGGAGACTTAGGAGAGAGATTCCCAGAGATCTGTGGACCTCAAGAATCATCTTGTCCAATCTCTTCGCAGTATCTCAAGGGCCGGTTTAAAAAACTATCAGTGTTCAGGTGCCTGGCTGGCTCAGTCAGTGGAGCGTGTGACTCTTGATCTCAAGATTGTGGGTTTGAACCACAGGTTGGGTGTAGGGATTACTTAAAACCTTAAAGATAAAACCTTTTTAAAACCAAAAAAACTATCGGTATCTGCAAATTTATCTCAATGATGTTCATTCTATCTTTATAGAGAGTTATTATTCTATAGAATTAAAATCTGTCTCTAGAGTTTTCACCCACTTGTCCAACACTGAGTCAGTCTTTCCTCCATGGGACCTCTTTTCTATTCAGAGAGTGGAAGCAGTGGAAGGACATAGACCCCTTTTTAGGATGCATATCTGGGGTCTGTTGGTTTCCATTCTCATTGAGCTTCAGTGGGTCTCAGACTTGCAGACCACCAGGTAGTCAGACTGCTGCTGAGCACTTGGATGATCTGAGTGGCCCTCTCTGCAGCCAGGCTGAAGGAAGGGAGTATGCTCTGGTCAGGCTCCAACCTCTAGAGCCTCTGCTTATCAGACCCTCCAGGAAAATCTCATCCCACAAGGCCACCTCTTCATCCTCAACATTGGGGTCCAGGACCCTTGTGAGCCATCACTCCTAGGGACCTAAACATAAGTTGAGTGCTTAGCAAAGTACCTGGGGAGGAGTCCACTGAGTATAATATGGTACTAGTATTATCATCGTTGTTGTTACCTGGCAATAGTATCCGAGGGTAATTAGCAGGGGCAGGAACTAAGACTCACAGAAGGCCCTACAGTGCTTTAATGAACATAAATTGTGCTGATAAGGAAGTCTGGGTTCTAATTATAGTTCTGCCATTAAAGATGAGGAAGAGGAGGAGGAATAGAGAGATCTTGATAGTAAGGGTCACAAGAGCAAGCACCATTTCTACCATGCTCATAACCATCAGGCACATTGAATTGAATGCTTGCAACAAACATGTGAGGGTTTATTTACCCCCCCCCCCATTTTACAGACGAGGAAACTGAGGTCTTAAGAAGTTAAGTACCTTGCCAAGGTCACATAACTGTAAGCAATGGGATTAGAATGTCAGTGGTCCAAGAGTCCTTGAGCCCTTGCTATTAAACACTCTGTGATATTTCCTGTTACTAATTTGCTGTGTGAGTTTGGGTAAGACACTTCCCCATCCTGAGCCTCAATTCTTCATTGCCCTGGGTTTTCATAGCTCCACTAAGCCAAAGAATTGACTTGAGAAAGACAGTGGAGGTTCCAAATCTCCCCCACTGGGCATGCCAAGCTCCACCTTCCTGCATATGAATTCCCTCTTGGCTGCCAGGGCAGCTCTCAGGCTCATCTGAACATGCAAATCAGAATTAATTATTCAAGACTGGGTCTACTTTGCATACCAATTCCATTTTCTTCTGTGTGGGAAGGTTCTCACCCCTTTTAACAGTTTAGAATAATGTGCATCAGACCTCAAAAATGAAAACAAAAGTTAAAAAAAAAAAAAAAACTGGAGGAAGAGGGGATAAATTGGTTTCTTTTGCTGGTTGTTCTCCTTGGCCAGGGCTGGAGAACCAGAGGCTGGAAACCAGAGGGCAGAGGCGTCTGCAGGATGGGATGCTCTCTATCATTAATGGTAGACAAAGGGTTCGTGAATTTCTGGATCATGTATATCTTTGAGAATCTGATGAAAACTATGGAGTCTGTCTTCCAAAAAAAAAAAAAAAAAAAAAGCAAATCTACAAAAAGTGACATACAACCATGGAGTGTTCAGGGGTTCAGCTCTGAACACTGATTAGGAAGATAGGAATGGCTCAAATCAGAAATATTGTGGAGATGAAGGAACCCATGGGGTTCCTGGGCATGCAGGTGTGTCAGTGAGAGTTAAGGGAGATGCCAGAGACCGTGGCCCCCAACCTAGCCCAGCACAGTTTACCTGACATGCCTAACACCCCTGTGTCCTTCACTGAGACCAAAGCCAACAAGGCCCATGTCCAGGCACCAGAGCCTTGATTGGCTCATGGGGGAGTATGTACTTAAAAGAAGATATCTCCAACCACATTTCTGCAGAAGATATAAAAATAGTATTTATAAACTATGCTATTGTATATGATCATAACTATAAAACTCACCACACAGAATCAAAGATGAAAAGAAAATAAATGAAACTTTAGTGGAAGTTATTGTTGAGTATACCCATGGGTAATGTTTTTCTTTTTTGCTGATTTCTACATTTTTCTTTTTTTTTTTTTTTTAATGAGAAGTTTTGCCTTATGAGGGAAAACACCAAAAACTTACACAAAAAACTACAAAGGAAGACAAGTGAGTGGCCCATGATTAGTCTCCGCCAACAGGGACAGTAGACATGTGGACAAGTGGACAGTAACATGATATCAACAAATAAATAATAAAAGTTGGATTAACACGCAGGAATGGCTCTGATGGTCTGAATGCAAGCAGAGAAAGGAAAGCCGACCAGAGGAGAAACAGAAGGATGAACTGGGAGCTCAGAGAGAAGCAGAGAGCAGAGCCTACCCTACTACTCCTCCCCTGAAAAAGAGAGAGAGAAAAAATCCCACCCTGGCTCCTGACTCCCTCGGGGGACCCTACTGAGTTCTGTGACACAGCTTTAATCTTTCCACTCAATCCTATCCTTGCCTCGGCTGACTTGAGTGGCCTTGGTCTCACGTAACCAAATAGTACCTAAGACAGCGTGAAGCTGAGCAGAACAAGTGTGTCGACTCTATGATTGAGTGTCCGTGACATCTGAGTGAGTGTGGATGACATCTGAGAAATTATGTGTAACATCTGCATGGGTGTGTTTGTGTAACAGGCTGAGTGTGTGTAACATCCAAGCGTTTGTGACATCTTGAGAGTGTATGTGTGTGAGATCAAAGTAAGTGTATGTAGCACTGGAATAAGTATGCATAGTTAGCTGGAGTCAATAAATGTTTAAATCTGTGACCTGTCAGTTGTAATTTCGATCAATTTCCCCTCCACAATCTGGGCTTATACTCAGCCCGAGGGTCTCATCTTTGCAAATCTCACCTGGGGCCAGTGCAGACTTTCTCTGGATGCTTTTCTGCTCAGATCCATAGGCCTGTGGAAAGAAGGGCAGCCAGTCATGTTCACCCCCTCCCTGCTCTTCAGGCAATGTCAGCTGATTCTTTGCAACTCCTTTGGACAACTGAAGCCCAGGGCCAAGGGGCAGGTCCCCCTCGATCTAAGCAAAACGGCAGGATCTCATCCGATGCTCAAAACAAACTTGGGTCATCATCAGGACAGAGATGGTGATTCCTACATCACAGGTAATTAAAACTGAGATCCACAGTGATGAAAACACTTGTCCAAGTCACATTGGTCAGAAGAAGTCAGGATTTGAACTCAGTTCTCCTGACACTAGAGCCTGTATCCTTCCTAGAATGTCACACCCCTCGCAGCTAGACTATGCAGATGTCATAATCATTTTTTCTCTACCCTGTTCACTTCCTGTCTCCCATCAAGAACCCCGAGATGGGCATCTGTTGCAACACAGAGTCTATGGTAGCAGGAGTGACTTCACTTGCCGGTGGCTTTCAACTCCCTGAGGTAGGGATTGGCTTAGGGAGAAAGGGCACTGAGCCTAAAAATGTACAAACCTAAACCTGAACAGTGCTGGAAGGGTAGATTCCTTCTGCTGGTTTCTTGGGATTGATCCTGTTTGGAGAACTGATGACATGGAATTGCTACATCACGAAGCCCCACTAGAAGTGTTTCATCAAGCTGAAGCTGAATCCAGAAAGCCCAGAAGATTGAGCCCACTTGGATACTTCCTATAACAGGGGTATGTTTCTAAAGCTTGACTGGGAAAGACTCTAGCAGCATCCAAATGATGCTAAGAAGGCATTTCACTTGGCCAAGGCCTAGAAGGAGAATGCATCATTTCATCAAGGGCTGAGGCTACCGGGGTCTGTGGCACTGGGGAGCTAACCTTGTTTTCATGCTGCTTCCTTCCCTGTTGGTCCAATGAGACCTGCCCAGCCCCTGGGGCTATCTGCAGTGACCAGTGAAATTGTGTGGTTAACTCCTATTCCGTTCCTCAAACTATGTCCACCTTTCCAAGATCTAAATTCCTCCAACTGAGCTTGAAATTTCAATGGGATGTGCCATCTGGAGGGAAACTTCTGGTTCTAATCCCATCCACCCCTAGGGATAAGACGAGCAGTATCTTTCCTTGACACTTCGCTGTGAGTAAATCCATCAGAGCCTTTTTCAAGAGCAGGATTTTATGGGAAGCATGTGGGGAGCATAGAAGGGACCTGGCTAAGGTGCAGGAGAGGTGGAGAATGTGAAAACACAAAGACTGCAAGCTGCAAATCCAGCAAACTGTACCAAAACCACAATCTGCAGAAGGCCTATCCACTCACACTCCAAGTAGAGGTCTTTGTCTCTGAGCACTGATGAGATGATTTCTGCATGTTGCACACAGTTGGGAGCACTTGACATCCATGAACTCTCTTCATCTCTTTTCCCTGCAGTTGTTGGGCTTGCCAGTTTGCACCAATAAAGTAATTCACGGGCTGAAAGATGAACAAAATGGCCAAGACAGAGAGCCGTGAGGTGTGATAGTGACTCATTGAAAAGGAAGAGAGTGGCCCAGGGGGGTCCCTGACACGAGTTCTGAGATTTTTCTGCCCATATTCTCCATAAGCTATTTTCAGTGGATCAATTTTTATCCTGGCTGTCTTTTCCCTACTTGGCTAGGAAACCATTACATGAAAAATGGTAGATTTCTATTAGAAATAGAAGGCGAAATCACAAGCACCACTATTAATGAGGTGATTTAAAAATATATATATTCAATCAAGTGTAATTGGGGCTGAACATAGTAAGTCATGGAAAATTATAAGCTCTGCCCACTGTAGGGCATGACTGACTATTAAAATCTTTTTCACACCATTGCCTACAAAAAGCAGCTGGGCATCATGCCACCAGGGAGGTGGCAGCAGAATGGCCTCATTCCCTAAACAGGCTTGCAAAAAAAAAAAAAAAAAAGAGGACAATCGGTTGGATTGCTGAATCAAACTTAACCCTTTTTGTGCCACATCAAGTGGGGTTTTGACAAAGAGCAGTCAAGAGTTAACGCTTCAAGAGCCAGCCAGGCAATGGTTTTTCATTGGAGAAACATTTGTTGAACATATTTGTTGAGTGCCCACTATGCCCTTTTGCATCCGAGTCATCCCATTTCCTTCAATTGTCAAAACCAATCCCATTTTATTCACCTTTGTTCATAAAGGCTGAAACTGGAGTTCAGAGAAGCCAGGGTGGCACCCAAGATCACACAATCAACCTGTGGCAGAGCTGCAGTTGTACATTTCGATTCTGCCCCCAGAGCTCTTGCCCACGGATACCTAGCTTCCTTGTTCTGCATCTCTAGCCATGGTTTGATAAAGACCAACAAACCTCAGTTAACTCAAACTCCTGGCACTTTCTTTAATGTTCCCCATTTTAGCTAGTGTTAAAGAAAACCACTCGATTTCAACCTTGGTAGTTGCTTAAGTTTGGAACCACATCTGGGTGTCTTTTCTGTATTGGCCAGTTCAAGGAACGTGGTGAATTACAGTCTCTCTAGGAAGGGACTATTTGCACAGACAATCTTTGAACATATTTCTCCCCACCCAGGACACGAGTAGGGGGTAGGAATCCCAGAATCCCTGAATGTCCAACTTCTCCCAACTGGCTTTTGTCTTCCTGCCATTCCTTCCTTTTGTTCCACCCCCATCTTACAGATCAGGACCCAGAAGGAGGCAGGGACTTGGCTGACTTAGATATGGGCTGATCCTGATAGGAACCTTTTCTTTCTTATTAATAAGTCCATAAGATGAGACTGCTTCATTGTGCTGTACTCCGTATTTAAAAAAAAGGGGGGGGGGGCAGAAGTAAAATAAAAATTGTAATTCAATGAAGAGTTGAAGTAGCCAGGATCTGTTTTGTCAAGTTTAGAGACTATGCTGTATGATGGAAAACTCTAAACCAAGAACTCATTCACAAGGATTTCAGCCTCAAATTCACTATTGCATGTCTAACCATGGGACATTTATTTAACCTGTGTATCATTTTCTTCGACTTCAGGTGGAACTAATGATACTTACCCACTTCACAAGATGATTGTGAAGCTCAAATACTGTAATGAGTATGAAAGTATTTGGAACATTTAGATGTGTCTTGTGCTTGCGACTTGGCCCAATAGAATCCCAACCTCTGATACATGTAATTGAAGCATTACCAGGACCATAAATGGAATAGCATGAAAAGAGCAAAGGCTTTGGGATCACATTGGTGCTGGTTCAAATGTTGAATCTACCACTTGCTAGTTGAATGCCCTTGAACAAATTAATTATGCCAGCAGAGTCTCAGTTTTGAAAAACTAAGCCATTGAAAAGAGCAATACTTTTCTCACTGAGTTGTAGAAAGGACTACAATGGTGTGCCAGTAAATGTTTACCGGCTTTCTGAATGAAAAAAAAAAAGCCCTGGTTTATAGGATTTGCTGGTTCCTGTGGTGTAACTACTCTCACCCCGGCCACTTCAAGTTGCCAATATGGCGTTGCTAGATGCCGAATGTACGCACTTGGCTCTTGCAGGCCAGCCTGAGCCAGTGCCAGCCCACCTCTCATATTAGAGGAGTTAATGAATGTGAGGACCTGGGATAGCTTTCCCATTTACTGGGAAATCAACATATGTACATTGACTTTATCTTGTTTGGGCCTTGTCCTCCAAATCCCAGAATCTGAGGCAGACACTGAGGCAAGCCCCAGAGAGAAAACCTATAAGCAGATTCATTCCTGGAGTAAAGGAAATGGAGGTGATAACCAAAGGGAAGGAGCATCCTGGTGCTAAAGTGAGAACCAGATACCACAGGAAGATAACCAGCAGGAGAAAGGACTCCTTCCTCCAAGTCCTGGATAGGATGGATTGGAATTCTTACCCAGCCCAGCCTTGGTATCCAGAGCCTCTTCATTCCCCCATCACCTAGGTAACTGAGGCAGTGTGGGATTAGTTGCCTGGCAACGATGTCCACCTCTCTATCAGTATGTACACACCCACAGGAGCTCACCTCTGGTGACATTCCCTCCCCGCAGGCCACTGCCTGTCCCAACAACACAACTCTCTACTGCTACTCCCGGCCCCTGGCTACGCCGGGCCCAGGGCCCACTTAACCAGAGTATGTCAGCCCAGAAATCCATAAGCCTGCTTGTTCTCATAAAAGGAAAGCACCAGAGGCAAAGAGCCCAGATCAAGAGCCAGGGGCCTTGGAGTCCAGGCTCAGCAACTTTGGACAGGTTGCTTGACTTCTCTGAGTTTTTGTTTCTTCACCTCCCAAATGGAGATTTCCTTCTCATTTGTACAATCGGGATTTTCTTTCATCTGCAAACTGAGGGATTATAATGCTCGCTAGGCCAATACACACAGTTGTCGTTAGTCTGTGTGTGAAGAGTCCTCTGACACACATCAAGTGCAAGGGGAGATGAGGTGATTATTAGAATCACCAGCCACGCTGGCATCCCATAGGCTTCCAGCCTCTCCAGAGTTCCCCAAAGCTAGGCTGAGGCCTTGGCACCAGGAGACCAAGGGATGAATGAAGCCAACCCTCTTCCAGGACAAAGCAGGTGACATGTTCTAATGGATTCTGAAGAGGGTTTGTGTTCCTGCCCTTAACCAGTGTAGAGCCATTTGTACAGGCCGCCCGGAAACCTGCCCAACAGCTCGGTCTCTCGGAGAGGAAAATTGGCAGCCCTGGGAAGTGAGCAGCTCTCAGGTTGGACTTGATTAGGGACCAATTTGGGCCTGTTAGCCGAGCCTCCAGTATCATCTCGGCCAATTACCGGCCCAGCCCGGCCTGCAGCTGGCTGCTCCTTCCAAGCTGGACACTTTTATTTCCAGCAGAGCTCTCTCTGCGCCTCAGGCAAGAGACCAGGGTGACTGTAGCCCATTAAAAAGATGGAGAGAGAAATAACTCACTCAGTAAGGTAACAGTGTGGGTGGGGCTTGAGCTGGAGCTTTAATTAAAAAAAAATCTCAATAAACAGTCTTATGCCTTGCGTGTAATAAGTATGGGAATTTATAAACTCTCCAGCTATGGGGCTCTGATGGCTATTAAACTTCGCGTCTGGCAGAGGAATTTTGGCCTTGTGGGCAAACTGTGTTCTTCACCTCTGCCAAGCCAAACAGGCTGGCAACAGGAGGGAGGCGGGAGGGACCCACTGAGACTGCCCCCCAACCTTTCGAGAGCTTCTAGGGTCAGGTTGTCCCCCAAATAGTGCTGGCCCTCAGGAAAGCCACAATCTGCCAGAAGGAGTCTCCTCCCTGCCCCTTTCCCTGCCTCCGCAGGCACCTGGCACCCCCCCCCCCCCCCCCCCGCCTCCGCCAGCTAGAGCATGGCTCTCAGGAATGCAAGCAAGAAGGGTCAAATCTCCGAATCGCATGTGAGTTGCCTGCCCTCCCCGGGGCTGGTGTGGCCTGGGATGTCTAACAGCCCCCAATTTCCATCAGGGCATTCAAAGCCCCCCACCCCAATCTGACCCTTGCTTACTTTGTTCCTTGCCACTCTCTGCTTCCCACTTTTCCTCCATGCACTCTCTGTGCCATCTCTTGCCTTTGGGCCTCTCCTCTGTTCCTTCGGCCTCAATAGCCACCGCCTCCCTCTCTGGCCTGGCGTAGAGTAGTCTTACGGTGTGGACTCTCTGGCCAACCCAGAGCGGACATCCCAGCTCACCAGCTGTTTCAGTTTGGGTAAGTTTAACCTGTTAATGCCTCAGGCTCCTCAACTACAGAGTGGAGATGATGATACCTACATCACAGGGTTATGGTAAGGGTTGAGTGTGTGTGTTTGTGTGTGTGTGTGTGTGTGTGTGTGTGTGTGTGTGTGTTTGGTACCCAGGACGCATCACATAGCTATTTGTTGCTATAAAAGTCAGCAAGGGGCTCCTGGGTGGTTCAGTGGTTGAGCATCTGCCATTGGCTCCGGTCGTGATCCCGGGGTCCTGGGATCAAGTCCTGCATTAGGCTTCTTCCTCTGCCTGGGTCTCTGCCTCCCTCTCTCTCTCTTTCTCTCTGTCTCTCATGAGTAAATAAATAAAATCTTAAAAAATAAAAAAATAAATAAACATCAGCAAACTGTGGCCTGCAGGCCGACTCCATCTACCTGTTTTCATAAACCAAGTGTTATTGGAGCACAGCCTCAGCCACACCCATTTGCTTATAGATTGTCCGAGATTGCTCCCTGAAACAGTGGCAGGGCTGAGCAGTTGGGACAGTGACCGTATGGCCCCCAAAGCCCAAATAATATACTATCTCCCTCTTTACAGAACAATTGGGTCAAGCCTTCCTTGAAGGCTAACAAAGATGCCGACTAACAGCCCCCCATCCCCAGGCTGCATTAGGTCCCATCCTTTCTGTGCCCATGCGCACCCCATCCTTTCCCTTTCACATACTCAGCACCACCATGTTCTGCTGGGGTGTCTGCTTCTACTGCTGGGCCATGAACCCTTCAAGGGAAGGAGCCACTTTTTCTTCATGTATTTTTCTCCGGCAGGTCATAGTGAACAAATTAGGAATAATGGATGAATGAGGAAGGGATCACGCCCTGAGCCCCAGAGAGACTCAGGCACAAGCCCGGCAAGCTGAACAAGACTGCCTCACTGCGGATGAAGCAGACCCAGCTTACTGAGTGGGGGCTGCTGGCACATTCACAGGAAAAAGCCTAGCCTTGTCTGATTCTTGTCCGTGCTTCCCAAGGCAGAGCCATTTCAGATCGAAGCAGCTTCAAAAACATGAGATGATGAGGGAAAAGGAAGAACCAGCTTGATATCCACACAGAAGTTTTCACTATTATTATTATTAGTTCTAAGTGTTTGAAACACTCATTTCTCCTTCTTCACTGTCTTTAGCCAACCTTGGTGTAGTGCTTATGAGGCTGCTACCAAGTTATCCACCTGAGGTTTGAGGGAGTAGATGGTGGTGAGGCAGGAAGGGGACTGGAGACCCGAGAAACACAACAGGAAATGACATTGGGATGATGTTATTATGGCAATTCCCAAGTCCTAAGGAGGCTAAGAAAATAGAAAGATGGCCAAGTCTGAGGTTGTCTAGAACTTTCATCTGCCTAGCCTTTAGTCAAGAAAAGGAGGATAGCTTGAAGATACAAGTGGGAGGCGAGAAAAAAAAAAAAAAAGTGCGAGGTGAGAAGATGCTATGACCTTGACCTTGATGAACACATTCATACAAGCAGGAGCCACTAATTCACAGCCTTGGAAGAAATTATTCTTTTGGCACCAGATATGGGAAACCCTCTATGTGTCATAGAGGGAAGGAGGGGACTTAGTGATGCGCAGGTGAACAGATACAGGTAAAAAAGGAGCCTCGGTCCCTGCCTTCAGGGAGTCCATCGTCTAATGAGAGGTTAAAACCAGTAGGACCATTATCATCCTCATAAACCTGAGTGAAAACCCAACCAACAATGTGTACAACGAACCCCAGAGACTCAATCAGTTCCTATGACTGTGAAATCTCCGTTTAACCAAAGATTCCCAGCCAGTGACGCACTGACTGTAAAAGCAATATTTGAAACAATAAAACCTCCTGTAACAGGAAAAGAATTCAAAGAAGCCCTTGGGATCTTTGTAAAAAGGTTTGGCCTATATAAACACTTGCTGCATAATTGAGTACCCGAGCACACTGGGCAAAAGATTAGGTGAGATGTAACTTCGACAAAGTTACCAGGAGGACCAAGGGCAGCAGAAATCCCAGAACTGAAAGGTGCCACAAAGTCAGCATTTTATCAGTGGTATTCTTTGGACATTTCTAGATATCTCACCTAGAAATTGTCACGTACGTGTCCTTACAGTAGAATCTTCCGTGTTGGCTTCTTACGTAGTGTGACTCTTAGCAACTAGTAGAAGATACGGCATTTCTTAACTATCTTACATGTATGGGATCAGGAAACATGGTTTCTACAGAGTATAATCCAGCTTTCATGTTCTGCAGGGAAAATGATAAAGGTGTTGGAGATATTGTGAGCTCTTTGAGTAAAGAGTGACTCATCTCATCTGGCATTGCCAGTGCCCAGGAGAGCACCTGGCACACAGTGCTTAGAACATGTCAGTGGCATGAAACCAACCTTACCAACCAAGGTAAGAGGCTGATGTCCTGAGCTTCAGTCATTGATATATCACAGCCTCATGCAACCACTGACTTTCTACAGCACAGAGAAGCCATAGAGAAGTTCAAGAAGCTTCTCTGGTCTCCAGATTCCAACTGAGCTCAATTTAGAACACAGTGTTTTCCCAAGAAACTTAAATAGCTTGCCCTACCAGCTTCGAATAAAGGCTTTTCTTCCTAGAAAGACGATTGAATCAGGTTCTTCTGAAATGGCCACAACCTATGGACTCTCTTTTATTTTTTTTTTTTTTTTAAATTTTTTTTTTAATTTTATTTATTTATGATAGTCACATAGAGAGAGAGAGAGAGAGAGAAGCAGAGACATAGGCAGAGGGAGAAGCAGGCTCCATGCACCGGGAGCCTGACGTGGGATTCGATCCGGGGTTTCCAGGATCGCGCCCTGGGCCAAAGGCAGGCGCCAAACCACTGCGCCACCCAGGGATCCCTGGACTCTCTTTTAGAACCCGAAGTAACCGACCAGCTCATGACTCCCCCCAAGTAGCCATTACATAAGGAAAATGTCATGTTTCTCTTTCATCTGAAGTTAAAGATTTTCTTGACTGCTAACACATGAGAGAATATTTTAGTGGAAATACTCAGGGCAGATATAAATAAGTTTCTGATAATCTCATGAACAAAATTCTATTCTATAAGATTCCTGCTATTAAAGTGCCTGAAGACTATAGAAAAATTCTTTTATCGGCTACATTAATTTCCTCTGGAAACACCTCCACATATCAACTCAAAATAAATCATCAGAATTCTGCAGTTTCATTTAAATATGTTAATAATCATAGGTAAACAAACCCAAGGCTGAAATTGTCTACAAAGAATGGAGGGCAGCTTGTTGGAGGTTCACAAACACAATGCAGGATAATTATACACCAAAACACTTAACCTTGGGAACACACAGAAAATTTATGAAGATCAATTGCTCACAAAAAAAAAGAAAGAAAGAAAGAAAGAAAGAAAGAAAGAAAGAAAGAAAGAAAGAAAAATTAACCAAATGAGAGAGTTATCTAGTAGATGGTTAGAAAACTTGATGGGAATTCCTTTGATAACACCATTTTTATTTGATTAGTTGTACTATTTTTATATATCTTTAGTAAACAGAATTTGATTATTCTACTGAGCTCCTTTTTCTGCAGAAATAGTATAATCCTGTGAGCGGCTAAGAAGAAAGTGTAGAAGGAGAATTCAAATACCTTTTGAAAATTATGACCTACTCTTCTCTCTCTACTCCTTGCTTTTTTAAGTGATACTAGTTTGTGAAGGCTGAAGGTGTCAGCAGGGTGGGTTACTTCTGAGGACTCTCCTTGGCTTGTACGTGGCTCTCCTTGTGTCTTCTCGTGGTCTTCCCTCTGTATTTACCTGTTTCCAAATGTCTTCCTCTTATAAGGATACCAGTCATATTGGATTAGGGCCTACCCTAGTGATTTCATTTGAATATGATTACCTCTTTACAGACCCCCACTCCAAATATAGTCACATTCTAAAGTACTAGAAGCTAGGACTTCAAAACAGGAATGCAGTGGCGTAAGGGGAAGACACAATTGAGCCCATAAGATTAGTAGGTAGTAACTTTTCCTTTCTCCATCTTTTAAAGGAGAGAACTTCAATGGCCTTAAAAAAATCTCCTCTTAAATATTCACATTCACACCGCATCTTTCACCTGTATCAAATTACAAATACTTCTATTGATTTTTTTTAAAAAAGTTATAACTGGACATTTGTACCTCTTAATCCCCTATTTCTATTGATCTGTTATCTCCTAAATTTCTTATTTCTCTGCTTCAAGTCCTCATCACCCCTCAGTTAGATTCCTGCTGCAGCTTTTGCCCTGACTTCTAACCAACATCCAGCTGCCAGAATGATCTTTCTACATAAAAATCTTAGAGCCATTTCCCTATTTAAAGCCTTTCCTGGACATTTAAATGTCCAACTTTCTAAGAAACTATAAATTACACTCCTATGGGTTTATCCAAAGGAGGGAATCAGAAAATTATACAAAGATTTTTGTGACAGAATTATTTTACAGTAGAGAACATTGAAAATCTAACAAATCCCCAATAATAGAAAACTGGTTAACTAAAATCTAGATGTGCATCCATGCAATAAAATACTATATAGTCATAAGAAGAATGAGACCAGGGAATATGGTTGTTGACAATGGAAAAATGCCTATCCCGTATTAAATCTTTTTTTAAAGCTGAATCAGTAATGGTACATTTAGTATGGTCTTGTTTGAAGATACAAGTGGGAGGAGAGATGCTATGACCTTGACCTTGATGAACACATTCATACAAGCAGGAGCCACTGCTCCTGATGGATGAAAGATAGAAAAATTGAGAGATAGATAAACAGACCGACAAATGGAGCAGAAAACATACAGATCAAACTGTTACCAGTGGCTGTTTGGTGGTATTACAAATGATTTTTTAAATGTACCTGTGTTATCTAATTTTCCAAAAATAAATATATTTGCTCATGTAATAAAGAAATTAAAGTTTAAATAGAAAAACTCTGCTAATCCCCCCTTCCTCGCAGATAGAAGTCCAAGCTTCTTAGCCTGACATCCAAGCGTCTTGGCACTGAAGCCAGTCTGCCTCCCAGGTGCATGTCCTGTCACCCCACCTCACCATGCCCACCCCTCCACACCACCGCTCCCTATTCCCCCAGCGTGCTGTGTTGCCTCCTACCTCTGCGATTTTTTACATGTTTGCTCACTACTACTGAATTATCTTTCTCCATACTTTTTGACTGGCAAACTCCTATTCATCCTTTAAAACCCGTATCAAACATTACCTCTTTTGTGAAGCTTTTCTCCACCTGTCGGAACATAATGGTTTTCTCTTCCAGAACTCGAAAGCTCTTCATTCATGCTTCAGTCTCAGGATGTAACTTCTTTCATCTTGAGTATTCTTTTATGTTCCTTTCACAATTCTGGGGGAGCTTCAAAGACTATCTTAAGATCTTAGGAGCTAAAGAGGAGTTGGGCTTAGGAGCCCATGAGAAGTTGGCTCTCACTGCTGATGTGGTATCCTTGCTGTGGGGCAGAGGAGTGGGGGACAAAGGAAGTCTTTAGAACCCAGATCTAGTCTTCCTTCTGTAGGGCAAGCTTTTTCAGACCACCCTCAACCTTTCCTCCTGCCAGCCATCCCTCCTAAGACTCTTTTCTCCCGGGGGGGTGGGGGGGGGAGGTGCAGGATCCATGCATGCCCAATATGTTCTCCATTACAGCCCCAAGATGCATCACTGTAGGCGGGCAGGTATTTCTTGAGTATATGAATATGTGAGTAAAGCGCCCAGCCAGCTGCCTGGCCCACAACAGCCTCTAGGCAATGTGTTCTCTTCCTCTTGCCTTCCTCTGGTATAACCAAACCTGACTATCCCACACTCTGTTCTGTGCCTGAAAAAATCTCCACCCTCTACAGGAGGCCCTAGAACAAATCACATCACTATTCTCTTTCAGGATGATTTTGAAATATTTCCACCAGAGACCATTCTTCTGAGGCTGGAGGAAGCTCCGGCTCATGCCCCATAATGGACTGTGACATTTCTTTATAGCTCTTCCAGGAAGGACCTCTTTCAGGAGCATTAAGAAGAGCGTGAAAAAAAAAAAAAAAAGAGCGTGGACAAGAATACATGCAGCAGGAAAAAAAAAAAAAAAAAGGACCAGAAGGAAATACAATAAAGCGTTAACACTGACTTTCTCAGGATGATAGGACAGTGTGAGAGATCCTTCTCCATACTTTTCTGTAATCTTTAAAATTTTCAATAATCAACATGCATTGTGTTCACAATAATAAAACAGTATTATTAAAAAAAAAAAAAAAGACAGTCCTGGTAAGTGTCCAATGATGCATGTGTCAAATTGCTTCTCTTCATTGATATACATGGACACAATCCCACACCCTAGGAAAGTGAGTCCTTATTAGACAGCTGAGTGGGCTGCAAACGACGTCGGGTCAATCCCCTTCCTAGACCGTGGGCTCCCGGCCCGGATCAGAATCTGAAAGCCTGGGCCAAATAAGCCGGGGATGGTCCCTCCCCCCAGGAAAGCTCCCTGAGCCTCAGGATGAAGGTCACTGAGCTTCCGGAAGCAGAGAGAGTTCTCAGAATCCTGCAAATATTGGAGAACAATTTTCCTGGCCTCCACTCTCAGGTTGTCTTGTTTGCTTCATCTTTGCCAGACTAAACCTCCCTCGCTTGCTTCAACCCATCCCTTTCCTATGAACTTTTTTCCATCGCTGGTTACTTCCATCTGGCGCAGCTCCCAATATCAATTATCACTCTGAAAATATGCCTCCAGGGGCTCCTGGGTGGCTGAGTCAGCTAAGCATCTGCCTTTGGCTCAGGTTGTGATCCCAGGGTCCTGGGATCGAGTCTCGCATATGGCTCCCTGCTCAACAGGGAGCCTGCTTCTCCCTCTGCCTCCTCCACCTGCCGCTCCCCCTGCTGTGCTCTCTCTCTCTCTCTGACAAATACATACATAAAATCTTTAAAAATAATAATAATGATGATAAATAAAAATCAATGAAATATGCCTCCAGATCTGTCTCAACTGTGACAGGCTGTAATAGGGCCGTCGCTTCCCTTGCCTGGAACACTGGATCCTCACTGATCTCAAGATCCAGCTACAATGGACAGATTTGGAGCAGAAGTTCTGGAAGCAGACTGCCCGCTTCAAATCCCAGCTCTGATGCTAAACCGTGTGACATTGTCCAAACTCCTGGACATCTCTGTGCCTCCGAGGAAGGGCGATGATAACAGTGCTGACCCCCGAGGGTAGCTGAGAGGATTAATGGGGTTTGTCCATGTAAAAAAGTCTCTGGAACACTCCCTGGCACACAGAGGGCGATGCCAGGATCAACTATATTATTATGACCCCAACCCTCCCCACCCCAGTGTTCATCTGGGCCCTTCTGTTTTGCTTTTGCGATGACAGAGGAGTTTAGCTGCTGAAACTGCCCATTGGCTGATACCAAGCTTAAAGTCAAACCCCCTCAGACCTTGCACTTGCCCCAGTTTGGAATAACGCAATTGATTTTGGAGCCTAGAGGCAGCAAAAGGAGTTTGCATATTTCCCAAAGAGATTCCAAAGAGAAAGTGAGAGAGAAAGTGAGAGAAGGGCAGAGAAAGAACAGTGGCAGAGAGACAGAGACAGAGAAACACGACAGATTGAAACTGCTAGCCCGGCATCAGGAATGAGGGCCTCAGAAAAGCTGTTCATTTCCCAGCTGGGTTTTTTTTCCTTTCTTTTTTTTTTCTTTTTCTTTTTCTTTTTTTTTTTTTTTTCCTTTTGGCGCTGTCCTTTTTTCCCATTTGTGTTCATATTTCCCCCTCTTGTGGCTCATCAGAAAATCACAAGTGCTCTGTGCCTTCCAGTGGATTTCAAAACTGCAGAACAATCAAGGCTGGCGGTTTGGGCCAAGGCAGCCGGGTCAGACCCAGGGAGACGAGGCCTGGCTGGGTAGCAGCCACACGTGTCACCTGCTCCCTCGTGGAATGTCACCACAGGCTCCTCCCTCACATCGTTAAAGATTGAAGAGCTCCAGCCGTGAACACCGGTTCTTCTGGGGGAATGCCCCTAAAAGGCTTCGGGGTACAGGTCATGGGCTTATTTGGGACAGGCCAGTAGGAGAGAAAAACTGATAACAGCAAGTGCAAAGGAGAAGTGGACCTCTCACTGCTCATAGCACCCGGTTCCAAGTCATCCCCGTGCTTTTGCCACACTGTCCCCTACACTAAGTGCCCATCCTTCTAGGAGTAGGGTACATGGCACCCCTTTGTGATACTTTTACCAGCCTCTCCCCAGTCCCTTACCCCAGGTAGGAGTTTCTCTTCTCCCTCCCCACAGCATCTTATCTGGGAATCTACTGTGGCACTGGTCGGGTCTGCTTCTATTGCAATCATGTGTGTCCTTGTCATACCACCCTCCCCAACCCCCAAAGAGTGAAGAAGAAAGGGAAGAGGGTGGGTTTTATTAATCTCCAAAAAGCCAGCCCCCCACACGAGTTCTGCAGCAAAGGAGGGGCTTAGGAAACATTTGATGAATGTCCTTTGGTCACGCACTTGGATGTCTCTGCTCCGGGAGAGAGGGGCCAGGTGAGGCTGAGCCTCAAAGTGCATGCATTCCTTTCCAGCAGGACTTCGGACAAAAATAAGTCCAGTTCTCTACATCCCCATCTCAAATGTATAGCCTGCCTGCATTTAGAAAGAATTTAAATGATCTCTTCAACTTCTTTTTAAACAATTCAGAAGAGAAGGATGAAAGGGAGGGAGGGAGAGAAGAGGGGAGGAGAAGAAGGGGGAGGAAGAAAAGATCAAGAAGAAGAGGGGCTGGAAGAAGCAGAGGTGGGGGAGGGAAAGAGGGGAACAAGAGGAGGGCAAATATCACAAAATAAAACAGTTGGTGACTCCACTTGTAGGACGTATGGATAGCCATTGTATCGGTCCTTCCACTTCCCTGTGGTTTTGAAATTTTGCAAAACAAGAAGTTGGGGGAAATGCAAAAAGCGAAAAGCCCAAAAAAATACCATTTAGAAACCATTGGCAAGTTTGAAAATAAAGTAAACGGCTCAATAAGAAATAAAATCAGGACACAAAAAATATTGTCAACCTAGGAGGCCTGCATGGACTCTAAGGGGTACAAAGCTCAGGAAATCTTAAGTACAAATGCTGCTGGTGCCTCTTCTAGGAAGTTTGTATCTTTCATTAGATTCTGGAGGGATTTATAACATCTCCTGCGCCTCGAAAATGTTAACCAAGGGAACCAAGAGAGTCACGGTGACCCGACACAGAAGCGGCTGTGCCATTGAAAAGCCTGAAGTCATCGGATTTGAGAGACAAGAAATGCTTCAGAGATCATGTAGCCCAGACCTCTAGGTCCAGATGGGGAAACCAAGTCCAAAGAAAGGTCAGGGAGTTTGACTCCAACAAATTTCACATGTTTCCCTGGCTCATAAATGACAGCTGGGCTCACGATGCTGCCCTTGCGCCCTGGGGACTTTTGTCCCCCCAGAAAAGCCACCCCGAGAAACATTGGCAGACGAGGGCCATCTGTGGGCCCTCCGGACAAGGCCGTGCACCTTGGTCTGAACGAGATGACCGCAGGCTTACAGAGCCGATGGCGGAGGGAGCTCTGTCGCGAGGGTGGCGGGTGTCTCGCTGGGACCAGGGCCACTCTCAGCTCTAGGGGAGAAGCGGGGCCGCTAACTAAGATTGATGGATGGTTCGAGCCCTGGCAGGCCGAACACAATGCGGGGCCGGCCAAGTGGGGGAAAAAATTAGTTTGCAAGATTAGGACGTATTAACACAAGTCAGACAACTGTCATGTCACAGCTCCTCACCGTAATGCTGATTGGCAGGCAAGCATTTCTGATTCTGATGGCCACGGAGGCGAGGCGTCTGCAATCTGTCTCGCATGACATCCGCCGGCTGGCAAATCCCCCCCTGCTGGAGAAGTCAGCTTCTCTTAGAAAACTGTGTCCCCCGGGTCTCGGTGGGCAGGCCCCAGGCCAAAGGTGCGCGGGAGCTGGGAGGAGGCGGGGACCACCAGCCTGTTGCCAAGAACTGCAGCTGAAGGGGAAGGAGCTGGGCTTCCTGAGCTCCAAGCCACAAGTCCTTCTGGATCTCTCCAGGCCCAGAGCCAGGAGGGGTCAGCAGGCAGGTGCAAGAGGCACGGGGCCCCTGACTCGGGGATGTTCAGCTGCCTGGGGGAGCCCAGTCCCTGCCGATGGCCGAGGGCCACAGTGATGCGACACAGGCCAGAGGCAGCAGGGCCACGGGTGCCAAGCCCCGAGCAGCCGACTCTGATGACACCCGCTGGCCTGGGCCCGCTCGCTCTTCTCTGGGCCCAGCGGGAGGCCCACAATTCCGGAGAGCAATTCCCACTACCATTTGATCCTGAAGAATTCAGAAACACTCATGACTGACTTTACACCCATCCCGGGGGGCACTTTCTCCTTATTTGCTTGCATTGTTCGAAATTTGTAGCATGGGCCTTCAAAACTGGCTTTATTAAATATTGAGTGAACACAGAGAAGCTTTGTCAAAGTATGTGTATGAGTCCATAGAGGCCCAGGCTAAATGCAGTGACAGGCTACTCTAAAGTGGCAGTGGCTTAGCACAACAAATGTCGCTTTCTGACCTCTACGAAATCCACGGCTGATCCCCACACCTCTCCAGGGTCAGTCCTGTAGGAGAATAAAACTCAGTAATCCAGGCGGCTTGGATCTGTGGCTTCTCCATCGCAGCCTGAGGTCAAGAAGGGGGAAGAAAGAGCAAGCTGGAGGTCACCCACTGATGTTTTCATGCTTTGATCCAGAAAGCTCACTCACGCTCACACACTCACTCACTCATTGACACACGTAGCCCGCAGCTTATTGGCTTGAACCTGTCACATGGCCTTGCCTAATTTCAAGGGGATTGGCTCTGCGAGGAACAGGTGGGCCGTGTCTGCCACAATTGATGAGCATAGAGCAAACATCTTTGTACTCACCGCTGAATTCAAGAAAAAGAACGTTATCATGAAATATGCCCTGGCTGCCCTTCTCAGATCCAGCCCCTTTCCTTCCACCTCAGTGGTAATGATCATCCTGGATTTGACATTTATTATTTCCTTGTTTTTCTATATAGTTTGAATACTATGTTATTGAAGGATACAATCATATGGTATCCAGTTGTGCATTTTTTGAACTTCGTATAAATGGATGCATGTATTTTGTGACTCTAATTCTTCTGCTCAGCATTATTTAACATTTTCCTGCCCAGCTAGAGTTCATTCACTTTTCACCATTTTATAGATTTCCACTGAAAGAATAAAACAAATTCTTTATCCGTTATACTGCTGCATGGACATTTAGGTTGCCTTCAGCATGGGATCTTTTAGAGGGTCCTGCTATATACATCCTTGCACATGTCTCCTGGTGGGCTTGGGCAAAAGTTTACATAAAATTATCTAAGAGGGGATGTTTGAGATGCAAGTAGAAATGATAAGCATAGAAATCGGCAATCACATGACTCTAAACAAACTTTAACTATATAAAACAATATAATAATGTCTCATAGGTTAAAAAAAATAAAACAAGGAGGGGGCACCTGGTGCTCAGTTGGTTAAGTGACCAACTCGATCTCAACTCAGATCTTGATCTTGGGGTCATGTTCAAGTCCTGCATTGGGCTCCATGCTGGGCATGGGTACTTAAAAATGAAATGAAACAAGGATAAATATGCCAAAACAATAATGATTGTCTGGCAAGGATATTTGAAGACAAAATCATTACCATACTGAGTTCAGTATCATTGTTTTACATGACGTGACTGATAGTTAATGGGGATATTTTATCACAAGCAGCAGATTCAGATGAATGATTGAAGCTAAAATATCCTTGTAATGTTTGGGAAGATGATAAATATATGTTTAATTTTTGACTTTCACATGTTAACTATGCATGATACATTTCTAAGGTAATCACTAAAAGGATTCAGTAAAGATAAAAACACAGTGAAAAATAATTTTAAAAAAGCAGGAAGAAAGAGAAAAAGGATAGGTGAGCCATATAGAAAGCACACAAAATAAGATAGAAATAATTATAATAATAGAAATAAACTGGGTCTATTTAAAGACAAATATTGTCACAGCAATTTTTAAGAAAAAAAAATCTTATTTTAGAGAGAGAGAGCGGGGACAGGCGGTGGGGGTAGGGGATTGAGAGGCAGAGGGAAAGTGATAGAATCTAAAGCAGAGCCCAGCTGGGGCCTTAATCTCACAACCCCGAGATCATGACCTGAACTGAAACCAAGAGTCAGATGCTCAACTCACTGGGCCACCCAGGCACCTCATCATAGTGATTTTTAAAAATCAAATAGCCTCTCTGATGAGGAGGTGCCTCTAAGAGAAGCACAAGGTACCCACACCAAGTTCTCGAGGACTGAGAGGTGACCTCAGGTCATGGGTTCGAGGTGCCAGGGACAGAGTTTGTATTAAGGCTATACTGAGTTCTTGGAATAAACTGTGACCTTTCCATGTCTGTTCCTGGACTGAAATAGTTTCTGCACCACTGGATTTACTGTTTCTTTAAATGTTAGCCCCAACTCAGCTCTCAAACTACCTGTTTTGGTTGTAATTTATAGTTTCCTCATAGATGTAGTAAAGAAAAACCAGGCCCCAAAGAATTAAGGTGGATGTTTAGATGGAAGTTGGAGATAAGCAGATGTGCTGTTCAACATACTCTGGGTTATGAGAAAGGGAAGAATCGCGTATGGATCAAAGCCTTTCAGCCTGAGCACCTGCAGTTATGATTTGTCACCATCTGAGATGAAGCCAACTGTGGGAGCACAGGACAAAACCTTCCTGTATATGGAAAAGCAGCTAGGTTATCTAATATAGAGACTTTCATCTCATGAAAAGCATCTATATACAAGTCTCTGGTGAAGAATTTCAGAATAATGAAAAAGCCAGCACTCTGAAAATGCAGAAGATTATCCCCCTTGAAGATCTCAAGGTTAATTAATTATACAAAAGAACCGTGATGATTTGCAAAATTTCATGCATATAGATAATCAACAATTTGGCCCTGGGGAATTTGAGGATAATCTGGCCCAAGGATGCAGTATCAGATAACCCTGGGGCACCATTTAAGTGTGCTGCAATTAAATGATGCCCCTGGGAACCATGCAACACAGTGGTCCTGACTTGACCAATCTAATTCTACTTGAAGAGTTGGAGAGAAAGGGGAGAGTGAACCTGTTCAGGAAGTACCTGCAATACAAACCCTCCTTGGTGAAAAGCAAACTTGTCATGGAGTCAAGTCTGGGATTGGCTTGGAAAGCCAATCCGACCAGGAATGTAGACAAGTTGTCAATACTGACAGCTTGTTTTTTTTATTCCCGGAAACCTACTGATCTCAGCTATGTGGGTAAAACTTTGACTTCTATGGAGCTAAACAATGAAGACTTGAACAAAAGAGAGAAGAAGATGTCATGTGCGACGCTCTTCAAAAGATGATTTGTTTCATCCATTGCAAATCACCTTCTTTTCACAGCGGGGTCTTTCTCACCACGGCTATTGAAGAAATTTCCATGAGAGTCTTTGAAGAAAAAGAAGCAAAATCCAAAAGATATCAGGAATTGCAATCGGCTATGGATGGAGAAAAGAAGCACCATATCACAGCTGAGGAAGGACAAATGGCCTCCCGAAATGGAGCGGCTGGTGTCATTACACTGTGGGTGCCTAAGGATGGTCAGGAGGCCTTGGCCACTTGATTACAGATTAGAAAACTAGACATTAGTGCCTCAAATGGAGGCTCAAAACATGTAGAAAAAGCCAAAAAGTCTCATAACTGCGGCTTATTGAATATTTAATAGGCTACTTTAATATATAATAGGCGAAGATTTAATCAGAATACCCATTCCAAAAGGATAACTGAGTATTCTAAATGTTTGAGCACCTGGAGGGGAAAAAGTATGGCTGTACTGATATAATAATAACTCCTAATGAAATAGCTATACCTTTGAAGACAAAATCGTTGACAGACTGAGTATGGTATCATTGTTTCATGGAGCAGTGACTGATAGTTAATTGGGATGTTTTATCACAAGGAATTCAGATTCAAATGAACAGAAAAATGTCAAAATTGCAGATTATCCTGTATCTCTCTCTGAATAACAGATGTTACATTTTCTGTACCAGTTTGAAGTTAGTAACATAGGGGTTTAGGCTAATTCTTATTTTCAAGTGGCATTTTTTTCAAGGAATGAAAACAGTAAGAAAAACTGCCACAGTGCACAGGCTATCCACGTAATCATATAAAATTTCAGCCTTCAGAACCACTGTTCAGGAGGGTTAGGTTGAGTTTACAGGACTGTCCTAAAAAATGCCATGACTGCAATATCAAATTGAGCCCGAGTAATCAGATAACCCACTCAGTCTTGGGGTGAATGACAAGTAGCTTGGAGCTTAAAGTACCTACTTTCTTTGCAGCATTGTTTCTTCTGGATGGCTGAAAACACACTCCTTATAAAATGATATCTCAAATCATCTGTTTTAAAAGATTATCTGATATTTTAGAGGCTACCATATCGCCGACTTGCTTCTCAGATTCTTGAATCCAATTGTTTCCAACCTGGAAAGAATTAATAATCCTTCACTAATCAAGGATCCTATCTACCTAAAGGGAACAGTCTGAATGGATTCCATATCAACTATCAACTGTATTTTTATTATGTGATTATGTACTGAAAGATGACATACAAGCAAGAACAGATTTTCTGAACATATCAAGTCCTTTGCAATCAATGGCTATCTGAATGTCATTACTAATGGGGAGGAAACTTCTGCTTTTGATCAAGAGGTAATGTCATGGACTGGACTTGATGCCCACTTGAAGCAATTAAGCACTTACACAAAATATATAAACCAACTCTTTTCAAACATAAGGCATCAATGAATGCAGGACTATAACTTCTCTGAGAGAGTAGAAACAAAAAAAAATGAGACCTTGGACTGTTCCAGTTTACTACCTAATGAGAGTTTCCAGGCCACAGTGCAAGGAGGTGGAATGCAAGCAGAGCCTGGTAGGAAGGGAGACCTCCCTTAATTGAGAAGATAGAATTAGAGTACAAGACAGCTAACGTTCACAGGGAAAATTACCAGAGAGGAGAAGAAAAGAGAGATATCTATAGATTAGCTGGTGTCCCTAGAGATTTTGGTCACATTGTGGTCAATGTGGACATGTGAGAAAAATACTGAGGCCTTTGGGAAGAATCATTCGAAAGGATTAAACAATGTCTAGTGCTCACACAGAGCCAGGGATATTCTGTGTTCCCACCATCTAGAATGGAAGAAAGTTATATTTCAATCACAAGATATCAGATATCTCTGAGTATGGAGTGCTCAGAAGAGCATTGCTTCAGTACGAAGAAGAATTTATCTCCAAACCAGAAGCTACTCTTTCTCCCTAACAAAGATCATAAGCAAGCTTTAAAAGACCAAATTGGGGATCCCTGGGTGGCGCAGCGGTTTGGCGCCTGCCTTTGGCCCAGGGCGCGATCCTGGAGACCCAGGATCGAATCCCACGTCGGGCTCCCGGTGCATGGAGCCTGCTTCTCCCTCTGCCTATGTCTCTGCCTCTCTCTCTCTCTCTCTCTCTCTCTGTGACTATCATAAATAAATAAATAAATAAATAAATAAATAAATAAATAAATAAAAAAGACCAAATTGTTTCCAAATAACTCAACTGCAAGCTAGCACAAAGTTCAAGAATATTTTCATTAGGAATGAAAAAATATCTAGTACTCCTCCCAAAAAAATAAAATTCACAATGACTTACATGAATTCAACCAATAATAACCTGGCAAAGAAAGATGAAACTAGGGCCCATAAGAAGAAAAATCAATCAATAGAAACAGATCTATCAATGGCACAAATGATGGAATTGGTAGAGAAGCATATTAAAATTGTTCCTATAAATACATTCCATATGTTCAAGGAGTATGTTAAGTCAAGCAGGTGGAGGAAAGATGGAGCATGTTACAACACAGAATATACTTGAAAAGACCCAAATTGAATATATAGAGAAAAAAAAACTACCTAGTCTGAGGTGAGAAAAGTACCAGATGAAATTAATAGCAGGCTAGACACTGCAGTAGAAAATACTATTGAATTTGAAGACATAGCAATAAAAACTATCTACAATGAAACAGATTGATTTTTTTTAACTAGTAAAAGATGAACAGATCATGAATGAGCTGTGGGAAAATTTCAAGCAGCCCAGTAGGCATGTAAATGAAGTCCTCAGAGGAAAAGGCAGGGAGTAGAACAGAAAACGTATTTGAAGAAATGATGGCCAAAGCTTTTCCAAAGTTGATGAAAATAATAAACAGTTCTAGGAAGATGAAAGAACCCAAATCCTAACAATCATTTAAAAAATACTTCATCATCAAAAAAAAAAAAATACTTCATCAAGGCATACCATAATCTAATTGTTTACAATAAATGATAAAGAGAAAATCTTATAAAACAGCTAGAGATAAAAAATACGTGTATAAAGAGGAACAAAAAGAAGGATGACAAACAATGCAAGCTAAAAGATGGTAGAGCAAAAATAGGGAAAAAACAAATGAACTTAGGAAAACCTGCTGATTAAGAATTATATAACTTGTGGGCACCTGAGTGGCTCAGTCCGTTAAGTATCTGCCATTGGCTCAGACCATGAGCCCGGAGTATTGGGATTGAGCCTGAGTCAGGCTCCTTGCTCAGTGGGAAGCCTGCTTCTCCCTCTGCCCCCTCCTTGCTCATGTTCTCTCTCTTTCTCTCTCAAATAAGTAAAATCTTAAAAAAAAAAAAAAAGAATTATATAACTTGCAAGAAAAATACTTTCCAGACATAAAGTTAAAAGAATTCAGTAGCAGCGGATTATTCCTACGAGATACCTTAAAGGAAGGTCTTCAGGCAGAAGAAAAATGATACTAGATAGAAATCTGAATTTACATACCAAAAAAAAGGAAATTATAGAAAATGGTATCCATCTTTTATTTAATAAATTAACAAAGACTCTGAAGTAGCATGAAGCTCACTGTCTCTGAGGATCACCCCTTCCCCATGCTTGGACCCAATCATGAAATATTTCTTTTCTCAATTTGCTTTTAAAATTATATGAAGTGGTTGGGAGAGTGGATTGGAGTTACAACTGGGACTTCTGGAATATATGTGGAAAGATGTATCTTTCTTCTGGGACCTTTTCCAATTCATAATGAACAATGTTCAAACCGCCCAGTTGCTGTGTGTACTAGAACACTGCGTGGCTCACTAGTCTTGGCAACTGTAATAGAGTACTTTTATATCAATGCGATGTGGGATTTTTATGTACATTTATATAATGGATTTATATAGTTCTGCAATGGCAGCCAAAGTATATGGGGAACATATTGGCCTTTCTTCTGGCCTCTAGTTCCACCCATTTAAAAATAGTTCTACTTGCCCTTCTTAGCTTACTCTTTGTAAAATTTAGTGATCCATTCCTCACATATGATGGACATAATCATCAGGAAGTCTCATTTTAATTAAATGCACATAACAATAAGCGATCTGAAAATTGTTAACAGATCCCTATAAAGGCCGGTGCAGTTCCGAAGGCATCGGTAAAAGTTTCCGTTCTAATGTGTGTCTCTGACATTCAAAGCTTGAATCATGTGCAAAGTGCCTCTTTGAAATCACATCATGTCATCCATTGTTTGAATTTCATCCCTGACCAAAAATGAACACAAGTGTGACACATCCTTTAGATCTGTAATTTAAAATGTGGGTCAAGAGCTGATCTGGAGAATGCAGGATGCCTCCACTACTCCCTAAGAAACATCTGGAGCATATGAATCCACAGCTGCCTTTGTCTATTTCAATGCTTCCTTGATAACTGTTATACACATTTCTTCTTTGGCACACTCTGGTGAATGAACGTGGCATGTTTTATTGAAGCCGGATCCAACTCTGAACTTTCCTTCTAAAGCATATGTGCCCAAAATAGAGGCTGGTAAGGGCTTCCATTTATTCCAATGGGGCCTTTAAGAAATGTTTTTTAACATTTTATATTTAAATATTCTTAACGTATTATTTACTTAGTCTTATCTTGGTGTAGTCTCATTAGTGAAGGAATAATCAATATCCCATTTTATAGTACTTCCCCTACTGTATTCCAAAATTCCGTATCATTGATGCAAAAACTGTGAAGTCTTATTCTTCTACTCTTTTTGAGAAAAAAAATCCAAGGAATTACCTAGACACATTATGTAGATCTTCTGGTCCTATGGAGATATCCAAACTACCTTATAAAACATCTTACCACATTCCACCCCACCAAGGATCATGACCTTGATGATATCTCTCTGATGAACAGTTGGCAAGGTGCTACTTTTGGCCTTAGTTTGGTGTGATATATGGTAAAACCATCCTGTTTCCCTCTTCTCTTAGTAGTAGAAATGTGCCTGGAAATGCTTATAACAGCCTTTAAAACATCAGACTGGGCCTTGAAGAGTATCAGATGATGCTTCATTGAAGAACAGTGGTATTTAAATCTCTTTTATCCCTTCTATTAGTATTGGAGTATCTCATCTGCTCTTTTTAATGATGTATGGATGTGCAAATCTCTTTTCCTGTGATTTAAAGGGCCATTCCTTATATTTATCATGAGACTGTGGATTGGACTCCACCTTTTCACTGACGAATAACTTTAGAAACTATACAACAAATTGCCATGTCCATGTCCTTGGTCTTATTCTAGAAAGGTCTTTATTCTAAATAATTTATTCCCTTCTCCAAAAATACAAATAATCTACCACTAAGGATAAAACTGACTCTTGGGTAGATTCTTAGTTTTTCTCCACGTCTAAGAAGCATTTGAAACTTCATCCCTGGGATCCCTGGGTGGCACAGCGGTTTAGCACCTGCCTTTGGCCCAGGGCGCGATCCTGGAGACCCGGGATCAAATCCCACGTTGGGCTCCCGGTGCATGGAGCCTGCTTCTCCCTCTGCCTATGTCTCTGCCTCTCTCTCTCTCTCTCTCTGTATGACTATCATAAGTAAATAAAGTTAAAAAAAAAAAAGAATGAAACTTCATCCCTGTATTCTGGTGGAACATCTCTCTGTTCCAGGAAATCATGTCAGAACTTGGACAAATATCAAGTTTTTCTGTCTGTGGTCTTGGGCCTGATAGACTCTGCTTCTGAGTACCTGCAGGAACTTCTAGCCTAGAGAATCACAAGCCTCTTGGAAAATTTTATTTAGATGAAAGCTATGCACTTCTAAGTTTTATATACATTTTACTACGATGACTGAAAAATAAAAATATTGATAAAATATAAGGATAGAGGGATCCCTGGGTGGCTCAGCGGTTTGGCGCCTGCCTTTGGCCCAGGGCGCGATCCTGGAGACCCAGGATCGAATCCCACGTCGGGCTCCCGGTGCATGGAGCCTGCTTCTCCCTCTGCCTGTGTCTCTGCCTCTCTCTCTGTGTGTGACTATCATAAATAAATAAAAATTAAAAAAAAAATAAATGTTAAAAAAAAATATAAGGATAGAGAAAGATTACAAGTTAAAGAAAATTAAAAATTAAATTAAATTTTAATTAAATTAAAAATACCACACTAAAGGAATAATAAGGATTTTTTAAAATAAAATATAAAATAAACACAAAATTGAAAGACTATGCAAAACCATGAATTAGTTCCGGAACACACTGAATAAAATTTGTAGACTTCTGGCAAACTTGATCAATATAAGAAATAAAAGTTCAAAGATTCTAGAAATAAAGAATGGTTTGTAATTCAGATTCAGTAGAATTTAAAAAAAAATAATAAGGAGATATTCTGAAATTTGTGTGCCAGTAAAAGAGACATGAATGACAAAAACCTATCATCTTTCTTGCCCCCCCCCCAAAAAAAAAAACCCGACTATGGAAAAACTTTACCAAAACTGTAGGGGAAAAAAAAAAAAAAAAGGTGAATAGTCCAATAACCCTTAAATAAATTGAATTGAAAACTTTTAAAAATCTCACAAAGAATCCTGAATGGTCTCATTGATTAATTTTACTGATTATTCAAAGTATTCCTATCTTAAAAGTTATTCTAGAAAGAAACACATCACTTCTATTAAGAGGATAGCATAATTTTGATTTCAAAACCTAACATAGATAACACACAAAAAAAATGATTGATAATGAAGAAGAGGTCTGCAGAGGTCGGCTTGGAGGTCAACTTGAAAGACATCCTTTATAGAAGTAAATTTGTGGGAATCCCTGGGTGGCTCAGTGGTTTAATGCCTGCCTTTGGCCCAGGGTGTGATCCTGGGGTCCCAGGATCGAGTCCCACATTGGGCTCCCCGCAGGGTGCCTGCTTCTCCCTCTGCCTATGTCTCTGCCTCTCTCTCTCTCTCTCTCTCTGTGTGTGTCTTTCACAAATAAATAAGAATCTTTTTTAAAAAAGTTTGTTTGCATGCAGAGAACATTCATAAAGGCTTTACAATGTGTCTAATCCACCCCACCTACATTCACAAAACTTACTGTTATCTTACACAATGTTCAAGACTCACCCACATATTTGTCACTTACTGTCCTTTTCATTTCTTCATTCCCAGATTTTCCTTCTAGGATTACATTCCTTCCACTTACAGCACATTCTTTAGATTTCCCTTTAGTGAAGGCTGATGATAAATTCCCTTAGTTATTTTTCATCCAAGAGTGCCATGCCCCCTTTATTCTTGAAAAAGCTTTCCAAGCAAGTAGTTATTTTCTCTCAATACATGGTTGGCAAAATAACATCCCCTCTAAAGATGTCCTCGACCTATTGCCAGGAACTAGTGAGTAGGTTACCTTACATGGCAAGTGGGAGTTTGCAAACATAATTAAGCTTATTGATCTTTTAAAAAAAAAAAAAAAAAGGAGAGTGTCCAGGTGAGTCCCAGGTGAGTCCAATCCAACCGCAAGGGCCTTTACAAGCCAAGAAAGTCAGAGATACACAGAAGAGGAAGAGAGATGTAGCAAAGAGGAAGACAGACAGGTTCATGCATGAGAAGAATGAGCAGCTCTGTGGCTGGCTCTGAAGCCTAAGGACCCACGTTCAAGGAGCAGAGATAGGTCTCCAGGGTCTGAGGGCAGCCCCCAGCTGACAGCCAGCAAAGAAACCAGTCCTCAGTCTACGTCTGCTGGGAACTGGATGGTCCCAACCCACCACAGCGCACCAAGAAATGGTGCCTTCCCCTGGCCTCCCAGTTAGAGGCCACCTGAAACCACCTTGGTTTCAGTCTTGTATAGCTCAGGGCCGAGAAATCAGCTGTCCGCCTGGACTTCTGACCCAAAGACCTGCGAGACAGTACATTTGTGTTGTTTCAAGCTGCTAAATTTGTGGTAATTTGTTGTGACAGCAGTAGAAAACCAATACATTGACAATAGCATTCCACTGATGGCTTTCCTTTTTGCTGTGGAGAAACAAGCTGTTGTCCTAATGATCATTTTTGTTAGGAGTTATCATCTTTCTCGCCCCCCTCCCTACTTGTAAGATCTTGTCTTTGTCTTTGAAATTCTGTGGTTTTATTTTTATATGTCTTCATGTGGATTTCTTTTCATTTGTCCTGCTGGGAAATCGATAAGAGTTTCTGAGTGAGGAAGTGATATCTTCCGTCGGTGTTGGAAAATCTTGAGCTCTGATATTTTTCAAATATAATCACTGCCCCATTCTTTCGTCCTCTACTAGAATGCCAGTTCAACATATGTGGAGCCTATTGACATTTTTCTTTTTTCTTGACCTCTCTTCCACATTGTCCACCAAAGATTCTTCTTCTTTTTTAAAAAATGTATGTATTTATTTGAGAGAGAGAGAGAGAGAGCGATCACAGGGCAGAGGGCAAAGGAGAGAGGCAGATGGGGAGAGAGGGACATGCAGACTCCAGGCTGAGTACAGAGCCTGACTTGGGGCTCGTAGGGCTCGATCCCACCACCCTGAGATCATGACCTGAGCTGAAACCAAGAGCCAGACACTTAACCAACTCAGCCACCCAGGTGCCCCTATCAAAGTCTCTTCCATGTACACTTTTTTCAGATATCTCTTATATATCTTCCAGTTCATCGGTTCACTAGCGCTTCTTTTTTTAAGAATTTATTTATGTATTTGACAGAGACAGAGGGAGGGAGGGATTGCACAAGCAGGGGGAGGAACAGAAGGAAAGGGAGAAACAGGCTCCCCACTGAGCAGGGAGCCCAATGCAGGACTCTATCCCAAGACCCCAAGATCATGACCTGAGCTGAAGGCAAATGCTTAACCAACTGAGCCACCCAGGTGCCCCTATTCAGCAGTTTCTAATGTGATTTTTAAATCATCCATTGAGGGGTGCCTAGTTGGCTCAGTCTATGGAGCAAGTGACTCTTGGTATCACGGTCCTGAGTTCAAGTCCCAGGTTGGGCATGGAGCTTACTTTAAAAAACAAAACAAAACAAACACCATCTATTGAATTCTCATTTCACTTTATTTTTAAAATTTCTTTTAGAAGTTTTATGGTTTCTATTTTAAATCCATTTGGTTATTTATAATAGTCTTGCTCTTTTCAAATGTTGTGAATCCTCTTTTTATTTCTCTAAAAAAATAAATATTCTTATTTCTATTCTGGATTTGGTGATTCAAATATCTATATTCAGTGTAGGTCTGGTTCTTTCTGCCGTTGTTTTGGCCCTTTCTCAAAGTGCTTTATTGCTTTGTGTTTCACATGGGTTTTTTTTTTTTTTTTTTTTTGACTGACTTCATCTATCTTAGAACTTGATCTGTAGAAATGCTCTGAGGCCTTTGAAATTGTTTCTTTCACAGAGAATTGTATTTTTATCTGATTAAAGAACGACTTTAATCAAAATCCTTGACCTGGAGATGATAGATAGATGATAGATAGATAGATAGATAGATAGATAGATAGATAGATAGATTTCTCTCATTCTTTCTTTTTTTTTAATGTTTTTTGTTTTTATTTTTTTTCCTTTTTTTAAATAATAAATTTATTTTTTATTGGTGTTCAATTTGCCAACATACAGAATAACACCCAGTGCTCATCCCGTCAAGTGCCCCCCTCAGTGCCCTTCACCCATTCCCCCACACCTCCCGCCCTCCTCCCCTTCCACCACCCCTAGTTCATTTCCCAGAGTTAGCAGTCTTTACGTTCTGTCTCCCTTTCTGATATTTCCTACCCATTTCTTCTCCCTTCCCTTCTATTCCCTTTCACTATTATTTATATTCCCCAAATGAATGAGAACATATAATGTTTGTCCTTCTTTCTTTTTGGAATCACCCAAACAATGTGAATCGACTGCAAATTCGTGTGAGCGCCATCTGGTGGCACACACTTCCTTGTATCGGTGCCTGGAACCAAGCCCAGCATTTTTCCTTCCACCCTCCTGGGTTGGAGGCTCGGACTTCTTTCTAGTTCATCCTTACACTGAGGGTGCAATTCTTTAGAGCCCCCACTTTGTGCTGCTCCAGGCACGTTCTGGACTTGGTCTTAATTCAGCAGTCCCATGCGAGGCTCCTTTTTATCTGGTTTAGCAAATGCCCTCCTGGTAAAAGCCTGCCTCTTGGGTTTCTACTTTCACTTGGTTCATAGCTTCTTATTCTCTTGCCAGCTCATTAGAGCCTGTAATAAGATGTTGTCTATAATTTATACCCTGTTTTCAGTGAGGGCCAATCAGGGTGCCCGTATCTGGCACACTGCTGGAAATGGAAGTTCCAGGCGCTCTTGCCCTTTTATAAGATTCATTCCCCCAAGGGGGAGCACAAGCTACCACCTGCCTTTTTGCTTCTCTCTTGTGGGTGTCCTCTGAGGCCATCGGAGCCAGCAAGATGGGGGCCTGAACTGCACTCCAGAGATGAGGAGAGACTCACCTGTCTGCTTCAAGGAGCTGGTCCTGCCCGTCCCCTCCATGGAGGCCCAGTGCCACTGCTCCTCTTGTGCCTGACATTCCCACCACACCTGCTCTGCAGTTCTGAGTCTTCCCCATCCCATCTGTTCTGCGGATCCAAATCAGTGCACCTGAGCCACATGCGAGGCACACAGGTGGGTGAGCCTGTCATTCCCGGGGGCACCTGGTCAATCATCGCCTGTTTCTTTTCTAGGAGCTCCTGTGAACTTCCCCATCACTCCTGATATTCCTCGGGACAAACACTGCCAAGTTCTGTATCCTAACTTGTGCTGGAACCAAGTGCTGCAGCAGTAGGTTCCAGAATGCAGCCATTTGGTAAGAAAGGAAGACACATGGCCTTCGAGCCCCAACATGTCAAGGTTTGCATCCCAGGTCTTCCCCCATCCGTGACCTGCCACTCAAATTCTCTCAGTCTTCATTTCCTCCTTTATAAGCACATCTTTGTCAGATCATTCAAAGTACCAGAGGAGATGTGTACAAAGAATCTAGTACAAAACAGGTGATTAATTCAGTACCAAACAGCTGAAAGGAGCCAAGCAAAGGTTTCGGTGGTGGGGACTGTGTTCCTTTGTACTTTGAAGCCTGGACTTTGAGCTGTTGCCCAAAGAGTGAGAAGTCAGCTGCTAGGTGTTGGCTCTGATGGAGGACAGTGGAGTGGACTTACCAAGGCTGAGAAAGGGAATGTGCACTAGCAGGGTGCAGGAAGGGCTGACAACCCTTAACACTTAACTCAAAATTCAGAATATGGCAGGAGGAGAGAGCTCAGATCAGGGCTAGTAACAATGCCTCAGAAACAGATGGTAAATACTGACGTTTCTTACATTACTCCTCCCTCCCTCAGCCCCAGCAGAGATTACTAATTAATGTTGATAATAATAAATAATAATAATAGCAAAATACATCACTATTCTAAGCTCCTTTACGAAATATTTTATTTATTTATTTGATATAGAGAGCAAGAGTGAGCGCAAGCAAGGGGGAGTGGGGAGAAGGAGAAGCAGACTCCCGGCTGGGCAGGGAGCCTGCCCTATGTGGGGCCCGATCCCAGGCCCTGGGATCATGACCTGAGCCAAAGGCAGATGTTTAATGAACTGAGCTGCCCAGGGGCCCCTATTCTAAGCTCTTTACTAAATTAACTCATTCATTCCCAACAACAATTCCATGATGCAGGTAACACCACTCTGATATGCCGTCCCCGAGAGAAGGGTATGCTTCCCTCCTTATTCAAGATTCCTGCCAGTGCATCTGCGCAGGAGACCACTACCAGTGATCAGAGTTGATACGTGAAATAATATCTAATCTCCACCGTTGGCCTCGAGATTCCTGGCTTACAGCTTTATTCTCCTGAAGTGCGTTGGCGGAAGCAATAGGCCCCTGATGTCTTTAGGCCCTATAGGATGTGCAGCTTTTATATATATATATATATATATATATATATATATATATATATATGAAATTATATTTACATTAACTAATAATCAAGCGTAAAAGGTGCTCCCGGAACACTGTGCCCTGACCTCAGTCTCGGGACCTGTTTCATCCTGTTCTCAGGACCCGGTATGTGTCCAGCTCTGATACTGGAGGTACACTGCTCACAGGCTCCAAGGGGCAGATTCCCTATTCTTCCTTTTTTTTTTTTTTTTTTTGTCCCTGAGTCCATCACAGGCCCTACCACATTAATAGAACACAATAATCATTTTAAATACATAATTTTAAAGTGCAGTAACAACCCACATTTTGTTCTATACCTTCAGTGTGCTGGGCCCTGTCCTAGACACATCCCGTATATTGTTTCCAATTCTTACAACAACCCTGTGAGCTGGTGTTATTCTCATTTTACGGATATGTTGCTGCGATGTGAAATAGTCCTAGATTAAATAGTAAGTGGCTTAGCAGGGATTTATATCTGGATCTAGATGGCACATATACCTGCATTCTGTCCTATGACATCAAGAAGAGGGACTAACCATTTATGAAAGAAATACATTTGATCACACGCTTCATTATATGCATGCTTCTCTGCTGCATTCTATTGTTGTCTTTTAAAGAACCCAGTCTGGGGGCACCTGGATGGCTCAATCAGTTAAGTGGCTCCCGTCAGCTCAGGTCATGATCCCAGGGTTCTGGGATCGAGTCCCACATCGGGGGTCCCTGCTCAGCGGGGAATCTGCTTTTCCCTCTGCCCCTCCTCTGGCTCATGCTTGTTCTCTCTCTCTCTTTCTCTCTCTCTCTATGAAATAAATTTAAAAATATTTTTTAAATAAATAAAAGAACCTAGTCAAAAGCACAGTAAATGGAGTGACCCAGGTGATATTTACAGTTACTACCCTATGTCCTGGAAGGGAAGACTGGGTTAGAAACTTGCCTCTGGCATCTCAGGTCAAACACTGAGCAGGACTCGGGGCCTTGGGAGTGTGGGCCAGGCCTCCCCCTGTCAGGCTGGGTTAGGAAGCGTCCTCCCCACTGCCCCGCACTTATAGGATCTGTGCCCACCAGCCAAAGCTCCACCTCCGTTCCCATCAACTTTTTGCCTATTGATTACTCTGCCGTTTTCACCTTTTACTTCTCTCCCACATGAGAGCGCAGAGAAAGGATTTGATTCTGAACACTAAGAATATATGTATTTCAATTGCTTAGGTGCACAAAAGAGAATTTGGCAAGTGTTTGCCTCCAGCAATTATAATCAAGTACAGACAATATTCTAGAAGAGAAAGAGCATGGGCTTTTAAAGAGTCCCACGAAACTGGGTTCCTATCCTGGATTTGTTGCTTGCTAGTCATGAAATTGAGGGCCAACTATTGAACCTCTTTGACACAAAGTGTCTCATCTGTAGAAAGCGCCTAATAATATCCTTTAAAAATAAAATCCAAGGATGCACATAAAGTGTCAAGCACCTTGATCAATTTTATCCCTTTTCCTTCATCATGTCTCTTAAACAGAGTGGATCTGAAAACTGACTTCCATCCAATAGTAGAAAAATAGGAGTGAACTTTGCTTTGAAATCTGATTTTAACTCAAATCATACAGCTCTTTTTTATATGGGGAGATTATGGGGTAGAAGGGATAAACATTTAGATATTTGTGTCATGATCCGTAGTTTCTTTACAAGAGGGGAAAGAAAAAGTAATTTCATTATTATCTACAGAAATAGCTTTTAACGTTTATACTGCAAGGGAATGAAAGGGAATTCCTTTCATTAATTTTCAAAGATAATCCCACTTGTAGATAGAAATCTCCCTGTCAAACAAGCCACAGTTATCAAGTAGTAATTCACTTTCTTGTCTTTATTAAGCAACAACAAAATCCAATGCCTCTTAGAGCTTTTAATCGCCATGCACCCTGCATGCCCCAAGCAAAGGAGCTGGGTTTAGTTCTCTGAATTGCCTCTTTTTGGTTCTTGGGCCTCCACTGATACCTTTCCTGACTCCCACAAGGGCCCATAGAACCCAGTGGGTTTGGAATTTGATTCCGGAGAGATGTGCAGACAGTGAACTGACACCGAAAGCCCAGGGGACCAGAATCAGACAAGATTTCCTTTCCAGCTCCACAAGAGCAAGAGCGATTGCTGAGTTGGGGCCTCGAAACAAAAAGGACTCTATTTTGTATGGTTACCACATGGCCCCTTCCTCTCAGCGTTGGAATTTGACAAGCAAATTGGCATTTGTGTTGCTGAGACTGTCATAGAATAGTGATTGTTAATTATACCCTAGATGTCCTGCCTCATTCTGTCAGGGACACATTATGCGAAATGTGTACAATGAGCAAAAGATCTTAAATTTGATTTCAAGTTGCATATCCAGCCTGCTACCAGACCCGCCCCAGGGCAGAGAGCTCCTACCGCAGCCTGTCGGGGGGCTGTGCTCCAGAATTCCTGGTTCTAACTCAGACCAGGAAGTGTTCAAAAGGTCCAGCAGATGTCAGTATGAATTCTTGCATGTCTCCAAGTCGAGTATTAACACATCAAATGGCATCACTCCCTGCCCTGAAGAGCTGTGTCCACACAGGGTATTGTGCGAGCTTTAGCTTCAGAGACACTATTTTCCATAAGGATCTGCTGCTCTAATTGGTAAAACTCTGACCTTACATCTCAACCCCAAAGCAAGATGAATGATGCAGTCTCAATTATAAAGAACCGTCAAGGGACTAACAAGTAAATAGGTGGCTGCTTCTAAAACTAAATCGCATTTGTGCCAGCTATCTGGTTTCCCCCACACAGCCCCCCTGGATTTCTCCTCGTCTTCAGCCTCTTCCCCTTCAGCGCTAGAGGCAGGGCAGGGCTTTGGGTTTATTGCAGCTTTAGAATGGGCAACGAGGGACAGCATACAATGCTTGCCATAAGTGTGCTCATACACCCCTCTAAATAGCTTTTTGATGCATTTTGGGACACTTTACATATTAAGGAAAGTACAGAGAATAATATACAAGCATCCATGTGTTCACTACCCAGGTTCATTAATAGTAAGATTTTACCATAAATACTGCAGATCTTTTATGTTATTATTAATGTAATAAAGGTCTTTATACGCCTCCTCAATCTCATCCCCGCCACTTCCTTCCCAGGAGAAGAATTCTCTTGAAGTTCAGGTGTATCCTTCCCACCTGTGTTAGTGGCCTCAGGTTGCCACTGTGAAATACCACAAATTGATTAGCTTAAATGACAGGCATTTATTGTCTCTCAGTTCTGGAGTCGAGACCCCAGAGACCATTGTGTGCACAGGGCCATGCTCGAAGGATCCATTCCAGGCCTCGCTTCTAGCTTCTGCTAGTTCCTTGGCTTACGGTAGCAAAACTCCACCCTCATATGGCATTCGCCCTGCATTCCTCTGTGTCCATATTTCTTCCTTCAACAAGGTCCCCAGTCATATTGAGTCAGGGGCTCACCCTATTCCAGTATGACCTCACCTTGACTAATTACGTTTGCAATGACTCTATTTCCAAATAATGAGGCACTGAGGTTAGGACCTCAGTGTATGACTTTGGGTGGGGGATCAAAATTTAACCCATCTCGAACTGGAGGGTATTATGCTGAGTGAAGTAAGTCAGTCGGAGAAGGACAAACATTATATGTTCTCATTCATTTGGGGAATATAAATAATAGTGAAAGGGAATGTAAGGGAAAGGAGAAGAAATGTGTGGGAAATATCAGAAAGGGAGACAGAACGTAAAGACTGCTAACTCTGGGAAACGAACTAGGGGTGGTAGAAGGGGAGGAGGGCGGGGGGTGGGAGTGAATGGGTGACGGGCACTGGGGGTTATTCTGTATGTTAGTAAATTGAACACCAATTAAAAAATAAATTAAAAAATAAAAAAAAATTTAACCCATCTCACTTCCCATGCATTAATATTTAAATTAAATTTAGTGTAATTTTATACTGAAATATAAAATATCTACAAGGTTCAAAATGTCACCTGATCAGCAAATAATAACAGCAAATAACAGCAAGTCTTTGGCTTGAACGACACGCATGAGTCCTTTGGTTCTAGTCCTTGTCAAGATCATGTGGATCTTTAGCTGTATTTTATGATCCTGTAATTACATGATTTCAGGCCTGAGGGTTTTCCCATCATTTGGGAATTTTCTGGCAGCAGGGGGAGAGCCACGTAACTGTTGGGGAATATGGGTAAACAACAAAAGAGAGAAGGAGGATATTTTAATTGATGAATAAGTATTAAAAATTTGAGTTTGGTTTGAGAGAGCCCTGGGGTGACAGCTAGGGGTCCCCGGCCCATGGGACATGCCAGGAGGATGAAGGCACATGCTGGAGATGAGCTCTGTGTCCCATTCCCCGACTCTCCTAGAATGGTCTTTGGGGAAGGAGGTTGACCCCACTGTGCTTTGCTCAATAATCCTAGTGAGAAGCCAACTCTACAAAAAGAAATTAAGTGGCAACATGAAAGCTCCAAACTGGCTCCTATGTCTCTTGCAAGTGAGCCTCCCCAAGCCTCAGCTACTTCTCTGGGGTCTCCCTTGCCCGAGCCAGGACTCAGCTGAGGTTCAGCAAAGTGAAGGAGGCCTTGATCTTAAAGGCAGAAGACACAGCAGAGCTGAAGGACACACATGTGACCAATCGTGGGGAAGAGAGAAAGCACGTGTGAGTACTCCACGTGGCCGTCAAACTCAGGGGCCAGGAGATAGACGAGGGCATGGCCATCCTGGTTGAGCTCTTAGAAAAAGTGAAAATGTCCACTGGTCATTTGACTCAGAGGTGCCAGCATGGATGGGGTGATGGGAGCCTTCCTGATGAGGGACCTCAGAGAGGTTGGCTGCCTTCACCCAGGGCCATTTCTTCCTGTTTGATGGCGTGACATCTGACACCCGTGAGCACCTTCTGCTTTTGTGTCCCTACATCTTTGTCATTATCTGAAGGAACCCCTAAGAGAACTCCATGTCATTCCCAGATACTGGGACCCTTGAGGAAAATGCTGGAAAATCAGATGGGATTTATCTTTTGGAGGGGAGAAATGAGGTTGGATGTGAGTTTTAAGGAAAGACCTTCACTTCTCTTGCCTGCTATATGCCTTTTAGTTTTTTATGTTTATTTTTTAACGATTTTATTTATTTATTCATGAGAGACACAGAGAGAGAGGCAGAGACATAAGGAGGGGGAGAAGCAGGCTCCCTGCAGGGAGGACACTGGGATCATGACCTGAGCCAAAAGCAGACACTCAACTGCTGACACCCAGATGCCCCGCTATATGCCTTTTAAATGTCTTGTTCAAAATTGGAAATTCTATGGATCTCCATAAGGAAAGTGCCACCCAGGTCCAAGGCGAGCGAATTACCTTAGGTGGGTCGTATGAAGCAATTCTCATAACCATCTAAATGGAACGCCCCAGATGAACTTTTTTTTTGTGTATATTTTTTTATTGGAATTTGATTTGCCACATATAGTATAACACCCAGTGAACTTTTAACTTTAGAAGTACTCTAAACGGGGACGCCTGGGTGGCTCAGCGGTTGGGCATCTGCCTTTGGCCCAGGGTGTGATCCCGGAATCCAGGATCAAGTCCCACATTGGGCTCCTTGCAGGGAGCCTGCTTCTCCCTCGGCCTGTGTCTCTGCCTCTCTTTCTCTCTGTGTCTCTCATGGATAAATAAAATCTTTAAAAAAAAAAAAGTACTCTAAACGTATAGGTCATATAGGTAAGGTCATTATTACATTTTAATGTGTATGAAGTCTAAAGAATAAATTTTTCAAAGACCCCTGAAAACAGCATGCTCCTCCCCCACCTTGTACCCAAAGCAAGAGTGGATTTAGCAGAGAGTGCAACACAGCTCGGGGCAGTGGGGGGCAGCCAAGCCCACAAGATGGAGCTGAAAGACACCCTGAAAGCTTCTTCCCCAACTGACCTTCCCTGAGGGTGGAAGCCTGAGGAACCTCACTCATAAGTAGTCACACCCACGTCCCTGGCTGTCAAAGAGGTCCCTGTGGCCTGCAGGAATGGGAGAAGTGACTGTTTTCAGGCTGGTGGTGGAACATGGCTCAGTGAGACTAACCCAGTCTCAAAGTGGAAGAGAAGCCACAAACTTTAAAGAAAATGGCATGTAAATGCTGTAGGTAAACTGACCAGATTCTTGTTTTCATGTGATCCAAAATTTGAAAACATGCAAATAGCCCTTTATGGATTTTTCTATGGATTTCTATTTGGACCCCATGGTTTCCTTGCAGGGTCTCAAGTCGGAGACAATCTCCACCCCCCTATCTTACACACACACACACACACACACACACACACACACAGACTCTAAGGGTATAGACATAAATAGGATCTCTACAAAGGGACCATCAGAAATCTCTAGCAAAAAGGAATTTTAAAACAATTGTTTTCAAAGGCTGTCATTGCTTTAAAAATGGAATTGATAACACAGAGCATCTACTGTGATTTTTCTTTGATGCTTTATTCTGAAACTAGACGAAGGAGTAGCTGTTTTAGACAATTTACTGGTATTGATCAGGAACTGCCCGGGATTTCTATTTTGATTAAGTTGTATTTCATTGTCTCACTCCTATTCTCTTTCCCTCTGAAATTAATCTTCGTATCCGTTACTGCCATTTTAAGAAGTGTCAGGGCTTAAAAAGTATTTAATTAAAAATGAAAACTATTTTTTCTCAAATAAGGAGAAAGTTTAGAATTTGATAAAACGTTGTACTTTTATTTATTTTTTTTGTACTTTTATTTTTAAGACGAAGCATGGTGTTTGGGGTTATGTGCACGTGGATGTAATAAAATGTATGTGCACCAAAGTGTTATGATCACGGCTTTGGGGCCAGATAGTCGTTTTCCATGGCCATTTATGTGACGTTGGGCAAGATATAAAATCTCTCTAAACCTCAGTTTCCTTATTCATAAGAGGGGATTAATAATGACTACTTAACACAGTCATTTTAGAGATTTCGTGAAGTCAGGTATGTTACAGTGCCTTGGCACAGAACAGGTGCTCCAAAAATGCCAGCTCTGGTGATAGTAGGTGTAATTTCTTGGTTCCAAGTCCCAACTCTTCCATTAATTTGCTGTGTAATTCTAGGCAAGTCTTGTTACTCCTAAGTGTAGGATGTAGAGATGGGACTAGATAGTCCCTACATCCTTTGCAGGATTAAAGTCTGTTCCTAATACACTATGGGTTTATATTTGAGGCACTGTCAAGAGGGACCAGGCAACTGAATAGATGCAAAGGTGGGTTTTGGGGGATGATAACTGCAGCCACATTTATTGAGCATTGGTCATAAGGCATTATTCTAAGCCTTTTCCATGTCTTAACACATTTAATTCTCACAAGGGCTCTATGATTAAGGCACTATCCTTGTCCCATCTTACAGACGAGAAAACTGAGGCACAGAGAAGTTATGTGCCTTTGCTTAAAGTCACACAGTGAGTAAGGGGTAGAGCCAGGATTCAAAATGAAACAGGCTGCGGAGCTCATATTTGTTTTAACCATCATGTTTTACAGCTTTTCTAAGGGCACTGGCTTATTGACAACTCAAACCACAAGTAATCCCAGCACTTACTCATTTTTACTTTTCTTTCCTGGGCCGCAGGGCAGACCCTTATGGTATGTTTGCTGAAGGATTAAGATTCTTCGAAAGTCCAGAGCTGTATCTACCTTCTAATAGGGGCCTCATGCTAAGTGCCTGCTTTCTTCCCAGTAAACAAACGTCTGAAGTTAGACAGACGTGGGTTCAATGCCTGCATCTGTCTCAACAATTCGATTTTGGCAGCATTACTTAACCTCTCCAAGCCTCATTTTCCCATCTGTAATGGAAGGTATAAATAGGAATATTAACAGTAATAACTAATTCACAAATGTGAGAATTATGAGAGGGGATACATGGCAAAATGACTGCAGGCAGAGGCCCACACTCAATGGGATCAGCATTCGCTTGGCCCCGGGGGCGAACTTCAGGTGGAGCCACTGAGCTCCACTGAGCTGGAAGGAAAGGCTCCTTCCTGCCCACCTGGCCCTGAGTCCTGGAGAGGGATTCCCTGCCCCCGGGAGCCCAGGAGCCGTCACAGACAGAGCCAGCCCCCCATCTGCACTGCAGGCTGCTGTGGGATGGAGGGACGTGGAGGGTCTCCTCGGCTGAGACCACGTCACACCGTCCTGCCTCCCACCCGTTGCAGCCTGCAGAGGAAGGGCAAGGCGCTCTCCTGCTACTGTGGATTTTAACTATAAATTCCATCGTGGCTTGATGTCACCCTTTCATTCCCACTTTCAAATGTTCTTTTTCAAAAGTTCTCTCTTTCCGAATAACATTATTAAAAAGGAAAAAAAGAAAAACAAAGCCTTTAAGTCTTTGGCCTGAGTTTGGGGTCCAGCTTCTTTTTCTTCCTCCTCCTCTTTTGATTTTTAAATAAAGTTCCCCTTCTGTGTAACATCATGCATTTGTGGGTGTTACAAAAGATGTTGTCACAGGTACAGTAATCGTTCTGAAGTTGAATATGGCCATAGAAAGGACGTGAAAGAGCTGCAGTTCCCCTAGGGGCCCGGGGCTCTCACCCAAGGAACTTTCAGTTGGAAGCTTCCATTGTGCCATTTGCGTCCTAGCACCTTTGAAGAGGCTCTTCGTTCCCTCGGTCTTGGAGCTTCTCTTCCTATTCTTTATTTTTATTATGAAGACTTTATTTCTTTAGCTTAAGGTTCACAGCAAAATTGAGAGGAAAGTACAGGGATTTCCCACATACACCCTGTCCCCACACAGATGTAGCTTCCCTACTGTCAACATCTCCCACCAGAGTGGCACATTTGTTGCAACTGATAAGCCTATACTGACACAATCATCATCAACCAGGGTCCAGAGTTTACCCCGGGGTTCACTCTTGGTGTTTGAGCAAGTGTATAATAACATGATCTGCCATATGGTAGGTATCCTATAGAGCGTATCTTCACTGCCCTAAAAATCCTTTGAGCTCTTATCACTGCCCCCCAAACTCCTGACAACTATTGTCCTTTTTACTGGCTCCATAGGATTTTTTTTCCATAATGTCATATAATTGGAATCATACAGTAACCTTTTCACATTAGCCTCTTTCACTTAGTAATATGCATTTAAACTTCCTCCTTGTCTTTTCCTAGACTAAAAGCTTATTCCTTTTTAGCGCTGAATAGCATCAATTGTCAGGATGTATCAATTTATCAACTCACCTACTGAAGGCTGTGTTACTTCCAAGTTTTGGCAACCATGGGTAAGCTGCTACAATCATCCATGTGCAAGTTTTTGTGTGGACATATTTTTAATTACCTTGGGTAAATACCAAGGTATATGATTACTGGATTGTATTTTAAGAATATGTTTTGTAAGAGACAGCCAGACTGTCTCATGATGTGACTAGTACCATTTGTTTTCCCATCAATAATGAATGAAAGTTCCTGTTGCTCTGTATCCTTGCCAAAGTTGGCATTGTCAGTGTCCCAAATTTGGGCCATTCTGATAGGTGTGTAGTAGTATCTCATCATTGTTTTAATTAAAATTTTCCTTAGGACATGATATAGAGCATCTTTCCACTTGCTCATTTGCCATCTACCTTCTTGGTGAGATGTCTGTCAAGGTCTTTGGCTCATTTTCTAATAAGGCTGTTTATTTTCTTATTGTCAAATTCTAAAAGTTCTTTGTATATTTGGAAATGAGACCTTTGCCAAAGGTCTTTCACAGAATTGTCTCCCAGTCATGTCTTGTCTTCTCATTCTCTTGGCATGGTCTTTCGCAGAGCAGGAGTCTTCGACCTCAATAAAGTCCAGCTCAGCAACTATTTCTCTCATGGGTCATGACTTTGATGTTGTATCTAAAAGTCATCACTGTGCCCAAAGTCATCTCAATTTTCTGCTATCTTCTAAGAGTTTTATAGTTTTGTGTTTTACATTTAGGTGTGTGATGCATTTTGGGTTTTCATGAAGGATATAAAGTCTGTAACTAGATTCATTTTTTTTTTTTCCTTTTGTATGTGGATGTTCAGTTGTCCCAGGACCACTTGTGGGAAAGATTACCTTTGGTCCACTTTACTGTCTTTGCTCCTTTGTCAAAGATCAGTTGACTATATTTATGGGGGTGTGTTTCTGCACTCTTTATTCGGTTTGTATAATCTATTTGTCTATTCTTTCAACCATACCACACTGTCTTGATTGCTGTAGCTTTACAGAAAGCTTTGAAGTCACATAGTGTCAGTCTTCCAACTTTGGTCTTCTTTAGTATCATGTGATATTTACCTTTTGTCACTTGTTGCTGTTTGTACTAATAGTACGAGAGCAATGGTAGGTAAAATTATACCTTGATATGATCAAGGTAGCAGTACCAACCTGTTCTTACACTCATCGTATTCTTTACTGTCACCACTTAACGTACCTTTTTCAATGACCAATTTCACTTAGAAATATCCTTGGTGAAGCAGTACAAATCATGAACTTTATTAAATATTGACCCCTCGGTAGACATCTTTTTTTTTTTTTTTTCATTTTATGGGTGCTAAAATGAGAATTACACTTAAGGCACTTCTGCTGTGTGCTGAACTAGGATGTATATCAGTTTCGAGAAAAAAAGCCCTTGTGTGATTGTTTGAATTACAGAGGAAACTCATTGCTTCCCACGGAATACTGTTTTTACTTGAGAGAATAATTGACAGAAAAACTATGGTTACTGAGACTGCAATATTTGGCAGACATTGTCACAAAAACAAATAAAGTGAGCTTGTCACCTCCAGCACAACAACCGACAGTGTTTGTTGGCAATGATAAAGTTTGAGTTTTCAAGCCAATGGTGACATCAGAAGTGATACTAATAAAATTTGTTATCATATGAAGAAAGGTGTCAATGTCTAGATAATTTGCATAACCCAGTGAAATATCTCAAAACTCTTATTCGAAGAAGCTTGGCACAAGCACTCTGAAGACCTTAGCTTGAATCCAGGACCTGCCATTTACTTACTATATCAGCTCCGTTGTCTCAAGTAAAAAAAAAAAAAAAAAAAAAAAAAAAAAAAAAAAACCAATTTCCTGTTTCCTCATCTGTAAAATGGGTAGAATAACTACCTCACAGAGTTGCATAAGGATTTAATAAATAATATATAGTAATAAATATTAATGTATTAATGTATACTCATAAGAATATATAGAATGATATTAAACAATTGCTTGGCACATGTTAAATATTGTATAATAACTTTGCTATTGTTATGACTATCACCATTATGTTCATCATTTCAGGTGGAAGGACGCTGACGTCACCTTCGTCACCTAGCGTAGGACTTCAGAGCATAGGTTCTGCTAATAGACATTGCTGGGTTCAGATCCTAGCACCACTTACTAGTTAGTGATCTTGGGCAAGTGATTTAATAGTATAGTGACATCTCATGTGATTAGTATCAGAATAAACAAGATAATTGAGTGACATGCTCAACTCAGGACAGGATACATTAGGATAACTCATTTAGAATAGTAATAGGAATTCAAGAAATGTTTCTTGAATTGTATAAAATCATATCACTTATGATGATATTAAGCCTTTCAGAAGGATTATAGATTTCTGTGATACTTTCAAGAAATGATATTGGTAAACCAGCTCTCCGGAAAAAAAAATCTCTGAGTTATAACATCATCTAATTTCTGAGATGTAAATACTCTCACCATTGCCAATCTCAGGCTACCAAAATGAGATCACTGAATGCAGAATGGGGGAGACATTCTCACAGTTGTCCCTTGCAAGCTGATATGAGCCAGCTCCAGCACACTTTCAAGTACACTCTCGAAAAGATATCATATACTAACACCTCCTCTGAGGATCCTAGTCCCCAGGAAATTATACAAGAGCAGAAAAGCATACGGAAACTGAGTTTGTGGGGACTTTTGGAAATCTTTCTGATTTCTCACTAAATTCTCAGAACTTGATGCATTCATGCACTTGTGAAAACGATACAACTCTCTACACAGTTTGAATAGTTAGAAAGGATTTTGTGACATGACACCTTATAAATTAGGAACTTAGTCTAAGATGTGATTTAATCTGAAAATACAAGACACATTTTGTACGATTTCATCTATTAAAGAATAAAACCTTCCTTCTAGTGTCTTCTGTCCAACTATGAAATTTATTTAACATCTTTTAGAAAGGAGTAAGCCCATTTATGTTTAAAAAAAAAAAAAAAGCCAAAAGACTGCTGGGCAGTGAACATACTCTAGTTCCAAACGGGAGTGGAAACAAGGCAAGATTATATAGTGAGAGTAGAGAAAGCAAGATGAAGGGAAATTGCCCATGACAATAGGTCGTATTAGGCATTATGCATTTCAATATCTGTAACTGAAAAGTCACAGAAGTCAAAAATAAAAACGAAGAAGACTCCCAGGCCCACACACTGCCTGCTGGTGTTGCTAGAATATTTAGCCCTCTCTCCATTTTGTATAAAAAATAAATTAAGTATAAATAAGGAGGTGAGGAAGCTGGTGCATACTCAGGTGTGTTCACAGGTATGTACTCAGAGAGGGCAAGAGAATGGAGCCAAATGTCTTTCCTCTCCCACGCTTGCTACACAAAACTCTCCTCCATGTTGCTGCAGAGTAAGAAAGAGTCCACGAGCCGGGGCTGGACCAGCTGCTGGAAGTCAGAGTCCTGCAGGCCTTCAGGGCAGACCCCAGCCAGTCTACGCAGAGCAGCCTGGGGAGAAATAGAACAGAGGACACAGGTCAGGCCAGGTTCTCTGCTCGGATGCATGTATTCCCTTCAACTGCCCTGGGAGGTGCTTTTCTGGAAGTGGCACATTGATCAGTCAGTTTGAGTCAATCATCACCTTGGTCAGCTGGCACCTTAAGGACGTGGTCCTTTTGGTCACCTGGTCACTATGATAAGTTTATCACTTGGTCATCTGGTTTGTACCATGGTCATTATGGTGGATGTCATCTGAAAGCCCTCATGATCTTAATAATGGTCTCGCCATTTTGGTTTTTCAATCAGCTCAGAAACCTGGTTGTCCTAAAGATCTGTTATTTAAAAAGTCTGGTCAATTTACTGACTATTTAAGTTCAAGATTTGTTCATTCCAGAGACCATAACTACCAGAAGCTTCAATGGTATTACAGCCTTGTTTCCAGGTCCCTAGAGTTGCTTGAGAATAGCAAGGGATATTTATTGATTCATAAATTCAGCAAGGTTCTGACAAAGTATTATGGGAGGGGAAAGAGAGAGGAAGGAAGGTCATAAAGCTGAAGGAGATGGAGATTCTGCACGGGAAAGACAGATGCTGGCAGAATGACACCACTGCCCAGGTCCCCCTGTGCTGGGCATTTCACTCCTCGCTGAGTGCTCTATCCTGCTTTATGTCCACATGCCCTTGCTTAGCATTTCTCCATGGCACAAAGTCCCTCTTCACTCTTTTCTAGCCAGCGGGTACATTCACCCTGTGAGGGCTGGCCCACCATCATCTCCTCTGTGAAGCCTTCCCTGATTCCCTGAAGCAGAGACAGTCCTTCCCTCTTCTCTACGCTCATGGCCCCTGGGCTGACCTGAACCTTCTCACCCTTGACTGCTACTGGGTTTTTCGGTGTTTGTCTCCCACACTAGACTCTTAGCTCCTCAAAGATAGACACTCTGTTTTATTTTTCTCTGTATCCACAGAGGAAGGACAGGGTTTGGCACAGGGCTCAATAAATGTATGTTAAATTAAAAAAAAAGAAAAAATGAAATGCTTTAAAATGGAGTTTTATTGCTAGAGCCACCTAAAACTGTAAATGTGGGCCGCGCACCTACCTCCGCCTCTCTCTCAGTCCGCTGAGGCAGTGCATACTAAGTGCTCAATGACTGTGAATTCCTTCCCTCTTCTGTTCACAGCAGGGAACAAGGTGAGAGCTTAGGGGTGCCCTTGCCCGAGAAACAAAGAGAAGGGAATATCTGGAATGGCAGAAAAAGCAAAAAAAAAAAAAAAAAAAAAAAAAAAAAAAGGAATACTAATACTTACTGCATATCTACACATAGTATTTCATTTAATCCTTACAGGATACTACAGGGTAGGTGTCATGATCTTCAGTTTGGAAATGAGGAGATGAAGGCTCAGTGAGGGAAAGGGGCCTTCCCGAGATCACCCAGCAGCAGTCCCACTGCAGGACCCTCACACCCGTGCACACGGTAGGGATGGAGCAGACCCAGGGCACGGGGTTATACTGAGTACATGAGCCCTCATGACCTATACCTATTGCTGAGAAACCACCAAGTCAGTGAAAAGAAAGGAAGGCTTAAGTTGGTTGTTGGATGAACAGGGGCTGCCATGTTCAAATTGGATCAAGGAGAGGGACCTGAGCGGGGTTTGGAATGCTAGTGGCAAGAAGTAGACTCTAGGAGACTGTCCCTCAGTAGTGTGTCCTGCCTCTCCTGGGGGCTGTTTTCCCCCAAGGGGCTACAGAGGCTGAACTCCATAGCACTTTCTGATTCCTCTTGGCTCCAACTGGGAAAAATAACTCTATACCCTTGACTTGTCACAGTAAAAAATGGAACCTGAGTTCTTCAGCAGAGGAGCCTAGGAAGCCATTGATATATTTTACATCATAATCATAAAGCAAGAGGGAGGGAGCAGTGAGGAAAGATAAAGAAATGGAGAGAAAACAGACTCACGAGGAGAATGAGATAGAAGAAGAAAATAGAGAAACAGAGAAAAAGAGACAACAGAGAAGTGGGACAGGAAGGCAAAGTTAAAACAGAGAGGCGGAGATGAGCTGGTGAAAGAAACATCAAGCCTGACAGAGAGATAGAGAGAGAGAGAGAAAGAGAGAAAGAGAGATGGTGACAAAGAAAACGAGAGTGCCCAGGGAGGGGGGAGAGGGGCAAACAGGAGGGAGGGAGGAGAAGGTGAGGAGCCATAAAGGGAGGAAGGGGAGAGAGTGGGGGGGGCGGAGAGAGCTGAGGGGAAAGAAGGAGAGAGAAAAACTCCTGAAAGAAGTCAAGCTCTGGAGGAGAGAAAAGCAAAAAATAAAATGAAGAGGGAGAGAGAAAGGGAGGGAGAGAAAGGGAGACAAAGTGGGGGCAGGGGCAGAGGCAGAGGGAGAGCATCTCAAGCAGACGCCCTGCTGAGCACAGCCTGATGCGAGGCTCCATCTCACCCACTCTGATATATTGCCCTGAGCCAAAATCAAGAATCAGACGCTTAACTGACTAAGCCACCCAGGCACCCCCTGGCCTGTGGTTCTCTTTTCTTAGAGGGAGAGAGAGAGAGGAGAGGGAGAGAGAGAGAAGGAGAAAGAGAGAAAGAGAAGAGGGGGAAAAAAGGGGAGAAGAGGGAGAGGGAAAGAATGAATGAACTAGAAACAGACCTGGAAACACAAAGGTCAATGGACACCCTCATCTCCCTGGGGTCCCCAGAAGGCCTGCAGGACAGGAATCCAAAGAAACTCAGAGCACCCCCTCCTCAGCGTCCCAGAGCTCAAAGGACCCTTCCCCCTTCTGAAGCCTATCTCTGGGCTTCTGCTTCCCGGGGAGGGTTAACAGCCAGTCATCCCAGGATCTCAGTCCCAGACAGTCTGAAAACACCCAAGCATTAAACAAGCCCAGCAGCCCACTGACAGCCGCCTCATTAAGGAAAAATCAATTCTGTTTGCGCTAGGCAATCTGCACTGCCATTCTCCCAGATGTGGGAGACAATAATTGAAATGTCCTCCCTCCACCTGAAGAGAGCCTCTGATGCTGGGAAGAAGGCCTTGGGGAAGGCAGGAGATGTAGCCTCCAACTCCATCTGACAGGCCAGCCTCCTAGCGGCCCCTATCTCAGCAGCCAGGGGGCCACACTCAAATGTGGAACCCCTTCTGGGAGTCAAATCACCACCACGTGCAATTCTGGGGCCTCGGGGTGGGAAGAGAAGTCTATCTGTCCCTCAACCAGGCAAGAAACAGTCACCAAAGCCAAGGTCCTATGGAGATATCAAGGGCTAGAAAAGGTCCCCAGCCCTAAGAAGGTTCCAGACTAAGGGGGGGAAGAAAGATCTGCCAAGAGCCAAGGGAGCAAGACCAGGGCCCTAAGACATGGGGGAGAAGGCGTGACTGAAAACAAGAAGGTCTGGCCACAAAGCCAAGACCTTCAGCATTAGGCAGGCCTGTGTTTGAATTCCAAGACCCTCCCCTTTTAATACCCAGCACACGAGATCCCATAACCTACCTCCCACTGAAGATAACAAAATCCAAGCCGGCAGGCCCAGATGCCCATGTACTCCCTGTCTCTGAGCCACAGGCATCCCCCAGGACACTTGACAGAGGAGATGGATCTGGGCCCCAGCCCTATGTTTGAGCCAAGAAGGCACGGGGCTGTAGACAGTAGGCCACAGATCATGGGGGACCATGGAAGGGCCAATGATGGAAGCATCGTGACTGTAAAATTAGAACTAGCCCAGCAGCCACAGGAAGGGTCGATTAGGGAGGGAGAAGCTCTCTTCAGCATCCCATGAGCCATCCTCCAGGGGAAATGTAATACCTTTTCCATTGGAAAAGTCCTTCACGTGACTGAAGATGGTGGCCAAGCCCTTGTACATGTTTTATTTCAAACTAACACTATGGATGGACAAAGAATTGTGGCCACAGGCCTGCATGGAGCTTTCTGGTTTCCCACTACAACCTGAGGGCGTCGTGGTGCTGGGCACTTGTGGGCGTCCCGAGCGCCGGAGATAATGGCGATTGGGGCCAACGATTGTGTTGGCCCAGCATTAACTCTCTCCACTTGACTCACTGAGCGAGACAGGATTAAGAAGTTCTCTCAACTGGGGAAAACATTACCTCGTTACACGTACTAACCTCCAGCTGAAGCTTAGCCTCCCCTTCAGTGCAGCCACCAACCATGAAGTCACAGCAATTCCTGCAACTTGTGTGCCAAGGAAAGTCACAGATCCTCTCATACCCCAGTAACTCTTGCTGGAGGTACCCTCAGATAGCATTTATGCTCATTTCTAGTCAAGGTTATAATACTCATTAGACCCACTGCTATCTCTCTTAGTTAACATGTTAATTAAAAGTACATATGTTAATTATATCACATAAATACTCCAATAATTATTGTAATAATTCCTTCTTAATTCTATATATTTTGGTTTATGCATTTAAAACATTATTCTTAGAAGGGATCCAGAAGCTCCAACAGATCACCAAAGGCACCAAAAAGCTAAAGTTGTTCTGCATGTACCAGAATCAAAGTCCCATGAGAGCAGAGATGTTTGTCTTTGTCTTTCCCACACACACACACAGCTGTGTCCCCATAGCTCAGAAGTGTGCCCAGCACACAGAATCACTCAGTAAATATTTATTGAATAAGATTTACAGGCACTTAGTGACCTACTCACTGTCCCGCAGCTCGTTAATGGCAAAACCAAGACAGGTGTGTCTGACCGCAATGCCCTCCGGTCTCTACAACCATACAATGCCTATCAGGAGCTCCCAAAAATGAGATGAGCTTCGTCTAAAAAATGATAGAGTGTGGAGGGGGCTTTACGGAGAGGAAGAGGGAGAGAGAAAGGAAGGGGGAGAGACGGAGAGAAAGTGGGGGCTTGAAGGCCCTCCAGATCCCTCACTTCCCCCCTCGAGTTCTTTAAGGACCAACCAAGAATTGGGCACTCCCTTCTGAAAGTCAAATGACCCATTTATACATTGGTTTCCCGGCCTCTTCACGCTTCCAACTGGAAGCAGCTCTGTTTGGGGATTCAGTCCAGCCCCAGCAGGGAGGAATGTAGAGACAAAGCACGCATTCCCATCGGTACAGTTGAGTCTCTCATGGTGGCTCCAAGCAGCAAGAAGTTGGGTGGGGATCTCGTGAGATGCGCTGCTTTGGTTCAAGTTGAAGGTCTTGGCAAATAACACTTTCTGTCCTGTCCTATTGCTGCCAGTCCTACTCTACAAGGGAGGGGGGTGGCTACGAGGCTGGAAGAGTGCCAGTAGAGGGGCCCTGTCGAAGAAGATGGAAGGCTTCTCTCCCAGTGTCCCCTTTGGAACAGACACGAGACCTCCATACCCTACCTTCCATTGCTGCAAGTACCATGTATCACTACCACCTGCCAACATTCTCCCCACCAGCCACCCTGGTCTTGAGCTGCTGTTAAGACTCCTCAGAACCTCAAACGTTCATGGTTATTAAAAGTATGTGTGAGGGATTCCCTAGCCCCCCCATCTTTCACATATATGACCTCATATCATTATCTTTCATCTTTTTAAAGATTTATTTATTTATTTATTTATTTATTTATTTATTTATTTGAGAGAGAGACAGAGAGCGCTCAAGCAGAGGGAGGGGGAGACAAGCAGGTGCCCCACTGAGTGGGAAGTCAGAGCCTAAGATCATGACCTGAGCCAAAATCAAGAGTCAGATGCCCAACCGGCTGACTGAGCCATCCAGGCATCCCTTTTCTTCACAGTTTTGTGAATTAAATGAAACACCTTTATCACCATTTTAAAGAGGAAAGTTGAGTGCAGAGAAGTCTCATGGCTTACTCAAGCCAGCCAAGGCATCGCCAGCTCTCCTGGCCCCTGGTCTGCAGCCCCAAAGCCCAGGGCGAAAGCCGGGGGGATACGGGGAACTCACCAGGCAAGCCACGAGCACAGCATCACTGCTGTTCCTCTCGGACGGCGATCTGCAGAGCTCGATGAGGCGGGACATACCTGCGGGAGACACACAAGAACAAGGATGGGAACGGGCCTGGCCAGGCCTGACCCAGAGGTGCTCCCCCTGGCCCCACCCACAGCTTTCTGGGTCACTCCAGGGCCCCACTAGCTCACCACCTGGCCAGAGAAAAGGTGCTGAACCCACCTGGAGGAGCTTGTAGTGGAGACTTTCTGTTCCCCTGGGTCTGAACAGACCCTGCTCAGGGCCAGTACTGAGCTTAGGAGAGCTGCAACAGAACGTACTGGGACCTCTGAGAAAGAACTTCCTGTGTCAGTACTTCTGATTTTGCCAGAACTATATTTAATGCTTATATCATTATCAGCAGGACTTCCCATTTTTCTCCCAATTGTCTATTACAGTCAGAAAATGTATTGCTCCTAAGATTATAGAAAACTCCAGATTGAGGAGGTTAATATTTCCTAGGCCTTTATAGAGGAAAGGCAAATAAATGACTCTGCTTTTCAATGTAAATTGGCTTTTTACAAACTCCAAAAAACAAAAACAAAACAAAGAGCCAACTCGTAAGATATTAATAAAAGGTGTACAGACACATTCTATGTGTTTATCTTCCAGAAAGTCTTTCTGGAGCCAGAACCTGGGGCCACCTCATGCTATTTGCCAGGTACCTGCACGATAGGCAACAACACCATCCTATCCTTGGGCCCCTTCCTGGGATACATTCCCCAACCATCACCCTGGAATAAAGCCTCAAACCACAGCTGAAGGCTCACCTCCCTGCTAACACATTCCCCGAACCACCCGGAAAAATGTGAGCTGCTTCCCCCCTGTGCCAAACGTGGCTCGGACATGCTTTGAACACTGGCCTATGGTATGCAAGGGCACCTTTGTCTTTCCATATCTGCCACCCCATGAGGCTGTAAGCCCCCGTGGTCAGGACAATGCACAGTCAGGGTGTTAGGCCGAGCACTCAGAACCGAGTCTAGCAGGGAGTGGGTGCTTCGAAAAGACTCGCTGGGGACATGTAACGAACTGAATGCACAAGTGATTTAATGACTGAATTAATAAATGAATTAAAAGTGAATAAAAGAAGCAGTGAATGAGTGCACGAATGAACAAAAGCATGAGTTCATGAGTGAATGAATAGATGAACAAGTAGATAAGTGAATAACTGAGTGAAGGACAAAACAGAACGACTGCATGAAGGGGTAGGGCTCTCAGCGGGGAGTCTTGGGTGAGTGGCTGTTCCATCCGACTTCAGCCTCCCCAGGCCCTGATTCCCTCTAGTTTTGGCCCCAAACTTACCAGCTAGATGGGGGGCCACATGCTGGGCCCCCATGCCAGCATTTTCTGGCACCTTGAGAGTGGGGTCACCTCGGCCAGCGGGGCTGTGAGTCCCCTGTCGCCACCACGAAACTGGGGGTGCTCCCATCCCAGGCCCACCTCCCCACTCTTGCCACAGCCCGCCCCACTTACAGCTCAGCCGCACGGCCTCCCGGGCCACCTCTGGGTCTCGGCTGAGACGGGCCAGAGTCACCGCGGCCTTCTGCTGGACTCGCTCACAGGCTGCCACCTCGGCAGGGGTTCCAGACCTTGGCTTCTCGGACAGCATGCCCATGATAAGCTGGACCCCTGGGCAGGAGGCAAAGGACAGTTGGCACCTGCCCCCGCGGGGAGCCTGTCCCCCACCCCGGGGCCAGCTGGATAGGTGGCTGCAAAAGCCCGAGACTTAGGAGGTCTCAACCATGGGAAGGCACTGGATGAGGCCACCACTTCTCCTCCTGCCCTGGGGCTATCTCTGATTCCATGCCTAAGTCACTCTACTTGGAAGGGACATCGGGAGGGCCTCCCTTCTGATTTTTTAAATGCTATTACTGAGCTTTTATTATGTGCATGACACTGCACTGAATGCACAATAAATGCATGATCCCTAAAGCCTCCCAATAGTCTCTGGAACTAAGTATCTGTATAATTCACTGTGAGGCCCAAAGAGAAGCAGGGTCTCTTTTCCAGGGTCGCACAGTTAGTAGCCAGGGAGCTGGTCTCAGAACTCAGGTAATCTGGTTCTTCTCCGTCACTCCTTAGCCTCTGATCCAGCTGCATCTGAGATGGATCGAGAGGTGATGGGCCCCCCGTGGGAGGTGAGCCAAACCTTAGGCTGGACAAGCAGCAGATCAAATGTTTTAGGGGCTTCTAGCACTGGCGGAGGATGGAGAGTTGAATTGAGAGGTTTGGGTAGGGCCTGAATTTGGTCAGCTGAGCATTCTTCCCACCCTCCCATGAAACCAGATCCATCTTCTGATTGTCCTACAAACCCATACCCACATTCACTCTCACCCTCTGCCCCGGCCACCTAATTTTTCCACAAGGATATCCTTTTCCCTCTCACACTCCAACTAAGTAATTCCCATCCTGCAGGTTGTAGTAAAAGTCCGTGTTCTGTGGGAGGTACTTCCTAACTGTCTCCGCCCACACCCCCTTCCCTGCACTGGGGTGGGGGGGGGATGGGAAATCTTGCCAGCACAGACCTTAAACCAGACAGGGCCCGTGGATATATTGTACTTTGCTCTGTTGCTCCACACACTATTTTTTTTAAAAAATCTTGTTATTATGAAAGTTGGGAAGTTTCCATTAAAACCCAGATTTCCATTAAAATCCAGCTTCCAAAAAATTACCTCCTATCTGACATGGGGGCCACAGCTCTTCCTGACAATAATACGCTAAAGCTTATTAACAGCTTGCTATTTTAAATGAGATTGGCCCAGTCCCTGCTGAGCCTACATCATCCATGGATAGTACCTGTCTGGTTCTATAGGTATCTAAGTTTGCAACCTCTGACTTAGACTGTGGAGCCAAAAGGGCCTTTAGAGATCTAGCCCAACCCCACTCTCCACCCTACCCCCCATTTCACAGAAGAGCACCTGAGATCTGGAGAGAGAAAATGATTTCCCAAGTGCACACAGGAGTTAGCCCCAGTCCAGGACCTCAGCCACATGCCTCTGTGAATCTTACTTGAACCAGATGTCATTTCTAACTCTCCTGGATCTCAACGCACAGGGGCTGTTAAGTTACTTAGTTATGGCCCCGAGATTATTCAGTCCTGGGGAGTCGGGAGGGGTTCTCTTTCTGATGAGTTTTGTTAAGTACCCATTTCTCCCTCCTGCGGGCTCAAGGGACCCAGTCTCTAATACCTCTGCCACCACACACACTAAGCTTAGGGCAAGGTGCTTCTCTTCCCAACCCTCTCCCAGGCCACTGAATGAAACATAGTCTTCAGGCTCCCTATGCCCACAATGTCCCTAAGACAAGGTCACGACCATGAATATCCAGAGGTATGTATGTTATGGCCTGTGGGCACATGAACAGGGGACATCAAAATGACAACTTTAGGAAGTGCCACAGGCTTAGGAAGTTTTACTAACTCCGGGTTCAGGTGCCCACAAAGAAGCCACTTTCCCAATTCCCCCTTTGCACCTGCAAACTGACAAGGAATCAGATAGTTTCTCATACACCAGCAGGTAAGCTCCAGGGCACAAGGGCGTGTGTCCATTTCCTGCATGGAAATAGATGCAGTACCTAGAAAGCGGCTTCACACAAATCTTCAGTCAAATTGCTCACTGAATATCAAATGAATGAATATGAATGCATTCAGGTGAAGAGTCTTACAAATGTATAAAATCCAAGTTTCCTATAAATATATACTTCTGTGGGAGGTATTTCCTAACTGCCCCTGCCCACATCCCCTTCCCCGCACTGGCGCGGGGGTGGGGGGGGGGGGAGAATCTTGCCAGCACAGAACTTAAACCAGACAGGGCTCGTGGATATATATACAATATATAGTATATAAATAAAGTATATATATATACACTTCGTGTATATATATACACATATATTTATATATATAAGTATTTATATATATAAATATGTATAAAATTTATTTTTATATAAATATGTTATATATATAAATATATTTATAGTATATAAATAAAGTATATATATACTTCGTCGGGACGCCTGGGTGGCTCAGCAGTTGGACGTCTGCCTTGGGCTCAGGGCGTGATCCCGGGTCGGGGGATCGAGGCCTGCTTCGGGCTTCCTGTGAGGAGCCTGCTTCTCCGTCTTTCTATGTCTCTGCCTCTGTGTGTGTGTCTCTCATGAATAAATAAATGAATAAATCTTAATATATATATGTATATATATACTTCATCTGTCTTAACTAGAAAAAAAATAAGATGCCATGAAATTGAGCTTCCTAGAAAAATCTAGACTGTGTTTCCAAAGGCCAGGCCAGGCTCAATGCCAGAAAGGTTGCCTGGAGGTTGGGAGTTACAGCTTCGGGGACCAGCCCCCAATGCCCTGTTTCCCCAACACTCTCTCCGGCTCAGTCCCAGCCTCTGAGGGAGAAGTCGAAGGAAAGCTATTGATGTCATGGGGTTGACAGTTAAGAGCTTGGGCTGCCCTGACCTGCCTCCCAGTGTAGGGGTGACAGCAGCCGGGCCTCCTTCCTCCAGCCCCATCACCAACACTCACACACAGTTCGGGGCGGGACAGGGACAAGATCACCAGGCTGCATTCAGGGCAGGACACATCAGAGTCTCACGCAGCCTGGTAAGAGGACTGCTTTTCAAAGTCCGGTTCTCCCGACAGCGCTTGTCCCCTTCCGCCCAGGATCCCACTGAGCTCCAGCAGGCCCTGGCTGCATCACCGCCCCTGCCCTGCCGGTCCCTCCAGCTCTGCCCACTGTTGTACTCAATCTCCTCATCGAAGGCTCTTCAGCTGAGCCTGCCAGTCTCCTGAAAGAGCAGGTGCGCTTGGCACAGGGCCCATTCTGCCCTAGATACTCTTGTAACAAGCTCCGTCTTCATCCTCCCGGCACCCTGCGAGGTAGGTGCATTCCCATTTTGCAGATGGAAAAGCGGAAGTCATACAGCTAGTAACTGAGAGGGCCAGGATTCAAGCCCAGTCTGTTTCCAGTTTCCCTGGTGGCAACCCCCTGCCCTCTGCTGCAGTGTTTTATTGTCGATCTTACACTATGTCATGTTATCACTTTTGGGCTCCAGTTGGGCTCTCCTAGGACAAAGCCAAGGATTTCTTCATCTCTGTGTGCATTTGTTCAGTGCAATGCCAGGCATGTAGTAGGTCTCTAACTGCTGACTGAATGAGCCCATCAATAGCCCTTTGTAAACCATCAAACCCTCTACAGAGGCCAGATGTTCCAATCCCAAATCCATGGGCCTCTGGATATCCATTGCCGTTCACCACTTGAACTTAAGGCTCTGAGTGCGGACAGAAGGGGCTGCGAAGGATGCTCCTCAAGTCTCTCAGTCTCAGCTGGCTCAGGAAAGTTTTTCATTATTACCTCAACCACATGAAATTAACACAAAATGATGTCTTTCAATTAGTAATAGGGCAATGGGGGATGGGGAATGTGTGTGTTTGTTAAAACAGCAGGGGCAACCTGGGGGAAGGGGGATTAACAAGAGCAGAAGCAGCTGGCCCAGGGCTCTCAGCTCACTCGTCCTCATTAGCGTCTTGGGTTTCCGACCGGCTGCTAATTGCTCCCTTATTTCCCAGTCACAGGAAGCCCTCGCTATTCTGCGTTCCCAGCTGCAAGGTGGCAGACCTGTCCTGGTCCCTAGCAGAGGCAGAGACAGCACAGGGCCTCTCCCTGGCCCACCTCACCCCGACTCTGGTGACACCCTTGGTGCAAGGTGGGACCTGGGAGCCAGTGGGATGGCCATGTCCTCGGGTGAGGGGTCCAGGGGTCAGGCTTGCCCTGACCTGCTCCCCCACCCTCACTCCTCTTCAGATGCTTCAGCTTCCTAAGTGAGGCCAAATCCAATATGATAGGAACAACTTAAAGTCCAAATGCATCCTCCGGCAGGAAGAGATTTTTACTTTTTGGATCATAATGAAATACTCGTCTACCCTTCATCACCCTAATTAAAATAGCACCTGCTAACCCCCTCACCTCGGGTCTACCTTATACCCTGCCCTGCTTTATTTTCTGCATCCCACTATCGTCATCCGACATGCTCCATCTTCTCATTCATTGCCCCATGGAACTAAAGTCCCTCGAAAGCAAACATTTACCTATTGGCCCAGCTGTACACATAAGCGCACACACATATATACGTATATGTGTGTGTGTGTGTGTGTATATATATATATATATATATATATATATATACACACACACACACCCTCACGTAATTGTGGAGACACACATGCCCACATTTCCATACCAGCACACAGCTCTTCACACAAACACAAAGGCCCATGGTCCTATATAAACCATATAATCCATGCCACGTGCACACTGCTGCAAAGACGTACCATTCTCCTGAATGATGTCAGAGGCGCACTGCTCTAGGACAGACATGTTTGCCAAGATGGTCACAATCTGGAAAAGAGAATTGAGAATCTGAGAAAATGCGCACACCTGAGCCGAGCAGTGTTCTTTACAGACAGCTGAGCCAGGAGCAATGAAGCTTTCCTGTAGCCTGTGGTTCTTTCCCATGGTATTTTCTTCCATCCTTGTGGGCACCTGCCTCCCATATGTATTTCCCCAGTGACTGGCTCTCACTTGTCAGCATGTGGCGCTGGGATGGCCCCCAGGGGCCCCAGGACTCCATCGGAGAGAACAGCGTGCCTGAGTGAAGCGGGGACCCACCGCCTTTCTGCAGAAATGCAGACAGATTGGCAGACTGCTGGCTCGCCCTCCCCTGGACTGGGTGCCGCTCATCCTAGCCTCTTGCCCTGATAGTGAACCCCACCTACTTTCAGCCTGAAATTCATGGACAGCAAGGTCAAGTTAGAGAACATAAGATCAAAGGGCAGCATCACACCCCAAGTGCCATGTATTGTAAGGAACCTGGTGCGGAAGTTCTTGCTCAGCTGGCTTTGCAAGGCTGCGGTCCACAAGCCTTGCCTGTGGGTCATCTCTGAAGGGCTGTGTCTGTAGTAAAGAGATGCTGACACCAGGTGGGCAGCAAGCCTTGGCCACAACCACACGGGTTGGACAGCCAATAGCCCACCCCACCCCGACCCCTTGGCCAGGGTCAAGGCTGCAGGGAAAATGCACCACCCAGAACTGGATTAAGGAACGGACCACCAAGAGACGGCTTACAGACCCCAAACTGTTAGGTGCCAAAACACCATTGGAAAATGTTGGAAACTTGGCACCTATTAACTCAGATACCACCCAAGACACTGCTCCCGGGGTAAATGGCAAAATGAAATCCACCCACTGCCACAGAAGCAGACAGCACCCTCGAGTGGTAAATAAAATAAAATAAAATAAATAAAATAAAATAAAATAAAATAAAATAAAATAAAATAAAATGGAAAACACTCCTTGCTGGTGCAGTCCTCCCTCTCTCTCGAAAGGGTTCCTCAGAGCTTGTGGCACATTATAACTGGAGACCATGTCCCCACCTCTGAGGCAGCAGCTGACAGTCTACCGAGCACGGCTCATGCAGCTTAAACTCTGGAACTGGATAATGCATAGTAATGTGAAGTTTGCCAAGAGAGAGTATTATCTCGATTTTAACTGGTTTGACACTGGCATATTATCCTGCATAAATAAATGCATATGATAAATCTCTTCTTCTACACAGAAAGGAAAAGCGTTGCCATATGAATAGATTATCTATCCCCGTCCCCACCGAACACACATGTTGAAAAGGGACCTGCGTTCTTTGGCGGCTGTGTGTCAGGCCCTGGTGACTCAGACCTGGTCAGGGGCCTGGCTGCGTAAGCATGCCTGGGATGGGCTGTCGGGGTGGGGGGGGCAGAGAATCCCCCAAAAGCTTTCTCCCACAGGCAACCCTGCCCGACCAGATGTTCTATGAAGGTAGTGGAGGAGGGTTAATCCTGAGAAGTTTTTTCCTCCCCTTGGAAGACTGTGTGTAAGTGCTGAGAGGAAGGAGTTAGAGGAAATATATGGGTCAAAGACACAGTTTGAAGAAATGGAAGGAGGGATGCCTGGGTGGCTCAGTGGCTGAGCGCCTGCCTTCAGCCCAGGGCGTAATCCTGGAGTCCTGGGATCAAGGCCCCCATCGGGCTCCCTGCATGGAGCCTGCTTCTCCCTCTGCCTGTGTCTCTGCCTCTCTCTCTCTCTCTCTCTCTCTGTGTGTGTGTCTCTCATGAATAAATAAAATCTTTTTCTTAAAAAATGGAAGGAATAAAATTTAAATTAAAAAGAAAGGAAAGTTCCCCAGGAGGCATAAAGTGCATCGTCCTACAAGGAAGCAAACAGGAGGCCAAGTCCAGGGCAGAGCGCAGCTCACTGGCCTCGGGCCTTGGGTGGCCCATTAGCGACAGCACGGAGCGCGGCCTCCGGCCACACGGAGCCACCACATGCCACCCTGAGCAGCCACCCTCAGCAGCTGGCCGTTCCAAAAAAGGGGAGGGAGGACACGAGGAAGCGAGGCAGGAAGGACAAACTAAAACAGGAAAAGGAAACCTCTGTCTGCAGCCCCAGGTTCATTACCCGCGATTATTAGCTGTGTCGGGCACAGGTAGGTCTTTGTGTCAGACTCATTTAGATCCTGTTAATGAAAATTACTTCCTCTTTGCAGAGCCTGTACCCCATGCGGTTTTCTGAGGTTCAGATGAAGTATTCAATTAAGCACAATTTGAATAAATGCCAATTACGCCCTGCTTGGAGTCCCCCTTCTGAAAGCTCCATGTGTGCGCCGTGAAGTAGCGGGAAAGGGGCATCAATACTTCTCCTTGATGTCAGGCCCAGGGATGGGATCTTAGGGACAACTGGTTTACCTTGTTGGGGACATGAAACAATGCTGTCAGGGGACAGAGTGCAAGAGCCAGGCAGACAGTTGCCCCCAGCCCAGGATCATTCATTCCTGTCTGATGACTTTTCAATGAAGTCCTATTCCTCCTGAGTGAAAGGGCACTAGTCGCCCCGCAGTTATTTGGGGAGTATAGGGGGGTATCAGCCTCGAGGGAGGCCCTCGGTGAGAGGCAGTGCAGTATGGTGGCTCAGCACATGGGTCAGCCTACTTCAAATATTGGCTCTAAAAAAATAAAAAAACAAAAATAAAAATATATATATATATCGGCTCTATCATTTCTTTTCCACAGGATCTTGGCCGTGTTATTGAATTACAAACTACCACAGGCTTAGTGGCTTAAAACGACACAATTTTACCTTGCAGTTCTGGAGGTCAGAGAATCCACGTCCTTGCCCTTTCTGGTTTCTCGAGGCTGCTCCCATTACTCAGCTCTCAGCCCTTCACTCGGACCTCTGCTTCTTCACTCATGGCTCACTTTCTGACTCTGACCTTCCTACCTCATCCTCTAAGAATCCCTGTGGTAACATTAGACCCACATCAATAATCCAAGGTAATATTCCTATATCAAGACCCTTATCGTATCCACAAAATCCTTTTTGGCCATGTAAGGTAAAACCCAGGTTTTGGGGAATAGGATGTAGACCTCTTTGGAGGGTCATTATTTGGCCTACAACAGCAGATAAATAGATAATTCATAAGACGGTCACGAGCATTCAATGAGTTAATGTTTTGTCAAGCACCCAGAACATTTGGTGAATAAAATGAGTATAACTTCCTTCTGGCAAACAGAGCCTGAAAGTATCCAGAGCTTGAAAGATTATGTCAAGGAGTCCTAACCAATGCAATGCCCGCCGTTGCCAAATGCACTGTTAATGGGAGATCATTCCTGAAGGGAGACAAGATCCCAGAGCAGAAGGAGCCCTTCCCAGCAGAGAACCAAAAAAACTCTGGCTCATTACCTCTGTGGCATTTTTTTTTTTAGATTTTATTTATTCATTCATAAGAGACATGGAGAGAGAGGCCGAGACACAGGCAGAGGGAGAAGCAGGCTCCCCACAGGGAGCCCGATGCGGGACTCGATCCCAGGACCCCAGGATCACGCCCTGAGTCAAAGGCAGACGCTCAACCGCTGAGCCACCCATGTGCCCCACCTCTGTGGCATTTTAAAATCATTTTTCCTTTGGCCTCCCAAAGGCTGACTGCCTTAGAAAAATTGAGGCGAATAGCAAACTGGCCAGAATAGCAGGGGACCTCCCTCATCACTGATTCAAGAAAAAAAATGCCCCCATGTGGTAAGAAGAAAGTTGGCAAAGCCTTTTGATGTCAGCACACACACACCCGGAGAGAAAAAGGTTTGTTCAGGCGCTGGCCCAGGGCAGGTGCCCCTGGAACACTTGTCACTTGTCTGCAACGGATCCCAAGGCAGGAACCGGGCTTGTCTCACATCCTCAGCAACGTTTGCCTGTGATCACACTCTGACTCTCTCTCTCTCTCTCTCTCTCTCTCTCTCTGTCCCTTTCATTTTCTACATCATACACTAACACTTTCTATATTGTGGACTAGGAAGACCATCCCTTATAAAAAAAAAAAATCAAGTGAGGATTATTCTGCACAGAAGCAGGTGTATGACAGAAAATCTAAGACGCATTTAATGAAAAGTTATGATTGCTTCTATGCTGTGCAGTAATTAGGACAGAAAGGCCAACATTTCATATGACTGCAATTAGAATTACTCTTTAATTGCTAGATGGAGTATTTAGATGTCTACCATCTCCAGGTTAACTCCCTGAAAGCTAGCGCAAGGGTGTCGACAGCCAGGGAGAGCAGCCCGCAAAATCTCTTTCAGCCTCTAGGGGGAGCACAGTGCCCTTCTCTCTCTCTCTCTCTCTCTCTCTCTCTCTCTTCTCTGTCTCTCTGTCTCTCTCTGTCTCTGTCTCTCTCCCTCCTACCATCTTCCCTCCACTTCACTTTTTTTTTCCTTCCAAAAAACCAAAAGAGTCAAGACAAGGAATGGGTCTGAAGCAGGAGGGGCAGGAGGGGCCTCAGGGAGGAAGGATGTGGTCTCTCTGAACAACACTTTCTTCCCCAAGGCCAGGGAGGCGAGGCAGTGCCCGGGAAGGTGCAGCCTCTGCTGCTCTCTGCTGAGCCCCTCACTCCATCTGCTAGGAGTGGTCAGGGGTCTGGAAGCGGGGGGCTGGGGGCCGGCCAGGCAGGGACAACAGGAGCGCGCCTGCCTAGGCCTGGGACAAGCACACCGCCCCACGCTCGGCCACTCGGATCGTCTGGGCCCAGCCTGCCTCCTCACTACCAGAGAAGCCAGACAGGAGGAGGACTGGGGTTTGGGCTCAGGAGAGAGAGCCACACAGGCCGCACCGGCGCCTGGGATGTAGGTCCCAGGCTGTGGGGGAACTAGGCCAGAGGACTGTCCCCGGGGATTGCATCGAGGTTGGGGTGTGCGCCTCCCAGAACCAGGGACCACGTGCTCTGCGCTTCGGAAACTAACCCTTGGCTCTGTAGGAGGAGCTTCTGGAGCAGGTCAGGACTGGGTGTTGCGATCCTGGCTTTACAGGCTTTATCAACACCTCCCACCCCCCACCCCCAACACACACACACAACGTGCATACACCCCCACACCCAGCCTGGAACGACACATGCATTGCCTCACTCCGTACTACACTCCCCACCACCACATCCCCTCCACGTCTGGCCCCACCTTCCTGCCCCAAAGCTGACAGTCCCTGTCACTGACCCATCCCAGTCCCTGGTTCTACCACAGACCGCAGCCCCATTCATTACTGAGTATCCACCTTGCTTCTAACTACTTTATGAGCAATCTGTCATCCCATCATCATCGTCGTCCCGACGACCCTAGGACAGAGGGAATAGATGGTCCCCATTACACGACCGAGGAGACGTGTGGCTCCAAGTTAAGCGATTTGTCTAAGGTCACACAGCTAGAAAACGGCAGAGCCAGGATTTGAAGTCGGGTCTGTCTGAACCCAAAGCCTGTGCTGTTTCTCCTCCGTCATGGGCATCACATAGGTATATAAAAGGGTTTGGGGGCAGCCGGGGTGGCCCAGCAGTTTAGCACCACCTTCGGCCCAGGACCTGATCCTGGAGACCCAGGATCGAGTCCCACGTCGGGTTCCCTGCATGGAGCCTGCCTCTCCCTCTGCCTGTGTCTCTGCCTCCCTCTCTCTCTGTGTCTCTCACGAATAAATAAATGAAATCTTTAAAAAAAATAAAGAAATAAAAAAATAAAAGGGTTTTGTAAAGGATTAGAGGATTAGAGGGCTTGGCAACGTGAGTCAAAATTATACTCCCTACTAACTGGCATTTCTGATAATGGACTCCTGATGGTGATATTCACGGTGAGTTTTCAGAAATGCCACAAAACCTGAACATTCTAAAATACCAAGCAGGCAATGTGTTTTGTTTTGTTTTGTTTTGTTCCATGGGAAGCATATAGCAGTACCTTCACCTCTAAGAAAGCAATTATTTCTGAAGGCGAAAAGAAGTCACGCTCGGTGAAAGCTTCTGTTGTGGCCTGGACAAGATCCCCGGGTCCCGGTCACCCTAGGGTGTCACCCTGGGAGGGTGCTGGGAGGCTGTAAGGTGGGGGAGCACAGACCCCCGGCGGCCCTCACCCCTGTCCACACCCCAGAGGTGCTGTGCAGACAAGGTAGGCGCAGCAATGAGGGTTTTTGTTAGACAAAGTAAGGGAACTGGGCTTGCTGGGGTGACAGGGGTGCTCATCGAGAAGTCCATGCGGAGGTGGACAAAATAGAGCTCCAAGACCCAGCGGCTCTGCACAGCCCTGGCGTCACTGGCAGATGCATTACCGGAAGCCTCGCGGCATTTAATTCCCTAAGTGTTTCAGGGGGCGGTGAGCACTTCAGAGCCTAATTCATCTTCGTTGTCTTCATTACAGAGAGCTCTGTGATCACTTTAATCCTCCCCCTGCCACAGGAAAGAGCCATTTGTTTCCTTAATGGGTGCGCTTTCACTAGCTAAGTGGTTGCTCTGAGTCACGGCAGTAGGTGGGCAGAAGGTGAAGCTGTCCTGAGGATGTGGGGGGCTGGAGGGGGGAGGATTGGTCGTGCCTGGCCCAGACTTGGGGGGGTAGGGAAGACCTAGTAGCCCGGAGAGGGAAGGAGGGAGGGGGGGGATGATGGGGTCGGGATTGGGGGATGTGAGGAGAGGGGCAGGAAAACTCTGAGCTCCAGATTCAGAAGGAGCAGCCACCTGCATAGAGTTTGACCCCATTCTCCCTGGGCCCTGACCCCCCCACCCCTCCGTCTGAGGAATCCACAAGGTTTCAGAAGGGGGCCAGTCACTCCTCATGATAAAGGAGGGTCTCTGCACACAGAGCTACAGGATGCCTGGGCTGGAAGAGACAAGCCCGTATCACCGACCTGGAGGTTCCCCACCCAGGGCCATGGGCCACACATTCAATGCCACACGTCTGCATTCATTCAATTAGTTAGTTATTTCAACTTAGTGAAGTATGTTGTATTGAACCCCATTTGCAGGGGAGAAAAGTGAGGCTCAGAGTGAATTGCCCCGAGGTACATGATTCGAATAGCAGAGGAGCTTCTTCCCCCCACCCTACCCCAGAGGAATCAACCACATGAAATAACTAGAAACGAATAAATATCACTAGGAATAAATATCACTAGGAAAGTCAACACCGCACTGTGAGGTGTGGCCTCCAGGAAAAGGAGGTGATGCCAGGTGACTGGAGCCATCAGGGAAGGCTTTCCAGAAGTTTCTGGGGTAGAAATCAAACGGGAAGCTGTGGCAGCTTCAACTAGGTGTTGAGGCTGGGAGAAACAGAGACTGGAGCTAAGAGGTAGGCAGGGATGACTTGGGTGGGAAGCTGGGGGATCATCTAATGGGGGGGATCATCAGCTGGGGCACCCGATGGAATTCACAGACGCCTAAAACCCACCGGATTGACCACCCCCACCCCTTGGTAGGGAAATGGGAGGCTGAGTATATAGCAGCAGTGGGACAGGATAGATTTCTGTAACCTCAGAGCTCAAGGCTCTGAAAAGCCCCTCATTCAATGTTTTTGAACACGTTTAACAATAAAATCCCTTTATATGTGGAGCTGTATGTGGAGCTCAAATATACAAAAACATTGAGAGTGATAGAGGGGTTGAGGTCCTGAATGAAGGCTCTGCTCTGCGGAGGCAGAGAAGGGAAGAACCTCTCTGCAGGGAGGGAACAAGCCAGACAGGCCGCAATGAGACTGGGATGCAGAATTCCAGAGGCGGACCAGGGACACCTGGGGTGTCTGCCTTCTGGCCAGACCTTCTACACTGATGTGGACAGAGATTGAGGAAGGCCCTAGAATGCCTGGCATGGAGGAGTGGGGCAGAGAGTGGGCTCATGAAGATGCTCCAAGGCCAACGACGTATGTTGAGAACATTTTCCTTTACCTAGAATGTGACTCACAGGATGGACTGCGTGCTGGCATTCCATGTGGTCTCCCTCTCCTCCAGAACCTTCGCCCTGGCCTCCTGACCTCTGTCTTTATGGCTACAGGCTCTGTGTCTGCTCCCCTCTGAGCCGCTCACCTGATCCCGGGTGTAAGGCGTATCCACTCTCTGCTTGTCACTGCAAGCTTCCAGGAGGACCCGGATGGCATTCAGCTGTAGAAGCATCTCGCAGGCCATCGTGTCAAAGAAGGTGATGTTGGCCAGGGCCGCAGAAGCCAGCAGGAAGACCTCCCCAGACGAGGCCTCTTGGCACAGTTCTGGATGGTGAAGAGGAGGAAATCAGCCTCCCTGCCAGTGCTCTCCTATCAGTTATCTCACTTGACTCCCGCAATTGCCCTGGGAGAAAGTCTGGGCAGCTGTTATGATGCCCATTTCACAGATGAGGAAAGCAGTTGCCAGAGACGGAAATTTATCTGTCTACATAAGTAGCAGAGCTGGGATTTGAATCCTGGTGTAGAATTTCTATTTCCTCCTGTATCCGTTTAGTCCTTTACCGAGAGAACACTACGTGTCAGGCACTGCTGGTGTCTTGGCATGGCGCGGTGAACACACAGATCAGGGCTGTGCCCCTGTTAAGTTTATGTCCTAGCAGTAGGTGAGAGAAAATGAGCTTTTTAAAAATTAATAAGATTATTGTTGCACATTCCAATGTGAGGGAGAAAACAAACAAGTGCTAAGACAGGGAATAACTCAAGGCCTGGCGGGGTGCATACGGAAGATCTCCCTAGGAATGTGACAGCTGAAACTTTAAGGAGAAAATGGGGCAGTCATGAGAATACTTGGGGATCAATATGTTCCAGACCAAAGGAACAGCAGCATGTGCAAAGGCCCTGAAGCACAGAAGAGCTCCTGGTCCGTCTGTATCTCCAGCAATGTACATTAGACTGCTCCTGAATTTGCCTTAAGAAATTTGCCTTTCTTAAGAAAGAAGCTGAAGTTAAAACCTATGACTCTACCTTTCCAGCAGCCATCAGCAGAGCTTCAGGACCTCCTCTGGTCCCAGGATAAGGGTCATATGACTGCGGAAAAGTCCTACACCAAGCCCTTGGATGGTAGGCTCTTTCTTTCTGATCCTAGTGGCCATAACCCAGACCTAACCAGAGTCCCCCACTTACCATCTCTAAATGATGAATCTGATGGGCCTTTACAGAGGAGAGAACTTCCCCCAAACCCTGTAATCCTCCACCATTTAGCCCATGTTCCCATGAGCTCCACTTGACCCAGAATGGACTCCTGCCTCGGCAGGAGGTGTGCTGGCCACCCATTCTAGTGGGCCGAACTTCTGACCCTCAGCTCCAACTTGAGCATCATTCAAGGTGCTTCCTGGGTCCAGGTTCTCTCCTAGTGACAACATCTCTATTAAAACACAGAGAGAGGAAACCACACTTCAGGAAAACACCTGCAGGAAGAGTTGGGCCATGTGCAATCCTGATCCCTAATCCTGGCTCCCAGACAAAGAATCTGTACTTCCAGCTTCTAACATTGAAGCTCGCATGTCTTGGGCCTTTGAGTGAATGCAGTTACTGGCCCTACCTAAACGGGGATGGAAAATAATATTAGTTGGGCCACCTGCTGTGTGCCTTGCTCTGCGTCATTAAATTCTGAGCACCCTTAAAGTAGAAGATGATCGCCTCCATTTGCAGACGTAGAAGCCAAGGCTTAGGGAAGCTAGTGGTAGCAGAAACACTCCTATGTACTCTGCGTGAGGCACTGCTATACATATTTGACCCCCTGAAGCCATTCCATCCTTACTACAGCCCAACTTTCTACCACAATTTCATAGCTGTAGAACTGAAGATTCAAATATTAAGAAATTTTCCCAAAATTGAGGCATCGAGGAGTAAGCAGACTCAACCTCAGGCCTACCCAATCCTGGTCCCCATTCTTTCTGTGTCCCTGGCTGCCTCTTGTCCCTAAGCCTCTTTGACTTTTTCCCAGTGGCACTCCTACAGATTTCGGTGTCAGGCCTACCAGGGAGGCAGGGGCTGTCCCTGGGGAGCACTGTGCCCCTCAGCCCAGGTGGGACCAACTAAGCAACTCAGCATCTTGATCTAAGCTGCCAGGGCAGGGCAGCAGATTCCCCCAGGAACTAAGAATTCTCTCTCTGATGGTTCTATTCCAATGGCTGCCCCCTCCTCTAATCTTTGGGAACCCCTGGGGACAAGCCAACCTCTTCCAGGCCACCTCCCTATACCCAAAGTTTGGAGTGAAACCACAGGAGTCACTGGCCCACTTTGCCGTAAAGATTTCTTCTAGATCCAAACACCCACACTAATTCTCATGCAGTCACGGTTGCCGCCAACGCAGCAATTATTAACACAACCACCTAAGTGCCTTTTAATTTGGGTGCACATTTATTTAAACTACAGTCTGAGTCACCTGGGATGCGTTAGGAAGATTAAATTGAGGATTCCAGTGACTCATTTATAAATGTTTCCAGGGAATAGCAAGAAATTGGAGGGCTATTTCCCACCAAAGAACAGAGCCCTGGCGTCCAGCCCAGAAAATATATCCCATCTGCTGACTCTCAGAGCAGACTCTACAATGTATCTTCATAAGGAGAAAATAAATAGAGAGGCTCCTCTTCTTCAGGGAGAAATCCAACCCCGGGCAAAGAAGTAGAGATGGAGATACGGTAATAGGGAAAAACGTGTTTCGATTATATAGATTTCGGTATGTTGATTTGTTTCAAATTTTTGCTATCACTTATGCATTGGGAGATTTTCTACAAAACTTCGGATTTTTGTCTTATCTTTAAAAATTGGCCTTTCTGGGCAACCCAGGTGGCTCAGCAGTTTAGCACCTGCCTTCAGCCCAGGGTGTGATCCTGGAGACCTGGGATCGAGTCCCACGTCAGGCTCCCTGTGTGGATCCTGCTTCTCCCTCTGCCTGTGTCTCTGCCTCTCTCTCTCTCTCTCTGTCTCTCATGAATAAATAAAAAATAAAAATCTTTTAAAAATAAAAATAAAAATTGGCCTTTCAAAAAATTTAAAAAATAAAAATTGGCTTTTCTTACACGGCTATGATCAACGGGAGATTAATAGTGACCAACCTCCCTTTTGTCAGGGCTTTTCAGTTTCCTACAGGGTTCAAATTTTCTTCTTTTCTTCTCCCATCTGGCCCTCTTCAATCATTTATGTATCCTGCCTGGCACTAGTGGAGGACTGACCATGAGCTTCCTGGCATAAGTGAATCCTTACTCGGTTATGTTGCCTTGAGAAGGTTCCTCAACCTCTCCTGGCCTACGTTTCTTTTCCTATTGAGTAAGCACTGAACTTTCTGGTCTTTTGAGTTCCCTCCAGCCAAGATCTTCAACAGTTGGCTTCTGTGTTTTGTCAACTTTGAAGAAACGTGGATGTTGGCGAATTGATGTATCTCAGCCTGGCTTGTGGGTGCCACTGCCCCAATGACCAGAATCAGCCATAAAACCAATTTAACTGATGACTCCTATGTTCAAGGTCCTTGCAGAGCATACAATTCTAGAGCTAGAAGGACTCAAAAGAAATGGCTCCAACCTCATGTTTTCTGTATTAGGAAAACTGTGAAGTAGCCCCACACAGGATTGCTGGTCAACAGCTCTTTGTTAAATGGATGAATGAAAAGACAAAAGCTCACACTCGAATGTTCTGACTCCTAGTCTAGTTTCTGTGCTGCCCCTACATTTGTGCTATGCCAAATCTTCCCAGCCTTGGTTTGAGAATTCCAAGAGTGAATGCTAAATTTTCTGATGAGAACAACTTTCATTCCGTTTCAATCAGACATGGATATGGAGACTGTGGCAGAGGTAAGGATAGAAGTAGAAACACATATCCTTGCCAGGACTTATAGAAGAAAGGATGTGGTTGGCAAAACAAGTCTCCTGAGGGTTTTATCCAGACAAGTACCAGCTTTGGCAGTTGCAAAAGAAAGCTGGAGGGAGAGAATATTCTAGATTGCAGACTATGATTCTCCAGTCGGGAGTACATAAGTCTGAATAGGAAAACTTAGAAGAGGGCAGCCCGGATGAGTGGTTTAGCGCCGCCTTCAGCCCAGGGCGTGATCCTGGAGACCCAGGATTGAGTCCCATGTCAGGCTCCCTGCATGGAGCCTGCTTCTCCCTGTCTGTGCCTCTGCCTCTCTCTCTCTCTCTCTGTCTCTCATGAATAAATAAACAAAATCTTAAAAAAAAAAAAAAGGAGAACCTAGAAGAGTCACAGCTTTCAAGGCCCCACGATGTAGGTGCAGTGGGGGCTTGCAGGTGGCAGGCTGGTGTGGACCAGTGCTTGCTGAGAAGCTGTTTGCCCCATCATTCTGTGCATTCATTGGCTGCAATAGTCTGAGACTTCAGAGACAGAGCCTACCAGAGTCTCTCTGGCCAAGGATCTAAACCTCAAAATTCAAGGTCCTCTACTTCCCCATGGGCTTGTCCCGGTCTCTATTCAGAAAGGCCAGTTAGTCCCAATGTGACCTCAACTCAAAGAACTCAGCTGCATGCATTTCAATCAGAGACTTGGCAACAAAGTTCTTTAAAGCCTGACTCTAATACTTTAACTGTGGGATTTCAGCTAGCGTGACATCAGTGTGGGAGCTACATGGGGTGCAGTGTGTGTGGGTGTGTGGAGGGGGGAGGAAGGCCTCCTTGGCCCTTCTTGAAGACAACTGTGACAAGTCCCACTCACGCAGCAGTCCCCTCCCGCCCAGGGTGACTCACTGATGAGAGCTGTCACGATTTCTTCCATGCTTTCCAGAAAGCTGCCGAGGTGCTGAGTAAAGGGCAGGTGTGGGGAGGTGACCTGGGCAACCACAGCCGCAGCTTCAGCCCGTGTGGCCTCTGGGTGGCTGTCATCGGTCAGGATGTCGGCCAAGCATAGAACACCGTCCACCTGCAGGGGAGAGAGGGCATGGCCCTGTATGTCCTGGGAGAGCACCACTGCTCATGACAGTAAGGAGACAGACACAAGCCCCCTATAGGGTCCAGCCTAGATTCCCAAAACAGCCCAGGACACTGTGTGGAGCCAGGGACAACCCTGGTGGCAAGACCCCAAAAATGACCCCAAACCTGGCATCAGAAGACGTGTCCTTTGGCTCCAGCAGAGACCAGGGACCTTTCCTGGGCTTCTTAGAGTGCAAGCATCAAGCCAAGTGCCCAGGGCTAGCCCCTGACCATCCACTACAGCAAAACACAGTGTAAAGAACAGTCACTTAGAATCCCCACATCCCCGAGCTCCAACCCTGGCCCCCTCTTACTTGAACCGTATGACTTGGCCTCCATCACTTAGCCTGTCCAAGACTGTATCCTCATCCACCAACAGGGTGTTGGGGGTTAAGGTGATGAAGCAGGTGATGCGGATCCAGGAAGACAAATGTTGGCTCCCTCCTCCCTTCCTCGGGTTAGCGCTAGGCTGAGCTCAACATCCTTCCCTCCCCATCCCGTCTTCCACCACCCTCCCCACTAGAAAGAGGGCTGCTTCCCTAAAAGCTTGCTCTCTCTGCCTAACCAGAGAGGAATGAACCTGGGCGTGGTGGGATGGGAATGCCAGAAAAAGACTTCAGTTTCCCAGTTCTGCCCCAATCAGACTTACTCATGGCACAATAATAGCTTCTACTTATCAAGTGCTCACTATGTGCCAGCCAAACTTTCAAATGCCGTACATATACCATTAACTCCTTGTAATGATCCTCTGAGGCCAGTATTATCGGTATCCCCATTTTACAGATGAAGAAACTGAGACACAGAAGGATTCATTGACTTGCCACAAATCACAAATTTAAAAAAGTAGTTGGTTTGGAATTTGAACCCAAATTGTGTAGCTTCAAAGCCCATGGTTTCTATCAGGACATTATACTGCCTCCTGAGAAGTGACACCTGAACCTCAACCTCCACCTCCATCAGGGGTCACTAGATGAGGCTTTCTGGAGAATGGCAGGGGAGGGATGGTGGGTAGTAACTTATCAGTTAGCTCAGCTGGGTCCCTGCGGCTCCGTAGATGCCCCAGGCCACCAGCCTGCCTGAGGACCCTGTCACCAAGCACCAAGAAGTCCTTCCCCTGTTGGGGTGGGGGGCAGGGACGAGACCAGGGAAGAACCAGGGAGAGGTGAAGTGAGGAGACACCTGTGCCTCTGCTCCCCACACCTGCCCACACCGGCTCCTGTCCCTACACCCTTACTTCCTGCCACTCAGCTCAAGCAGCTCTCCAGAGGTCAGTGTTTCTCTTGACTAATCACCACCACTGACTTCTGGGCCTCCATTAAATGGCTCTTGGGAGCTGTAAGGTCCATTAGCTGTAAAAGCCTTTGGCAATCTCAGACTCAAAAGGAGACGAATATGGGAACAGGAGCTGGAGGAGCTGTCCGCAATAAAACTCACCTGGATGTGCCTAATTAAAAAAGAGCAAACAGCAGCCAGGCAGCTGCGGGCAGGACTGGATTCATGCCAGATGTCTGACTAACAGGCCTTCAGAGAAGAGCCTCGCTTGGGCCCAGGTAAGGAAAGGGGGCTGCTCTGGGCCTGGAAACAGGAAGCAGCCCTATTGCCAGCCTGCCAACATAAGAAACCTCTTAGACCTGTCGGATTTTTATCCCTTTCCCCCTTCCAGCATTATCCAAGGCTATAGCTAAGGGTCACAAGTATCTGGTCTCCTCAATCTGACCTTGGATGCAAATGGAATTGTATTCTCAAACCCGGTTTGAGAGAAGAGAGGAAGAAGATAATATCATAAAGCTCCCTGTATGCAGTTTTTGATCTCAAAGCTCTGCCTTTCCCTGTTGGATGGGCCACTACCCTGAATTTTGTGCTATTATTCCCTGTTTCTTTAGAGATTTATTGCATGTGTATAGCTTTTCAAGGTTTTGAACTTGACATAAATGGTATCATGGTGTGTACAGCACTTTGCTCTTTCCCCCCAGTCAGTTTGGGAAACTCCTAAGGTCTATTTTCACTGCTGTGTGGTATCTCACTGTATAAACCAACTGTTATTCATTTATATATTCTCCTGTCGATGGTCATTTGAGTCATTCCTCGGTTTTTGCTATAATATGCAGTACTTCTATAAATGTTCTTCCAAGCGTCTTCTGGTGCATACATGTCAGATTCTCTAGGGGTCTCAATCAAGGAGTGGAATTACTAACTCATAGAACCTGCACATCTTTAATTCTACTAGTGTTGCCACGTTGTTTTGCAGAACAGCTGTAGCAGTTTATATCCCTATCAGCAGTGTATAAACTCAACTCCATACTCTTGCCAACATTTGGTACTGTCAGATTCTAAAGTTTTGGCACTTTGGTGGAGGTGTAAAATTTTTATTTTAATATGTATGTCTCGACTTTCTACCATGAAGCTCAGAGTCCTTTCATGTTTTCATTTTAGTATGATTAGGTCTGGTTCTGATTTTGGGTTTTGCCATTTGGACTTTTTCTCCGAATGGCCTGTTCATGTGTTTTGCTCATTTTTCTATTTGGTAGATTGTCACAGTGGGTCAATTTCTTGGGCCTTTGTGTCTGATGCTTCTGATCTGCCACTTAGCCTGCTGTCAGCAAGATGCCACTAGCCCAAGTTGATTTCCCTATGCATCACCATCTCAGCAGCTCCAACCCAGCCAGCTCACTGCAGTGGGAGGCCCTGAAGGGGACCACACCACTGGACTCCAAGCTTCCCAGTGCATGAACTAGTTCCTGTAGCATCAGAACATGCACAGGCTCTAAAGTCACACCTACCTGGATCTGAATCCAGCTTCTGCATCTTACTAGCTGCACAATTTTTGTACTTATTTTGAGTCTTTATGTATAAGTGGGGGTAAAAATACCCACCTCCGAGGATGTTGGAATTTAACAAAGATAATGCATGTATAATACCTGCCACATGGTGGTGCCATCATCCCACCTCTTCTGCATCTGATGATTGCAGCTATCTAGATCTGGGGCCCAGAGTCCTACTCACTTTTCTATAGGCTCCTCTGGGACTGACACTCCGCTGGGAACCTCAGCCCTTCGTGTTAGGGACCACAGGCTTTCCTACTTGTTTGGACATCTCAACTCATGCAGCCCAGAACTAGAACTTTTAAAAGGAGAGTGACTCCTATTTCAATTCCTGACCAGCACCAATAAGATGAATAACTACAATAGCTCAGAAGAGAACAAAGAGAAAAGTAGCACAATCCCTGCATCTCTTTATAGCTCATCAAACATTAATTGTGCACCTACCTTGTGATGGGCACTGAACTAGGCACTGGTACAAAGATGAATCAGGAATAAATAAGAAATGGAGAAGCAAAGACAGGCACATAGAGAAATAAAAGATGAAGGAGGGAGAATGAAAGAGAGAGAGATCATATATTTAAGAAGGATTTGGGGACTTGTCTGGTGCAGATCCCAGCCTCCCTGTCCCTCTCTGACTTGGCCTCTATAACACCTCTCCCTGCTGGGAACCCTCTCCAACTTGGTGCTCTCTCCTGCCTGGGACTCTATGACATTGTAGGGGCTCATCTCCGCCCTAACTACCACTTATCATTTGCTCCTTTAGTCTGTCTTTTGCATCCACCTAAAGTAGCTTACACCAGGCTCCCCCAACAGCCCACTTTGTACCATCTCAGTCAATAGCACCTAAGTCAAGTGGCCTCAGTGACTCACTAGGATGACCCCAAACCTAGCTCTCCAGCTCTGACCTTCTTTCCTGATATCCACATATACATTTCCAACCTGCCACTGAATCTTTTTATGTTTAACTCCAAAATTAATTTGCCTAGATATTCCACAGGGACCTCAAACCCAGTTCACCTAAAGCTTGGATGGTCTTCTGTGAACACATGCCTGCCTCCCTCAGACAGAATGTCTCTGTCCTCCCAGCTGCCATACCACTCCGATCTGATCACAACTAGAGCACTTATGGTGTCAGGTTGCTCTCATAGGTTTGTATGTCTACCCTGCACTAGATGTGAGCTGCTCTGGACAGCTCCTGTACTGAATCATCTCTAGTCTCCAGCACCCAACTGAAGCCTGACACATGGCAGTTAACACAGCAGGCTGAATGACAAAGAGACAGAGGCCTGGGGAAGGAAAGAGATCACCAAGGCCATGAAGCACATTAGTGCCAGGGCCAGGACTCCGACCCTGGTCTCCTCATTCTTTGCCCTGTGCTCCTCTGGACAGCCTCTGGGAAGGGCAGTAAAGGGAGAAGTTAGTGAAAGGGTCAGGTCAAAGAGAGTTGCTTAACTTAGCTCGTATGATGGGCCCAGGAGTGACCCAGCCTGAGGCCAGCTTCTTCAAACACTAGTCTCATTTCTGGAAAGTCTCCATCCTCAAACCACCCCCTTCCTATCCCTGGACATAAACTTAATGATGCCAGGAGAACAATCTAATCAAAGCACTTTCACATCCCTAAAGAAATTGCTGTTGGAAGCACTTATATGTAATTAGCTTTTACATGGAAAAGGATGGGCCTGGGCCCAAGGCCAAGCTTTCCTCATGGGAGAGCATGCAAGTGGTGATGAGGATGGTCTAGCCTGGTCATCCCCTGGGAAGCAGGGCTGCTGCACCTGGAGTCTGGACATAGAGGGAGCTGGAGAATGCTGGGATTCTCCCTGAGGGGTGGTTGAAGGAGGATAAAACCCATGCAGTTGAGGAACCCAAAATATACAGTAAATATCACATCATATTTAGAAGCAACATTCTCTTACTAGTTATTAGAGAAGCATCACTGGTACCTTTTATGCAAATATCTCAAGAAACGGGGCTAGTCCATAAAGACCCATCAGATATACCGGTGCTGGGCTACTATTCTCCAGTTCTGTTCTGCATGTTTAGTTTTTAGGGAAAGGCAGAAGGGTTGTTGGTTGCTGGGTTGTAACAGTTAAACAGAATCACCCAAATATGGTGGTAACTAGCCACAGGAGAGGGAGTGTGATCTAAAGATCTCCAAATTTCCTCCTTCACCTTTCTGTCCACTCAGACACCTAAAGTCTGTAGGGGGGAAAAAAAGACAAGTTGGGACTACAAAGCAGGTGGGATTCTGCTCATGTGACCAGACAGGGCAAATCTGTTTGCCCAGGGTATATTTTGCCCAGGGAAAATTCAATCATAGAGAGGGAAGCAAAGGTCATGTCCAAGAAAGCAAAGACAAGTATAGAGCAAGGGTCAGGGCACAGCATTAGGTGTGATAAATGAATCCATCCCTCAGAAGCAAGATCTGAATGTGGAATATAAGCCAGATCACAGCACAGAATCTGTGAACAATGTAAACGGTTAAAGGCTCACTTTACAAAATGAGGTATTTGTTTTAAGGAGTGTTGGTAGAGCTGACAATTTAGTAGAAAGCAACAGAAGGTAAAACAGGCCTCCAGGAGGATAATATGATCCTCCTCCCAAAGGAACATATCCCAGACAGCGCTCAACCTCCTTTACTATTTCAAACAAGAATCTCTGATTAAAAGCTAAGTGTCAAAATGGATAAAACAATTATTAATATGTAATAGGGAATGGGACAGTGGATGAAAGGGATTATATAACCAGTTTGGAAAGCAAGTCAGTGAGGTAGAGAGAGGTGAATTATTGCAATGGAGGGAAATCAGGGATTGCATTCCTTTACTTTACTGACAAAAAATAATTTCAGACGATTTTCCTTAAGGTGGACTGTCAAACAGATGCAAAATGAAGGCATTTGAGGGTAGAAGGAGTGGAGTTTGTGAGAAGGTATCAAAAGGCCAGTAAAAACAAGTTCACTTCCCTTTGGGTTAGGGTTAGCATGCCTGAGCTGATGTAAAAACATTAAGTTTTCAAGCAAAGCACTTCGGGGCACAGCTCAGGCGGGAATTGTACCAAAAGTACTTCTAGATCTTAGCCTGGTTCTCAGATGATTAGAATCATCTGGGAAATTTTTAAGCTACCAATGCCTAGGTTTTACCACCAGAGAATCTGATTTCATTGATTCAAGGTGATGTCTTGGTATCAATATTTTTAAAGGCTCCTCAAATAATTCCAATGGGGATCCTAGGTGGAGCACCACTGTTCCAGAGGCACCTGTGGTTTTGTAGAAGCTGCATAATTTTAGGAGAGAGAAAAGTCTGGCTTCACAATTCAGCTCTGCTACTTGCTGACTTGGTGAAATGAACTAGTTACTCATCTTCTCTGAGCTTGTTATCTAATCCTTGAAATGATACTGATATCATGGTTAATAATGAAATCGTTAATGAAATATTGAAAGGAAAAACAAAAAAAAAACAAAAAAAAAAACAAAAAAAAAAAGGAAATATTGAAAGGATTCCTCCCAAATCAGAAACAAGACAGATATCTATTATCACCACTCCTATTTCGCATTTTACAGTGGCCCTAGCCAACGAAATAAGACAAGAAAAAGAAATAAAAAGATAAAATCATCAGAAAAGAGGAAGCAGAGCTGTAATAATTTACAGATCCCATGACTGTGTACATCTGCACACAATCCAAGTCTATTTAAAATCCAAAAGACTCAGTATACCATTATATTCAAACTTGTATTTTCGGGGTGCCTGGGTGGCTCAGTCAGTTGAGCGCCTGCCTTTGGCTCGGGTTGTGATCCCAGGGTCCTGGGATCAGACCCCACATTGGGCTCCCTGCTCAGCGGGGGAATCTGTTTCACTCTCTCACTCCCCCTGCTCATGATCTCTCACACTTGTTCTCACTCTCAAATAAATAAATAAAATCTTAAAAAAAAAAAAAAAAACCAAAATTGTATTTTCTATGTATCGGCAACTTAGGGAAAAAAAGGAATTCTAAAATAGCACTTAATTACCATAAAAACATATCCAGAATTAAGTCTAAAAAAGATGTGCAAGATGTTGACACTGAAAACTCAAGATATAGCTGAGAGAAATTAAAAGCAGTCTGCATAAATAGAGGTGCGGTACATTTATTGATTGGAACACCCTATACTGTTTAAGATGTCAATTATCCTAAAATTTATTTATAAATTCAAAGAAATCCCATCAAAATCTTAGCAGGAGTTTCTGTGGAAATTAACAAGTGGATTTTAAAATGTACATAGAAAGGCAAAGAACTTAGAATTACAAAGATAATATTAAGGAAGAACAAAGTTGGAGGATTTATACTACCAAATGTCAAAGTTTCTTATAGACTACAGAGACTCAGTGTCATATTGGCACAAGGATTGACAAAAGGACTTATGGAATACAAAAGGAAAAAAAACCCTCCAGAAACAGACTCATGCATATATCATCACTTTACCAATAACAAAGGCACCACTTTCATCACAAAATGATGAAAGGTAGTCTTTTTGGCAAACAGCACTGGCTCAGTTGGATATCATATGGAAAACACTGAACCTCAAATACCATTAAAAAATTAATTTAAAATGTATCATAGACCTAAATGTGGAGTGTAAAACAATAAAGCTCCTAGAAGAAAATATAGACGATCTTCATGTTTTGGGGGTAAACAAACATTTCTTAAATGGACAAGAGAAGCACCAGCTACAAAAGACTAGATCAACAAACTGGACTTTATCTCTGTTAAGCATTTCTATTCATCAGAAGACACCACTAAGAGAATGAAAAAGCAGCCCACGGGCTGAGAATGTATATTCTCAATACATATAACCTGACAAAGGATTCATATGTCGAATATTTTTTTCCAAGTTTATAATTCAAGTACAAAAACACAACAAGGTCACTTTTCTTTTTCTTTCTTTCTTTCTTTTTTTTTTTTAATGTGTAAAAGTCTTGGACAGACATTTCACAGCTGATAGCCAAAGGGTTGATAAGGATGTGGAAAAATGTTCCAAATCATTGCTCATCAGGAGAATGACAGTGAAAACCATCATGCGAGGTCCCTCTATACCTGAGCAGCTCATAATCGGGGCACTCACTGCAGGCCCAGCTATTGCAAAGCTGCAAACTGCCCCAGACCTCTGAAGCAGCCCAAAGGAGAATGAAACACTCCTTTCGGAAACTTTGTGCGTTCCTGTCTTCCCGTCTCCCCTCCCTCCCTCCCTCATGCTTGTCTCTTCCTCTTTCTCACCACCCTTCCCTCTCCTGGTCTCTTTTTACGTCTTCCTGGAACCTGAGAGACACCATTGCTTGCTGGCAGGGGTGGAGGACACTGGTTCTGGCTCTGAGCTTTGAGAGCAGGCCTGACCCCCCCCCCCCCTTCCCGTGCCTGACTGTTCCCAGGAAGTGGGTCTTCCCTAGTCAAGTCTGCCCCAAACCTACACCTTCTGCAGTCCCCTCAGCCTCCTCACTATCTCCCCTTCTGGCCCCAGCAACTTCCTTTCCCAGGCTCACCTCCAGACTAGCACCTGTCCCTCTTCAGAAGCCAAAGGGGAAGGCAGTGCTAGTGGTAGAGGCTCCAGCCCTACACCCCGTCCAGTACCCCAAGGAACCCTCGCTTCCCCATGGCACAGCTTCCCTTCTCCCCAGCACTAGCATCATGTTTACATCTGACTTCTTATTTATTTTCTGCTCTCACCAGATTGCTTGGGGTACAGGCGGGAAATGCACCTCAGCCCACCCCACACATGCACGGAACCCGCAGGCCTCCATCTGTAAATTCACAGGGGAGAGAGGTGCCCTGGCAACTCCTAGAGGAACATCGCCCCCTCAACACATACCCAGTCCTGGAGAAGAGGCACCAGAATTCCCAGCCCAGCCAGCTCACCGATTCTGACTTGTGTTCATCACATTTGTCTTCCTGAATGACTTCATATGCCAAACAGTCCCAGCAGAACACACATGTCCCTCCACCAAATGAGAAAAATTGAGGTTCGTAAGGGCTAGAGAGCTTGCTTGTGAGTTCTCAGCAAACCAGTGGTAAAAGGAAGGGCTGGCCTGGGTTCAGTGCACTAACCCCCTACCTGGGGATGGGTCTGTTGGGGACTCAGGAACATGAGCTCAGGGCCAGAGGGGTGAGAGGGAGAGGAAGGAAAGCTGAAACAAATGATCAGGGATAGATGGTACAAAAGGGGGCTCAGGGAAAATCCCACATACAGATTTTGGGGCATTATGTCCTTACTGAAGGGACGCATCAGTGTTTTCATTCCCCACTCCCACCCCATACCCGGGGCTGAAACAGCTCACAGAGGCCTGGCCTGGCTGTGGCTGAGTAAAGTCACATGACCTGCGCTCTGACCTCAGATGCGCTGCTCACAGTGGGAATGTGGGTTGCACATCACCTCCCTTCTCTGGGCCTCTGCCCTCTTATCTGCCACGGGCAAGAACGCACCAGAACTCTTGCAACAGTAGTTATCCCCACATGCAGCCAGCAAGCACTGTTGCCCTGGATGTGCAATCTGTTTCCCCGATGGGCTAAGGGGCAGGCGATACAGCTTAGGCAGGGCTCCGAGGCTGGGCAACGTGGGGCACGCTCCAGGGGCAGCACCCAGTACAGTGTGAGCACCAGGAGTGAGGACAGTGGTCGGGAAGGCTGACCAGGGAAGGGCATCCGAGCAGAGCGCCCGGGCCAGCCCCACCTAGGCAGGTCCTCCCCGGCAAGGAAGCCAGGAAGACATGCAGTGGACGACTCTGGTGGGAAAGGGAAGAGAAACTCACATTCATGGCACGTGGACTCATTTCCTCCTCACGGCCTGCAAGGCAGGGACTGTCCTTCCACTTTACATATGACAAGACCAGGGCCTAGCGGGCCGCACAGTCAGTATCCCCTAAGTGCTCAAACCGGACGTGGAGCCCAGGCCCGCTCACCAAAGGGACGAAGGGCTGGAGGCAGGCTGCTCACAGGCACCTCTGTGCCAGGACGAGGGGTTTGGGGCCTAGCGAGACCTGGGGGCTGGGGGTGCTTAGGGAGGGCTCTGGGGGTCAGCCCCATGTTAGATGACAAGATGCCTCCACATGGTCCTCCTGGAGGAGGCTGGGTTGGCACGAAGATGCTCCCGTTGCCTGGAATTTGCAGATCTCTCCCCCCCAACCCCCCCCCCCCCCACACACACACACACACACACACACACACGACATACGGGACACACTGTGCGGGATCAGTAGGTTGGGACCCCAGCCCACCAGCCTCGCCAGCTCCAGGAGAGCCTCCCGCCGCCGCTCTCATCCACCAGGGGCCGCTGTCACACAGCCCTCGGGGACCGACTGCGCCCGACCAAGAGAGCGCCAGCCCAGTTGGCAGCTGCACGGTTCAGGCTGTCGGGGGGCTCGTGCCTGCCACCTCAGGCTGCAGCCCCCCAAGCCAGCCAGGGCCGTCCTTCAGTGTGAACAATACTGGCCTGTGATGTCAGCATGAGCTCTTGCAGGAGGCTGGGGCGGGGTGCAGGGAGGTGGGCCCCCTCGCATCCTGGCCGCCGTCCAGTCCCCGGACCCGGCTCCCCAGGCAGACGGACAAGGTTGGGAGCCTCGGAGCTCAGGGCAGCAAATGAACCCCGCTCCCTCCAGACAGCCCCCTAGCGGAGACGGGAAAGCGCCCGTGGGGGTCCCCACCCCTGTCTGCCTGCGGTCACAGGGGGGACAGCTGACCTGGCACCCTGGGGCTCCTTGTGCTGTTCCAGCCCATCCCCAGGGCAGCTGAAGGGGTGGGCAAAGCTGCTAAGCCCTGCGGGCTGAGCCTGGGGCGGCAGGGGTGGAGGGGGGCGGTGGGGTCGGGGATCTCCACTCACAGGTGTTCTCTCCCTGGGTAAAGAAGGGGCTGCGAGTTAAATTCAGCAAAGATTTCTTGCCCCACTCTCCCCACCCGCCCTTACTGACAGACCAGAGCTAACTCCCCCGGGGGCAGAGCCGCCTGGAGGCCTGGGGTCTGCACCCCACAGCCTTTCCAGCTAATGAGAGATGGGGGAGGTTGTTGCAAACAGAACCTACAGCTGAGAGCAAAAGATCAGGGTTCTCATGCAGGCTCGGCCTCCCCCACTGTCTCAGCACCGTCCAGCATCACCTCTCCCCTCTGTAAAATGGGCACGACCATCCCTCTCGGCCTTCCTTACAATGTGATTGCGAGAATCAAATGAGCAGGAGAAAAGAAAAACTGGCTTTTGCGGGGAGGGGCGGGGTGAAGAATATGATCTATTTATGACCATCTGTAACCCTGCAGGGAACAAGCGGTGGAGGGAACGTCCTCACTGAAATGCCAGCGGGAACAGCAGACTCTCCCCCACCTGCCCCCTTGCACCCTGCTCCCTCCTGCCGAGGGTCTCTGGGATTTAAATAGCTGGATCCAGGCCCCCCTGCCGCCAGCCTAGCCCTTCAAATGTCAGGGCATCTCAAGCCCAAGAAGCTGGCCCAGGAGACAGGGGAGCGGTGGCGGAGCTGCGTGGAGAGGCAGCAATTTTCCCATCCGTCGCCACTGATGGTTTTCTTCTTGGACTTGAAATTGAGCTTGAGCCCTCGTTCCCTCCCTCCTGCTCAGCTTTAATTTCTCTCCATCTTTAATTTCTCCATCGATTTTCATTAAACTCTCCCTTTGGCTCCAGCACAGGGTGAACTCCTTATTTGAAAAAAAAAATGAAACGGGGGTGGGGTGGGGTGGGGGGAATAAAAGGAAGCTCTTCTGAAAGCAAGATTGTCTCTGGTCTCAAGGCTGGAAGAGGCACGGACTAGGACTGTGTCTGAGGCTGTCTCAGCATCGGGCTTTGAGTGCCCCACATCCCCCCCTTATGGCCCCAGACCCATAGGTCCCTGCCCCTCAGATCCTCAGATTCCCCCCACTCCCAGACCACAGCCCCAGTCTCGCTCTAGCCCCCAGCCCCCTGCAGCCCCAAGCTGCACCCTGGGCCTGTCCAGCCCCTGAGCCAACGGTGTCCCGACCATCCCTGTAACCACGCGGAACGTCTGGAACTCTGCTAGCACTGTTGTAAAATCCCCAGGACTCTGCCTCTCTGGGGGTAGGCAGAGTTGGTCCAGGTCAACCTGATGGGATGGAGACGAATGGGCCAGGAGGAGGGACGGGAAGCAGACACAGGCCGAGTGCTCCCTCCCGCAGCTGCACTGCATCATCTTCATCCTGGCAGCTCCACCAAGGAGGAGTCATCTCCTTGTTATGAAGAAACCAAGGTTCAGAGAGGGATGACTTGCTCCCTAGCCCCCTGCCAGCCTCTCTAATCCCTCTAGTCCCCGCCCCCTTAGTGATGCCAGTCCATCCACCTTCCCTGGCCGGTCCTCCAGAAAGGCGGCCATGACCAGTCCAGGCAGGCTGGGTTGTCTGGCCACCCAGACCGAGTGGGGGCCATCTGCTCTCATTGGGGCTGTGTGTCTCTGGGGCCCTCACTCCCTCCTGGACCCTTCTTTTCTTCCTCCGGTCTTCTCCAAGGTGGGGTCCAGAGAACACTGTCTCTTCTTCCAGGCTCCCCCAGTTCATTGAACACAGAGCTCCCAGAAGACCTCCAGCTCCATCACCAACCGGTCAGCTGTGGTGTCCCCCTGCCTTTGCTGAGGCCACTTGCCCTTGGTCTGCCTGGCCCTCCTTGGCCCTGTGAGCCCAGCTCCACTGCCTCCTTATTGCTGGCCCCACCAGGACCCCAGGCAGAGGTGGTGCCACCAGTCCTGTGGCCTCTGATGGCCATGGGACAGCCCTTTCCACTGTCTGAACCCCTGGGCTTCTCTCCAGCCACCCCCACGGGGAGGCAGGGAGCATAGCTGCTTGTCTCTCCTCTCCAGAGCTCAGCACAGGCTATGCGGAATGAGGGGCGATTGTCTGCCAATGACACAAGGGAAATAGGATGGATTTCCTGAAACTCACTGGTTTGGAGGAAACACGATGCGGGGGAGGCTGTGGCCAGGCTGAACCAGGCCTCTGAAAAGAAAGGATAGATTCTTGAAAGACCCTTCAGACACCTCTGGAGAGGCCTTTGCTGTGTTCTGACATCTTACCCCTCCAGCTCTCTAGAGGGAGTGTCCACGTCTGCCCCTTGCCCAAGCCAACCCCCACCCCCCGGCTAGCTCCCAGGAAGCCATTCCTCTGCAGTCCCCACCTCAGAACCAGCCAGCTACAGTTCTGAGCAGTTTCCTCATCTGTAAAACAAAAAGGATATAAGGACTCGTGCTCCAGCCCCACCCAGCTTCTCCATACTATGCACCGAGCAGCATTCCCCACCATGCTAGCCCCACCTCTCGCCAGGCCAGCGCTCCCCCGTCTACCAGATGGTAGTCTTCCCCAGGCCACTGATTTTCAAAACCTGGGCAATTCGCTTGGTACCGGCCCAATCACAATAGCCTCCCTGTGTCATGTGTACAGCACCATGGTACTGCACATCTATTCTCCTCTGACAGTCCTAGGAGGTGGATTTCATCATGCCCCTTTAACCGAGGACACTGGACCTCTGGGAAGGCAAGCAAAGTCCTCAGGGAAATGTGCCCAAGCTCATCGTGGAGAAGCCTGGGCTCCAAACCAGGAGAGCCTGACCATCAGAGGCCATGGCTTCCCCCACTGTGCTGGGTGGCTTCTCAGCGGATGTGCTAGGAGGGAAGAGATGAGTGGCATGATTGGTGGGTGATGGACTGAGAAAATGAATGAACAAGCGAGTGGATGACCGGATGACAGAAGGAATGAGGACTCGGGTGCCTAAGTGACCTCATGGAGTGAATGAATGAATCCATGGCTGAATCTAGGACCACATGAATGCCCCAAGCCCGCTAGAGCTCGGGCGTCACCAGGCATCACGTGGCAGGGTGTCTGGTGCCCTGGCTAGACCCATGCCTCTGACAATGGGATCTGTGCATGATTTAATGGACATCTCCAGGGTTGGAGGGAAGTGGGGAGCCGCATGACAAAGATGAATTTCACCAAATCTAGCATATTTCTCACTGCCAATTAATTAAGTGGGCCTCAGCAAGGAGCCCAGGCCAGTACATCAGCAGAAGGCTGGGACTTTGACATTATCTAACTAGTGCATGAGTTGGGCCTTTGAGTGGGTGGCTAGCAAGAGTCCCTGGGCACCACACTCCCCATCCTGTCTTCACCTCACCTGTCACGCTGTGGTCTCTACTCTCCAGCCTGTCTCTGGGCCTCTTCACCCTCCACTCTAAACACTAACAACGGCCAACCCCATTGGAGCCTCAGAGGCCAGCACTCAGCAGCCCAGATCGCATAGTGGGGCAAGTGTGAGCAGGACCTAGGGGAGGGGGGCTGGCCAGGGTGGGAAAGACCCTTGCCTCTCCTGGGTATAGAACTTCTTTCAAGCTTGGAAGCAGCATGATATGAGGAAAAGAACACGGATGGCAGCCTCACAATATCAGATTTGAGTCCCGGGTCCATGGAATGGTTCACAGCCCAGGTTGGCTGTGGCCGAGCACACCGCTGCACCACGTATTCGCTGTGTGCTCTTGAGCAAGTTGCTTCACTTCTCTGAATCTCCCAACCTTCTATAAATAAGGAGGATAATCACAGCACCAGAAGAGTAACGATTACATGACACTGTGAAAGGAAGGGCTTAGCAAAGCGCTTGCCCGAAGCAAGTATCCGATGCGTGGTAGTTATCGTCCCGTCCGTCATTGTCACAATGTTCTTATTACCTGTTAGAGCAGGGGTCAATAAACATTTTCTGCCGAGGGCCAGATCGTAAATCTTTATGGCTTTGTGGGCTGTAAGGTCTCTTACAATTATTCAACTCTGCTACTGTAGCACAAAAGGAGACAGTCAATACCTAAATGGAGGAGCGTGCCAGTTCCACTACAACTTTATGAGTCAAAAACTTGAATTTGAACTTCTAATTTTCATAGAACACAAAATGTTATTTTTCTTCTGATTCTTTTTTTAACCATGTAAAAACGGGGGGGGGAAAAAATCTCAGCTTCCTGGTCCTACCGAACCAGGCAGCAGGCTGAGTGTGACCCACAGGCCATGACTCGCCACCCCCTGTACTGGAATAGAAGCTCCAAGAGGACAAGGGGGGTTGGTGGGTTTGTCCACTGCTAACCTCCCAGCATCTAAAACAGTGCCTGGCAAAGGGCGGTCAATAAACAGTCGCCGATGAATGAATTACATGCTGTGTGATTCTGGGCAACAAGCCATGTCGGCTCTCCGGCCCTTGGTCTCTTCCTCTGTGCAACGGGGTCGCTTGCACACTCACTCGGGCAAGCATCAAGTGTAATTTGAATGCACGGGGAGCCAGGAGGCCAACACAACTGCTGAGCCCTGCCGTTGCCGTTCTGGCCACCGGGCGGCTCTCTCCCAGGCTGGTCTCCCCCCAGCTCGGGGCCTGGCACAGGGGTGTTCAGGACTGCTCCTGTATGCAAAGTGATCTGCCCTGGAGGAGTGGGGGGGTGCCCAGTTAGGACTACCCTCTCCTGTGTTATGTGGGGGCTGGGGGGGGTGGCTAGCACATTGGCCAGGAGCAGCAAGGCAGCCCTGGGTGTAGCTGCAGGGACTTTTAGGCACTCAGGGCATCTGTAACACCAGGGAGGCAGGGAGGGAAACTGAGCATCAGACTCAGACAGACGGGGTCCAAGTTCTGACTCTAGAATGTACTTTGTGATTTGAGGCAAGTCACTGCAACTGCCTGAGACTCACTTTCCTCGTCTTTAAGACGGAGAGGTAAATAGTGCTCCCCTCGCCTCACAGGGTTCTAGTGAGTTAAAAAGGGATGTATGTTGGAGGCGAGGTCAGGAAAGGTGCACTCGTGCCTTCTGGCTTTGCAGCAGCAGCAGCAGGAAGGTGGAAGGAAAAAATCGCCTCCAGACTCCCCAGCTACACAGGTTTTCGGCTCTAAACAAAAAAGCTCTGCTGTTTTTCTTCCCCGGATTAAAAATTTCCTGCTGCTCTGCAAATTCTCGGAAGCCAAGAAATCCACTGCTTTTGGAGGACTGGGGAGTTCAGCCCCTTCTGTTTTGTTTTTTTTTTTTTTCCTGTTCTTCCCACTAACCAGCATGAAAGAAGATGCAAAACAAAACCAGTCTGGCTATGTTTCCACTGTCCCAGGAAGAAGAATTTATGGAAGGAGACCATTCAGCACACAGCAGGAGATGTCCCATGCATTTAGTTCCTGGCCTGCCTGCCCATCTATTTTGTCGCCGCCGCCTCCTCCTCCATTCTGCTCCCCGCGTAAGCACACACATAGGAAGGTTTCCAATCCTGCGGGAAGGGGACGCTCTGCCCAGATACTCTGGCACTGGCTCTTCCACCATCCTGCTTTGTGACCTCACACAAACCACTTCCCCATTTGGACTCACATCCTTCCCTTCCGTAAAATGAGCAGAATCCCCATCCATCCTCCATCCTCGGCTAAAAGGGCCTCTGAGCCCATGGTCCCTGTCCTGTTACCCGAGCAGATTTGGAAGAGGCAGGCAGAAAGTGCCATAACCATCTGACTAGGAGTCCAGACCAAAGTGAAGAAGCTGGTAGGGTGTGGGTTTTCTGGGAGCCAGGACCAGACTGTAGGACACGGGTACTGAAAGGGAGAAACATTTTTTGTGCCATTCCCCATATAGACCCGACTCAAGGCATCCACCCCCAATCCTGAGAGTACCACGACCATTACCAGGATATTCCTGGCCTTGTAACTCTCTTCCACGAAACTGTTCAATACCTTTCCTTGAAACTTGGTTGAGAAATCTCCAGATGTCAGCCCCAGTCTCCCCAGCCGTCCAGGCTACAGTCCCTGAGGGCCCATCTGCAGGCCTCAGAGCCACTCAGGTCTGGGCCTCGGACTAGCAAGCTCATCTCTACAAACTGGGGAGAGTGGGGGTGGTGGTGGCTGGAATTAGTCACATGGCCCCAGGTTGGCCTGGGGCTGAGGCACCTGGTCCGACCAGCTCTCTACCTTCCTTCTGGCCCTGCCCACCCCATGCCATGTTGACCCAACATACACTTGGACTTAGGCTTCAGCTTCCCTTACCCAATCCCTCTGTCCTGCTGGAGCCTCACTGCCTGCCCAGGCCAATGCACATCCTTCTCTTGCCACTCAGTTCCCCCAGGGAGGAGGATCCCCCTCCTTCCACTGGGGTCCTGCCATGAGTGAAGGACCAAAAGCCCTGACCTTTGACACTACTCCGCACTCTACTTGCGCGCCTCTTGCTGCATTCTGCCCCTTGGACTGTTGGCCACTCCACCCAGAAAGTGCTGGGTGCCCCTTTGAGCCCTGCCCTACCTGGCCAGACTCCTCCTCAGTCCCTGTCCTCTTCGTCAACTCCCAGAGTCAAGATCCCAGCAGCCCTAGTGGAGAGATGCCTGGGAAAAAGTGGTTCTCAGGGAAGAGGCCCACGTGCCCAGCAGGTCTATGCCACCCCCCCCCCAACTCAGGGACCTCGCACCCTGCCCAGCCAGCTCTCTCACCTTCTCCAGCTGGTGGACACCCTCTTCCACGCAGCAGATGGAGGCCAGTGTACGTAGCGCCTGGGGGTACAAGCACCGGAAACTGTCCTGCCGGCAGACCTTGAAGAGTGCCACGACCCCACCCTCCTGCCAAGAAAAAGAAGATGTCACATGACCTCCCCGTGTCAACATTCCTGGGGCTGATGGGAGAATAACTGGCATCCCTCACTCAGCTGGTATGCTTGCAGATCTGGAGGGGAGCAGAACACACCACCCCAAAATATGTCACTTTGGCGTAAGGATTGTTTTGAGCTGAAGGTAACTGAAGAAGCAGATACCAGAGATCTCTGCCCTCCCCTGTTGGCCTAAAAGGAGGACATACATTTACAGAGATAGCCCCTTCCCCTCTCTACCAGGAAGGAGAAAAGTTAATCACCAGAGGCAAATTCAGACCCTTCCAGCATGGAGGTGGCACCAGGGGAATCCTCTCGACAAAGCTGACTAACCATCCTTCATCTACTATTAGTTTTCCATAGATTTGCCTTCCCACGGTCTGCCACCCCTGGAGATTCAAAGTTCTTTTCAGTTCTTTATTTCGTTACTTCTCTGAAAATGTATTGTTCTTTTGCTAAGAAGCTACATAAGTGCAAGTTCTAACCAACCCTGTGACTCACTCATCTCTGACTGCTCCCTGTGTCATCGTGATGCATATGCTAATAAACTTTTGTTTGCTTTTCTCTCTACTTAATCTGTCTTTTGTCAGCCCAATTTACCAGCCTCTGGTACCAGCCAGAGAACCAAAGATGGTAGAAAAAAAACAATGTTGCCTCCCCTAACGTTCCTATATACCCTACACACACACACACACACACACACACACACACTCACACTTACATGCTCAAATGCATGCTGCAATGAAATGCTACTTCCGCAAGGGATGTCACTCTTAATAATCCAAACTGGTGATGGGACTTTCCAAATGCTTCTGGGGCTGGGGTACCAGGGGCTAGGGCCAACACACTTGAGAGGGCCAGGCCCAACACCACTCAACACTGCTCCCACAGAGCTTGCAGCTTCCTCGAAGCAGCCTGCTGTGGAACAAGCCTGGAGTCATCAGAAATAGATTCTAAAAGCAAGCCTCAGGCAGATGGGGGGAACTGAAGTCTAGATGCCCAGTGCTGGCTCTCCTTCTGCCGGCAACCACCACTACTCCGCAGATGCTCCCAACCACCATGGCACACATACAGAAAAAGGAGTCTTATTTATATCAATAAGAGAGTTTATTCCCATTTTGTGAGGGAAAAAAAATGTAAGTCCAGATGGGTGAAATAATTCACTCAAATCTACACATCCTTGTTTTCCCTTCTTTACTCTAGTTTGTAAGAGAAAAAAAAAGAAAGAAAAAGAAAAGAAAACCCTTCAAGAATGATCCCCCCTAGCTGAGTGTGGACACATGTACTTCTTTTGTGACAGTTGGTCACAGAAACACCTTTAATTTGTGGAGACTTCACAAGCGGTCTGGTGGGACTTCTGGGAAGAAGCCCGGGGTGAGACACTCATCCCAACTGGTCATATTTATTCTATAAAAATCACTGGAGCCACGCTGGCTGGCTCTCAGAGCAAAGTGGGAGAGCCAACAGATCACAAAGCAGACCCACCGGGGTGCCCAGCAAACCAGTGGCAACGCCACCATGGATGTCCAGAGACGTAGAAGCTGGACAACCCATAGCTTTGCCCTGTTTCCTCCCTCTCCCCTTCCCCCAGGGCTTCCCCCAGGGCTGCAAGGGTGCCTGCTTCTCTATGTCTCTGTGTCTCTCATGACAGATGGATAAAATGTATTAAAAAAAATAAAATAAAATGTATATACATACATATATAAACACATATATAAACATACCTTCCTATATAAGTACTTCCATGTATCTAAATATTTATACGTGGAGGGAGCTCCATGTGGCACCAGGGGAATCCTCTCGACAAAGCTGACTAACCATCCTTCATCTATTAGTTTTCTAATAGTGACTGTAGAGAAGACGTGAAGACTGATGCCACTCACCTTTAACCTCACCACTCCTGACTCTACCTAAACCTGTTGCACCCTGTTCCCCAAACTGGAAAAAAAAAAAAAAGTTACAGGAGGAAGAAGAAGGTGAGTCCAGCAAAATACCATTCCCTGTCAGATTTTTGGGACCTCTCTTCAACACACAATATACTTCTCACCAGGCTTTGTTTCATGTTCTGGGGACATAGCTGTGACTGCCGGTGCAGATAATGAGCGAGCAACTGGAAGAGGCAGCAGCATGGCCCCCCTGAATCTTCCCCACCCGGCACCGCACAACAATCAGCACAGCAGCCCTCTTCTTTCTGAGAGTTGTGCTGCTTATCATGGCAGGAACCAAGATGATTTCATACTTCCTGACATTTTATGATCAGCTGAGAGCGATCCTTGACTTTCATCTTCCCACTTCCTTTTGGGGTTCATTTGTTGGCAAAAGGGCATCTTGTATACAGTCGGCAAAGTGCTTCAACCCGCCAAGAACTTTAACGGTGTGTCAGATGCCAGACGCTCTGGTAAGTACGCTGAGCAAGATTGTCCATATTGAACTCACGGTCTGACAGCCAATGAGTCATGGGATGGAAGAGCATTTTTAAAGCAGGAAGAAATCTGGGAAGGAAGCAATGGAATGAGGAGGTGCAGGGTTATGGGAGCACAGAGCAGGAACTCCTACCGTAATCTGAAAGGAGATCGTGGAAGGGTCAAAGAGAGGTGCTCTGATTTTCAATGTACGTCACTACTTTGATAAAGATATACTCCAGTGGGTGACAAGGCACCCCCTGACTCCTTGCTCCACAATCCTTTATCCCCATCTTCCTACTTTCTCAAGGTCTCAGAGACATCTGACGAGGGTTCCACTTAAAGGCCTTGCTCAGAGTCACTGAAGTAAAATCCAATTACTCCTTGAAATGAGAAGAAAAGAAATAGGAATCCTAAGGTCTCCCCAGTCAGCCCTGCTGGTTGTGAATGAGCTCCCTCCACGTATAAATATTTATATACATGGATGTACTTATAGAGGAAGGCATGTTTATATATGTATTTATATATGTATGTATATATTTTATTTTTTTTAATAGATTTTATCCATCTGTTCATGAGAGACACAGAGACATAGAGAAGCAGAGACACAGGCAGAGGGAGAAGCAGGCTCCATGCAGGGAGCCCGATGTGGGACCCCAGGATCATGCCCTGGGCCCAAGGCAGACGCTCAACCGCTGAGTCACCCAGGCGTCCCTGTATATACATTTTACATGTGTATGTTTATCTTTAGCCATATGCAGTACAAATATTATTTATATGTACGATGCTAGAGATGCTAGATAAATAGATACGTAGGTAGATACACAGATACGTGGATAAATACGACAGAAAGACAGGAAGGTAGGTAGGTATTCATATCTGGAGCAGACAGCAAGGAAATGGTACCAAAGAACACCAGACTGAGAGTCAGGCCCAACAAGGCAGCCTTCCTTTGGCTCCGGAGGCACTGACCCCAGCATGACTATATTTAAGCCTCTGTGCCCATTTGCATTGGATTCTCATTACATTGTTTCCCAAGCCTGGGAAAAATAGCTTTCTTTGCATTTTTAGCTACTAGGGAAGCTAAAGGGAGGAAATCCTAAACCCAGACTGAGGGGATTCTGGTTCAAATCCTGACTTTGCTGCTGGTCAACTTTGACTAAAAATGGGGTCACAGCAGTGACACAGCCAAGCTATTGGGGGAACAACTGAGTTAATGCATGTTTAAGGGCCTGGCACCCAGCTCTGGACAGCCAGGTGAGGGTCAGGCGGTGGAAAGCTTCCTGGTTAGAAGAGTGTCTCAAACCCTCATAAAAGGTATCCCAAGAGTTGGAATATGTGGACGGCAGAGGAGGAAGGAGGTCACAGAGAAAGGGAGATGGATTTGTTGTGTGGACTACCACCCTGAAGCCCCCTCAAGGACCCAAGAGCAGCACTCATCTTAGAGTAGAGCCGGGAATCGCCTGAGCTAGCAGAATTGCACTGTTGGCTAGAGCTTGTTTAATTTTATAGAAAGCTATGGGCTCAAAGCCAAAGTGCCTAATGGTATGTATTATTCAGAGAGACTTGGGATAAACTGTCATAAAGCTAAGGAGGCCACTTGTGGGGTGCAGGCCACTGGTGGGGGGAGTAATAGTGGAACAGGATAGGGGATAATTTTGACAAAGCACAGGGGAGTTTGCTCTATTCTGAACTCAGGAAAGGATGGGGCTTAACATTACCATCACAGGGAGGGCTGGTTTTGTTCCTTGGCTTTCAAAGGAACTCAAGAGCCTGAGAGGACAGACTTCAGACAGGCTTCCCAAATCATCCTCCGGAGGCATCTCAGATGGATGAGGGGCCCAAACACAGACCACGAGGAGGTGGGTCAGGCAGGCCACTGCGAGTAGCTGTGGCACATTTGTCACAATGTTGGGTCCACTTAATGAGCATCAACAGTGAGGATGCTGCATAGATGCTATATAGAGTGTACCAGGGACTCCCAGCTGCTGCATCACTTCAGGACTGAAGACCCAGACACAGTGATTCCACTGGAGGAACGAGTCTCACCATCTTCCAGGCTGGAAAGATGGGAGTCATCACTGAATCTTCTCTTCACTTCAGCCTTCTATCTACTCTCTCCCAAGAGCCAGAGACATAAGAAGATTGAGATTAAGGTTCTGGAGTCAATAGATCTGATTAAAATTTCAGCTCTGAGCTTAATGCACATGCCCTCAGACAAGTGATTTACCTTCCCTCTGAGCCTCTGTTCCCTCATCTTAAAAATGGGAACACATCATAAGATCATTGGGAAGATCAGATGAGACCATGAATGAACAGCTGAGCACAGGGCTTGGTGAAAAGAAGGGATGCAGCAAATAATGTAGGTTGTGGAAGGGGAGAGAAGGGCACAGGGAGGAAGAAGAGGAGAAGAAGAAAGAGGAGAAGGGTCTGCTAAGAGGCAGCTACAGTAATGAGCAAGAGCATAGCCTTTGCTGCCAAGCAGGCTGTTTCAAATTCCAGCTCACCCACTTACTAGCTGTGTGACATTTAAAGCTCCCTAGTGATTCTAATATGCATCAGGGTTGAGAATGTCTGAGTCACTCTTTGGCCCAAGAATCTGAAGGGCCGGGATGGAACCAGAAGTCACCACTGCGGGCTTTAGGATCATGAGCTCTGAATTAAAGAGACTTGGGTTCTAATTCTGACTCCATTCTTTATCAGCTGTGTGACCTTGAGTAAGTCCCTTAAACCATTTCCTCAGTTATAGATGAGAACAATGTAATACCTACTTCCTAGGATGGTTTTATAATTTAAAGAAAATCATGTCTGTAAGGCATTAAGCACGCTGGACAGCAACACTCAAATGTTAGCTATTGCTGTTATATACAATTTACTTCTCCCCTAAGCAGAGTTGACAAGCAGTTACCCTCCTCTTTCAGATTTCTTGAAGGGCTTAGATGAGTGAATCTGAGAGTGGCCATGCCTCGGAATTACCTGTAGGGATTGTCAAGATGTAGATTCTCAGGTCTTACCCCAGGACCTCAGTAAATTAAGGTGGGGCAAAAGTATCTGTGCTTTCCAAAACTCCGTGAGGGATTATGACACAAAGTCAGGACAGGGAACCACTGAGTTGGAGCATCTTCCTGTGACTGCCATCTTAAGTCTGCTGGAAGACACAACTTTGCTTCCAATTAGATCACTGCTTCTGTCTCCATGGCAATGTCATCTCTCAAGTTTAGAAAAACAAAACAATAGTAAAATCGAAACAAGATCCTAGAGAGAGCCTAGGGTTATCAATTGCCTGTAATTGCCCTAAGTATTTGGACCCCAAGTATAAGGGCAAATTAACCGTGAAGATAGCAAATTTAAAATTCCACGGTGGGGCGCCTGGGTGGCTCAGTGGGTTAAGTGTCAGATTCTTGATTTTGGCTCTGGTCACAGTCTCAGGGTCATGGGGTTGAGCCTTACATCATTGGGTTCCCCACTCAGTAGGTAGTATGCTCAGGACTCTCTCTCTCTCTCTCTCCTTCTATGCCTCCCCATTGTGTGTTCTCTCTCTAAAGTAAATAAATCTTTAAGGAAAATCTTCCATTGTAATTGATGAAAACCACTGTCCTCAATTTTGTCTTCTCCTCATGTAGTATTGCAGTGGTTGCAAGCATTTTGGGGGATCCATCAAGAACCTGAGTTGGGGAGATGTGTTTTGTGTGGATGTGGTGAGATATATAGAGACGAGGAAGGAGGCTTGATATTTCTAACGGACACCACATGAAAAGAATTATACTCTGGGGGCACCAGCTTTTCTCTCAAGTGGGAACTGAAATCAGAAGGCCTGGCTACTATTAAAGATGAAGACATCAAGGCCTAAAGAGGGGAGGTGACTCTTCCAAGATCACAGAGCAAACAAATGCTAGAGCCAGGACAGACTTCCTGAGCCAGCTTTCCCACCAAACTAGCTTTCTCCCACTCTCCCCAAGCATGTCACTTTGGCTGCAAACCATGAAGCTCACCTTGGCTATGATGCGGCACAAGGGAGCCCCCTCTTGGGTCAGGCTGAACAGGTTCCCTGTGGTGGATTCCGTGGTGTAGATATTGTCTGAGGCATTGATTTTTCTCACCAGCGCCTAAGAAAAGAAAGCAAAGTCTGATGGTCACTCACTCCATCTGTCCTCCACTAATCTTCTTAATGGAATACCAGTGGGTCCACGCTTCTAGAATCTATTATCTGCCCCATCCACAGTCCCACTATGGGGGTGATGAGGTCTTCTAGCTTTGGGAAAGACATGAGGTCTAAACTACGTTTCAGAAATATAGGATAATTTCAAACCCCAGGGACACGGACAACAAATGTGCCCTGTTCCAACTGATCAGAAAATCGGCTCTCAATACTGATGGTCTCAATAAATACTTCTTTGTTGTTTACTGGCTTCAGATGAGAACAGACACCATCAGTTAAATAAATCATCAAGTTGAAAACCAATGAGTTGCTACAGCTATGACCAAAGAATTGGTTCCTTCGCCAATGGCAAACTCTAGCTGGGTAATGGGTTCAGGGGTTGAGTCAAGAGAAGTAATCTACAGTAGCTTACTGCTTGGGGAACATTTGCACTGTGTGTATAGCCAGGCCAAAACAGCAACCCTGGGAACCCTGTCAGGGAGTGGGTAACTGGGGAATGTCGCACTGCTCAAACTGATGAAACAAAGGCTCATGGTGAGAAGGCTGGAAATGACCGAACATAGGACCCAGGGAGAACTAGGAAGAAAAGCAAATGGAAAATTCATCAACAAATGAGACATAAAGATTAGTTTAGCTTATTTCTGGGAAAAAGCTTTTTCACATATCTTGAAACTACTTCATAATCAGCCATTTGCTTTGAAGCATATGATTCATTGATTATAAATGATTCCTACCTGCTAATTAATTCTAGCTGCTTGAGTTTCTCCTGGGAGATGTGGAGATAGTGATTCAGAAGAACTGCCTTAGGGGGGCTTCATGCAAGAAAATAACACCTCCAGAGCTCGTGCTCTGGGCAGCTACTCATGCAGTTTCAGTTGCTATGTTATTTTAAAATATAAAAATGGATTTGTTTTTTTAATTAAACCTAGTGTTACAGAAAAAAAATATTAAAAGAAAATGAGGAGATCCGAGTTCTAGTGCCAGCTTGCCTTTTTTTTTTTTTTTTTTTAACACATTATGTTGATGAGGAATTGTGTCCGAAGTTGAAAGCAGGGACTCTGGAGCCAAACAGCCTGGGTGCAAATCCTGTCTCTGCCATTCTGTCCATGTGCCCCAGAGCAAGTAACTTAGCCCTTCTATACTTCAGTTTTCTTATGTGTAAAATGAGGGTGAAATAATAGTGTCTATTTCTTACAGTGGCTGTACCTATTTCTTAAGGTAGCCAATATATGTATATAAAGGATTTCTAAAGGTACCTGGTACATGGAAGCAAAATAAAATTGTTCGCAGTTATTATTCTGTGATCTTGGGCAATTGAGATACACACCGTAGGCCTCAGTTTCCCCATCTGTAAGATGATTCAAATGAAGTGGGTTTAAGGCTCAAGGCATATGGCTCTCCCCTTCTCTTTTTTATTCAAACTCATAGAATTCTTCACACACACAATATGCTAATCTTCTACATAAAGCAGTCTAAGATTAAGTGCGTATTTAATCAAACTACATTAAATGTAAAAATTATTCCCTAAGATTTGATAAATGCCTCTTGTAAGAGATTCAACAAAAGGTAAAATTAATAACCAAAATTTGTCATAGCAAATCTCTGTAATGAACATACTTCTTAAAATCTTCCCCCATCATACCATAAGCGGTTATATAAGTGAACTAATGCTCGCATGAAAATGCCGATTTCATATATTGAGGTCCTGCACCTAAATCATAATTACTCAGTGTTCCTGATTAGTGTTTGCACTTCAAGCAAATTAGCATGACGTTAAACAATTCAACCCAATGTCTTTTGCAATCACCTGCTAACATCAGACCATTTATGTCTGAGAATAATTTCTTGCTAATGCCTATACACACATACACCGTAATTATACCTCAGATTATCTCACTGAATCAGCTCTCTGACAATGAAAAGTTGTAATCATCCTTTTCACAAAGATAAATTTGGAAGAAATATGAGATCAAAGGCCCCACTGAAATCGTCAAGGGCCTAAGCATCACAGTGTGTAAGGGCCGGAAGGGCTCTCAGCTGTCTTGTCCAACCCTCACTTCACAGGAAAGAGAGGCAGAAATCTGACCAAGGTCATGCATGTGATACGTGGTGGAGTTAGCTGGACCTTAACTCCTGTGAATCTGACTTCCTGTTTTTCAAAGTCAGTGGATCCATCTCCTTCAAAGATGGCAGGACCTCACCTAGACTAGCAAAGATGGAAGTCTCAGGACAAGGAGAATATCCAGCCTCATTAGCAGCTCTCCCTCCTGGCCCCTTAGCATCTACAGCCCCCTGCCCCATGGTAGCCAGAGCTCCTGATGCAGGGGGCAGAGTTGACTGGGAGCCCCCAGCTGCTGCACCCCCCCCCGGCTCTACCCCTGTCTTGATTGAGGCCATACCTCCCTGAGCCACTCCCAGATGTGACCAAGTACAGCAGGCAGGGGTCCTAGTGCAGCCTGTGGCTGTTAGGGGGCACTCCTCCAACAGGTGACTTTGGCCTGAAAATTTCAAGTCTCTTCCATCCAAGTCTTCCCTTTTATTTCTGTTTTCAGACCTGAAACATGGTTTTCTGTGCCTGCCCCCACTTCCTCTCCTTTATCCTTGACAGGCATTTATCACATCCTCTCTTGGTGTCAGCTTCAAACTACCACAGTCTCTAAAATCAAGATTTGTCAGGCAATCAAGGAGGAACTGAAGAAGTGTCAAAAATATGCCTCACCCTGTATCGTGAGAAGAGTGGCGGAAAAGAGACAAAATAAAGGAACAAAGATTGATGAAGCTGAATGACAGAAATATTGTTTTAAAGACAAAGTAGGCAGAGAAGAAACAAAGAAACTAGAATCTTGAAAACCAGGAGAAAGGGATAAAGAAGAGTTAGGGAGGTGCACATAATCTAGCTGTTTTAAATAAGGAATTCGAAGAGGAAAAAATATTTTTAATTGTTTCTCAGTCAGAAAGAGTGACTGCAGCCCAGTGAAATTGATCAGGAGAGGTAAAGGCTCCCACATCAGCCTGGAAAGTTCCTCAGAGGGAGCCAGGAAAATACTGTGAAGGCTCTGCCTAAAGCTTCAGACAGAGAACCACAGCTGGGCAGTTAGGGCAGCCCAGTCATGCAAAGGGCTTATATACATGTGGGCTGATGTGACGGGGTGTAGCAGATTAAACCCGGCCACAGATTCTTTGCTACTCCTCCCTTAGACAGGTGGGCTCTACTACCCCGTGCCACCACCACCTTTTAAATCTGGACTGGCCCCAATGACTTGCTTGACCAATAAAAGCCAGCAGTTGGTAGAAGTAATGTTCCGGGACCTCCAAGGCTAGCTCATGAAAGACCTTGAAGCTGCCACCTAGGCTTCTTAAAACATTCTTTTCAGAGTCCTGAGTTGCCATGTAAGAAGTTTGTAACTCTAAGACTGCCATGCTGGAGAAGCCACGTGTGTAGGATCCCAGAGCAGTACTCTCAGCACACAACCAGCTGTCCAGCTGTCCCCTCCAAGGCACTACACATGTGACGAAGCTTTCTAAGACTCTCCAGACCATCTGCCAGCTGACTACCACCACGTAAACTCTGTTGAGGCCACGTGGAACAAAAGAATCACTCTGCCAGGCTCTTCCCACATTCTTGATCCTTTGGATGATACGATATAATAAAAATGGTTGTTATGCACTGAGTTCTGGAAAACAGGAGAGGGCTCCAGAGAATAGCAGGAGATATCTAAAGGATTGCTAGATAAATTTCTAGGTGAAAGGCTTTGAATATGAGGATACAGTATTGCTTGTGTCCTCAGAGAATGTAGTGGAGAAACACATGAATCAGGTGCCCCTGAGGAAAGGCACAGAAAGATTGGACACCCTGGAGACAGACAAAATCCCAACTAAATCCAGGCTCGGATTAGCTATTGTTGTGATGGGAAAATATCTCCTGGATTGGAATGTCCCATTTAGGGAGGCAAATGTGGATAAGATGTCTTAGAATTGGAGGTTTGGGGCAAACACAGACCTTAATTGATTTCATTTCTCTCAATAAGGCAAATTCCAACATCCAGAAGATTTTTTTTTTTTTTTTGAAAAATGAAATAATGTGCCAGAAAGGAAGAAGTCAATGTGGTAAAACCACTGAAATCCAGCAATTAGTGCTCATTCTAGGAGTTAGTGCTCATTCTGGGAGTTAGATAAGGAAAGAGACCAACATGAGAAGCAGGGTAGAGTGACAGAAATTCAACAGAGTCTCCCTAAAAGGAGTCAGGGATTAAGAAAAGGAGAAAATCCTGGAGACATAGTTCATTAGTGGGGGGAAAAAAAAAAGAATGTAGCAGAAAGAAATGCTACTCAAGGTTAACATACTCAAAAGGTATGGAAAGACTGTGTTCTAAGAAGCATATAGCAGAAGGACTGGTCTTCACGAGGCCTATAAGGATCCAAACTTCACGAACATCACAAGGAAACCTTCCTTAGAAAGACAGGGATAAAAAAAAAAAAAAAAGGAAAAGAAAAAGAAAAAAAAAGAAAGACAAGAAAGACAGGGATCTTAGGCTTAAGCAGTTCCCTAGCAAGAGGCAAGGATAACAGCTTTCATGATATAGAACTAAAATGTCTATGTATTCTAAGGCAGTTTTTAATTTTCTTATTTAGACCTAAAGGAATTTTGAAAAATATATGACCCCTTGCACATTTTTGATTTGATGGTTAAAATTTTTCACCACCAGTTTCAAGAACAAAGTTGGAAAGGATGTAATTTCCAGCAGATTGTAGATACTCACATAAAATAAAAGGATTACATCACTCTTTTTAGATGTAGTCAGTGGAACTTAAATACCAAAACAACTTGATGCCCTCATCATCCTCTTAAAAATGTATGAATAATCCCTTTCTTTAACATTGTCAGCATTTTGCATCTTTTCATCCTTAAATTTATGTTCCCATCCAATCCCTCCTCAGAATTTTCTTTTAATGTAATACATTTAAGTTTCAAAGTGTTTTATGGATCACCCTTGTCATATTTATCACTGACATTTGAAATTTCATTTTTTTCCTGTGCCTATCAGGCTCTAAGTATTTAAAAATACTCTCTTCTTGGGGCATCTGGGTGGCTTAGTTGGTTAAGCGTCCAACTCTTGGTTTGGCTCAGGTCATGATCTCAGAGTCATGGGATAGATAACAGCTTCAAGCCCCATAGGGCTCGGCGCTTAGGGTGGAGTCTGCTTGAGATTCTCTCTCCTTCTCCCTCTGCCCCTCCCCTTGCTCGCATTCTTTCCTTCTAAATAAATAAATAAAATCTTTTAAAAAATACTCTCTTCTTGGTTGAGTTACTAATTATTATCAGTACAATTGGCCAAAGCAACATAGATTACAAATTTTGACAAATAATCATAAATTACAAAAATTTAAATTTTATTACAAATATATGTCCTGATGAGATAAATGAGGCTTTGTATTCTTTTTTAGGCTTTCTCATTAATTCATATATACATGATTGAATATTGACTTAGTGCTCTATTTTGAGACGTAAACCCTGAAAAATCTTGTTCCCATAAATACATAGAGAGGAATGGGAAGAGTTTATATAGCCAAGTTGCTCAACCCTTTGAGTACATTCTGAGTTATGCAATCACATAGTGATCCATCATCAAACACTATTTTTGATGATCTGTGAGCTGATAACTCCTCTAAATTGGTAAAAGCAAAGAATTGGAAATCACTTGACTTGCAAAAGCATTTGTCACCCAATCATTAGAGTTGTTCATTCACTATCTCAATTTCTGGGAAGAATTCCAAATGTACTTTACCAAGACTTATCAAATAATTATTAATTATACCCATTTCTCTTTCACTTGGAGCACCTTGGGTTATCCAAATTATGTAGAAAGGATTGGGAAAATCAAAATATTATTACTTTCATTGCCAATACAATTTTTAATAAAAATATTTGTGTGTGTTTCAAACAAGTTTTATCAAAACCTTGACACTACAGCTTTTGCTTATTTAAATTATGGAAATGCCCACCTTATATCCTAATTGGCAAAGACAGTTCTTTCAACCAAGCCAGTCAGCCAAGACAACTTTTTCTCAATATAGAACTAACTACATTTTTAATTATAAAATGTTTTGATATGTTTCAAGAAATGCTAAAAAAAAACCACTGACAAATAATTATAGAAATCATTCTCCAAGGGAAAATGCTAAAAACTGGTAGTACTAAAACAATGTAGAGATAAAATAAAATCTGGTTTATTTGTATATGTTATAAAGCCAAGATAAATCAATTTACTAAACTTTTAATAATGCAAAGTAATATGTAGCTAACATTGCAAATTACTTATAAATCTAGGAATATAGTAAAGAACATTGTATTTTTTCAGTAAATAGGTGGGTATATGTATTGAAATTTGGTGTTCATTATAAGGAATAATTAAAATTTGAGAATAAAAAATTAGAAATCAGGGCGCCTGGGTGGCTCAGTGGGTTAAGGATCCGATTCTTGATTTTGGTTCAAGTCATGATCTCAGGGTCATGAGATGGAGCCCCATGTTGGGCTCTAGCCTTAGTAAGGAGTCTGCTTCTCTCTCTCCCTCTCTCTTTCCCTCTCTGCCCACCCCCTTATGTGTGCATGCTCTCTCTCTCTAATAAATAAATAAATCTTAAAAAAACATTAGAAATCATTTGATTATTTTTAGTAGCTCTAATGATCAAACTTCCCTACATATTTAAAGAAGGAAAAAGGTATTTACTGGTTAAATCTAATGAGTCCAGCTGCCAGCAATTAATTTTATCTTTTGCTAACAAGAAGTAGAAATTAGCATAAATATTTCATAAAATATGTTGACAAAATAAGCTTTAACTGCTTTCTTAAATAATGTGCACCAAATCTGAAAAAAAATCATGTAAAATTTGTATCTGTGGATTTCATCCAATATATCTTGAAAAATTTAGTCATTCTCTAAAATACTCCAGCATTTAAAAGAATCAGGATCATTAACCTTTAGAATCTCTGGCTCTTCAAAGATGTTTTCTAGCCAATGGATGACATATCCTAGGGTTGAGTGTGAGATATAGTTGCAAGGAATTGCTTGCATTTAAATATGTGCCCCCAAAAGCCACTTTGAGTGCTTGATGTATCCTATCAGTTCTCTCTTTGCTTTGTCTAAGGAGAATGTCCCTCAAGAGCCATGCATAGTCTGGGAGTAAATAGAGATGGAAGGGACATAATAAATTGAAAACTTTCAAAACCACCCTACCAACACACACACACACACACACACACACACACACACACACAACCATATATCTCCACAATGGGCAAAACACACAATTTCTAATACCTTTCTCAATGGAAATATGTAAGAAAAGCACAGAAATAATTCATGGAGGCCTATGGGTTATAGTTCAGGAATGAAGGCTTCTTTGATCTCCCCAATCCTACTGCCACTCCAAGGCTTTACACAGCAGGGCAATGCACTATAAGATTTGGGATGGATGGGAGCACATCCCTCTTTTGGAAAGTAATAGAAGGGATGTTTGAAACTGTGTATTATTGGGAGGATCATTTCTAGGAATGAAACAAAAATTGGAGATCTGGACATTGATTTCCTTAAAAGTATATATGCTTGCATTTCTCCTAGAAAATCTTTGGGAACCTGGAGAATGTGATGCCTTTGAAGTGGTTTGACGAATTCTAGCCTAAGTTACTTCAAGCAGCCCAAATCAATGCAGCCTGGGATGGCAGAAAAACAGTGTTTGGAGGGGAGCTAGAAATTAAGAAATGTTAAAAATGCTGGGTGGGAAAGTATGCAAACCAAGCAAGTCATTGGGAAGAGATTACAAATATCTGACTTTGCGTGAAGAAGTAAACATATCAAATGCCCTTCTATAAAAAAAGGAGACATTTTTCTCCCATATATAGTAAACACTGTGCCACAGTTAATCTATGGTAGATGCTTCCCCCCAGTGAATGAATGTTCAGAAAGCCTTGTGGACCATGGACAACTGAAATAAACTGATGTAATGCCACAGGTGCCACCAAGATGGTGTCTGTTCCCTACCCTCTTTCACTCAACTGCAAAGAAGTATCTGTTAAGACCGTCAGCAACCCTAAGACGGAGTCCTAGCATGAAATGTTGCCTGGAACTCGTCCTTTAGGGACTGAGGATTGGCCTTGTTTTAACTTTCTGTGAGTGCAGGAGTAGTGCTGTGATACTGCTGTGTATCCACGGTACTCTTTCAAGCATAGCTGAGAAAGACCAGTACAAATTGGGAAGCCTGAAAAAAAAAAAAACAACAACAACAACAAATTGGGAAGCCTGGGGGATGCCTGGGTGGCTCAGCGGTTAAGCGCCTGCCTTCAGCTCAGGGTGTGATCCTGGAGTCTTGGGATCGAGTCCCACATTGGGCTCCCTGCATGGAGCCTGCTTCTCCCTCTGCTCGTGTCTCTGCCTCTCTCTCTCTCTCTCTCTCTCTCTCTCTTTCTCAATCTCTCTCTTTGTGTCTCTCATGAATAAATAAATAAAAATCTTAAAAAAAAAACAAAAAAAACTGGTAAGCCTGCAGGGAGCCCCTCCCCTTGCTGGAGAGACAGACCAGACTATAGCTTCCCAAGGAAACATGACCACACACACTGGGATGAGACCTTTCTGGCTAAGGTGAGCACAGAAAGAAAATGGAAGAGAATTAGATTAACCTAAGTATTTGGGACTTTGAATTATTCCTACAGGTAAAGGGATGCAGAGTTTTATTTTTAAGTTTTTTTCTTTAACTATTTTCTCTCAGAGAACTTTATGATAAGACAGACAATTTCTAAATTTTAGAGAACTTTATGTACAGATTATCTTTATGTTACGACTTAGCTGCATTGCAGCCTCTGATTACCTATACTGAACAACATAACTGAGCAAGATCTGAGAATGGGAAATAGGACAAAAAAGCAAATTTTGAGCTTTAGTTACAAAACTTCCTTAGAGCTAATTTAATGGATGTAATATCATGAGTCATTTTCAAGCCTTCAGGAACAGAGTCTAAATTTCCCACTGTGACTCCAGAAGGATCTACAAAGAAGTAGGGGTTGTTATTTGGAGGAATGGCTTCATGAAAGTGAGAAATAATCTCCCCGCTGGCAGCTGACCTCCTCCCCCAAGGGGCTCAGCCGCCCTCCTGCCTGACCACAGCCCAATGGATAAGGCCAATAAGACAAGTGGGAAAAATTAGAGAGGGAGACAAAGCATGAGAGACTCCTAACTCTGGGAAATGAACAAAGGGTTGCAGAGGAGAGGTGGGCAGGGGGATGGGGTAGCTGGGTGATGGGCACTGAGGAGGGCACTAGATGGGATGAGCACTGGGTGTTATACTATATGTTGGCAAATCGAACTTAAATAAAAACAAATGTAAAAAAAAAAAGGCAATAAAATAATAGGGCAAGAAGTGTCAACTACTAAGGGGCCGTATGTGGTTCCCCACTATTCCTCTCCCCTAGGTAGGGATTTCAGCAACACACCTCTGCTAGCTTTGCTCCCTACCTCCTTCTGTCCTCCTACTGAGACGGTAGGGATGAGTATGTTCAGCTTAGCACCTGTCTCTCTTCTCTTATGAAGTGTCGCTCTGCTCTGAGCTCTGTCACAAGCTAAGTGCTTGTCCCTCAGGGGATGCCTGAGGCTGACCAGCAGGGAGGGGAAATTTAGCTGTGAGATAAAGTTTTAACTAGCTCACTTAGCCACAGAGCCAAAGCTGCATTCCCTAATCAGTTTTATTAGAATAAAACTATTCTATTTTAAACTAAAATCAAAAATAATTGATGGAATGAAGGATAAATTAATATAACTTCTACCCACATGAAGCTGAGTCAAGGTACAGTTTAGAGTCAATTTATTTGATAGAGAGTCCCTTAGAAGTCATTTTTAAGTAAATCATTTTTTATAAGTTAAGTTTTCTCTTACCTCCCACATAGCTAATCCTCTATTCCCAGATAGATTAATCATCAGTGTTCATTAATTTCCTATTGGTGGCTCCTAACATTTAAACTTTAAAGTTTTCCATACCCACCAAGTAGTCAAATTATCTTAATAAACAATTCTTTAGGTGACTAGGGGGCTCTTTTAGCAAAGCACACTGTGAGCTTCTCTTAAGGTAGAGCAAGTCTTGAGTGAATAAAGCTGTTGACACTGTCAGAAGAGTGCCACCAGTTACTCTTGGCTTGTCTCATTTAATCCTAATGACAACCCACTGCAGAGGTGAAGGACATTAAGTAACTGGCCCAAGTCTGCAAATCCAGTAAGTAGCACCAGCAAGATGTGAACCTGGATACTCCAAACTCCACACAATCCTCTACCCCACAATACCCACATTCATAGATTTCCATGCTACCAAGACTGGAAGAAACCTTGCAAGTCACTCATCCCCTGCTAATGCCCCCCAAGCCTGACGTGCTTGGCTCAGGGACAGAGAGTCCCTTCGGAAAGGCAGCCCCTTCCACTGCAGGGCGGCAGCCCTGTTGTTTCACCAACTCCTTGCTACAGAGAATGTCCTCTAGATCTGGCCCTGCTGGCCTGAGGCCCTTCTCCCTGCAGAGCCCCCAAACACAGAACTTTGGGGGTAGCAGAGTGTCTGTCCATCCTTAGATGAAACACCCTCGGCTCCTCCACCTATGTCCCACATACCTTGATCTTCAGCCGTTCCCCCAACCTTGTAGGAGCCTCCTCTGAGCACAGCCATTGCCAGGGAGACATCCGGGGTCTGGAACTGGACGTAATACTCCAGAATAGAGCGAACCAGAGCAGAGTAGTGCTAGGTTGTCATTGCCCTCATTGTGAGCATTGTTCTATTACATAGTATTTTTGTGGATGGTGGGGAATGGGGGGCGGGGGGGGGGGTGGCGAGCACTGTTCCTCTGCTCAAGAGCCTCCTGAGAAAAAAAAATTTTTTTACTAAATTGCATTTCCTGAAATGCCAGCATGCCAGAGTAAGTGATCAGGTGCTTTAAGAATAATAATTTTAAAAAAAGATTCATTGTGACTATGCAAGTTTGGAATATACTGCTTAATATTCATTCATTAATAAGTCTTTATTGAGTGCCTACTGTATGAAAGGTACTATCTTAGTGGCCAGATATATATCCGTGAACAAAACGAACCCAAATCCCTATCTATGGAAGCTATAGGCCTGACAAATACTATGAATGTGTGGAGACCTTTTAAGAAGACTCTTGATGCAGAAGAGCACATGATGGAAGAAATCCCAATGCAAGGAAATAGGCTTAAGTTCCTTTATGTGGAGATACCCCCAAATATGATCCTTATATAATTACTAACATCCCAGGGATTGGTACCAGGGTCCTTGGGTCACCAGTTTAAGAAGCACATGCTTACAACACTGAACACAAATCACCTTGCCTTCAGCCAGTGTGTTTCCTATGTCACTGCCATCTGTATGGAAACATCCTAACATAAAAACCAAACAAAACAACAAACAACCTAAACATCAGACAAAAAGTATTATGAGTATGGCAATCCTGACCCGTAGGAGGGCATAGAGGGGGCCACCAAGATGCATAGAGGGGGCCACCAAGGTGCATGCTGGGAGGGAAGGGGGCTTATCTGAAGCTAAGGAATATGTTGGACAGACAAGGGGAGGGAGGCCAATGGGTGATCAAATTCTAAGAGAGGAGCAGCTGATCCAGCTCAGCTCCCAAACCAAGCATCAGTGACCCAGGTGGTCAGACCTGGGGAAGGGCAGGACTTAGCCAGGGAAACAGAAGGACCAGATCAGGAATCCCACTGCGAACAAGATCGGGATGAAGGAAAACCCAGAATGGACCCAGCACTGCCCAGGAAACCAGCAGCATGGTCTACAAGGTCCAGGCAGGCTCCTGGCAGCCCAGGGAGCTTTCTCCAGGATTCTGACACAGACCATTGAAAAGACACCTTTGCCTCCTGGTAGATTGACTACTTCCAAACCCAGCGGGCTTCTGTTTACAATCCAACATAACTCTTCGAGCTTAGCCCTTTTCATTGAACCTGCTACCTCCAGGCAAAAAGGCACAGAAGTAACATGAAAAGTATCAGTAGGTACCATAGCCCTGCTCAAAAATACCTCCAGGCTCCCTTCCTTCCCAGATCTTGCCTTCAATATCCTCACTCTTCGCCCCCTTGACTTTTTCACCCACTTTGGCCTCATGTTCCATAGGGTCCTTCTGGGATTTGAGAGCTCAGTTTGGGACACTGGCCCCAGCTTGAGCCACCACCCGCCCCTATATGTGCGGGTCAGCATTTGCACATCAATGCCAAGTACCAGCCCCAGCAGCCCAGGCTTTGGCCCTTCCTTCCACTCATCCCAGGCTCTTGGGACAGAGTGGCCTTTGCAGACTCTCCGGGGTTGCGGGGTGAGAATGCATCGGCCCAGCTGCACTGCCCAGCAGCAGGTGGGCCGGGTCAGAAGAGCCTGTACCCTGTGCAAAATGAGCCAGACACACAGGAAGGAGAAAAAGGAAGCTCCGGGCTGTGTAGAAAGGCTGAGTCTGGAGAGAAGCTGATAGGGAAAGGGACTTGCTATTTGTGGAAGGCTTTTATTTGGTGGTGGGAAAAGAATGGCAAATATGTAACACAATATTTCTGTAACTATAAATAACATGTAAATACCTTTCATAATGAAAACCTTATGGAATCCGCTTTTCTGGGAGGCTTTTAAAATAGGAAAAGGCAACAGAGGGAAATAACATATATTTAACCCATACTATGATGTTTGCTTAATCCTCTCATTTTTCTTCTGGGGAAGGCTTTCACTTTGTGGATGAAGAAAATGAGGCCTTTTGGAGGTTAAGGACATAATCAAGGTCTCACAGTGAACCAGAGTTTGAAAGTAGATCTATCTGGTTCCAAAGCCCTCGTTCTTTCTAGAATCAAGCACGACCCTGCCTAGAGGCAGGGGCTGGACTATATATGACCTTTCGAGATTCTTTTCTATTGCCGGGATTTCTGGAATTGGTTTGTTCCCCACAGGTACCTTACATCTTTCAGGACACTAGGGACCCACTGCATGTACCGTGGACAATAAGTACACGGAGATTTAAGGTGGTAGGAACGATACTGAAAGTGCAGTTGGGAAATGCCAACTTCTGCGTGGACTTGCTCTGTGCTCTGTGAACCTTAGGTAAGTCTCTTCCCTCTCTGGGTTCTAGTCTTCACATCTGGAAAATGGAGATTTGGGCTAACATGGGAAGCCTCGAGCTCTAACAATCCTGTTTGCTAGGTGCCGGAGTTCACCTTGGTAGTCTGAGGCTAACCACCCCCACCCCCGGCCCCGAGAAAGGACTTTTTAGGGCTTCCCACGGCCTGGTGCACACCTTTCCTAACCCACACCCCCACCCCAGGGGTCTACATGAGCGCCCCTCTCCGCAGCCCTGCCCGCACTGACCTGCACTTCCCGGGTCAGGGCCAGCTCCAGCAGCTGGCCGAAGTGCTGGCCCAGCGTGCTCAAGGTCTCACTCACACAGGCCTTCATTGACTTCAGGACATGTTCATTCTCAACCTGGAGGCACCTGGGAGAAAGAAGCCGCAGAGTGGGGCCACTGGGAGGGGCAGGTATCCAGCCTAGAACCATCCCAGGGGCCAGATCTGGGCCTGCTGCAGGCCTGGGGGTGGTGCCAGTGGCCTAGGGAGAAGCCATCAGCTCCAGGGGAATCAGAGATGGAATATTCCATAACAGGTTCGTCCTTCTCTGGCCTGCTAGGGTTCAGAGAAGCACTGCCTGAAAAGGGAGCTAACAGTCCATGTCACCAAGAAGAAAGGCCATCAGAGAGTGGTCAAATTCATACCTCTGGGCTTCTCCCTGAGAGAATCTGCTCTCATTGCACCGGGGTCTAGGGATGGGGATAGGAGCTGCAGAGGAGGGTGCTGGTGTGCCAGGCAGGCCAGGGCTCACTTGCAAGGTGTATGGCAATATGTGTGACCCTTTAAGAAATGCTATTCAGGGGCATCTGGGTGGCTCAGTGGTTGAGCGTCTGCCTTTGGCTCAGGTTGTGATCCTGGGGTCCTGGGATCGAGTCCTGCATTGGGTTCCCCACAGGCAGCCTGCTTCTCCCTCTGCTTATGTCTCTGCCTCTCTCTGTGTTTCTCATGAATAAATAAAAATCAAGAAAGAAAGAGAAAGAAAGAAAGAAAGAAAGAAAGAAAGAAAGAAAGAAAGAAAGAAAGAAAGAGAGAGAGCGGGCTGTCTACAGAAAGGAGCTTTAAAAATGTTCTCCCCAGGTAGGAAGAACAGGGGGTGGATCAAGTTTGAATTTATCCCTATAGCCTGAAATGTTCCGCTGGAAGGCCAAAGACCCCAGCAGGAACCCTAGGGGATACCAAGTCCCATGTTTCTCTTGCAGGGCATGGGGGCTGGGAAGAGTAAAGGAGAGTGTTAACATACACCTGGGTGTGTATACATGTGAGGCTGAGTGTATGTGTCTGCGTGTAAACGTATATATATATGTTTATGTGTGTGAGATACAGAGAAGAAGGTGTGGGTGTATTTCTGTGAATATATGAGTGTGTGTTTATATATCTATATACAGGCAAGTGTGTGTCTGTGAAATCCTTGTCTATGTGTCTGTGAGTATAGGGTGTGATGTCTGCTGTCATCTTGCCTTGACTTTGGGGGATTGGGTGGGGCCTTCCCAAAGCTCTGGGAAACCTTTTCCTTCTTACCAACCTTTACCAATCCTCTCTCTTCCTATGCCTGGGCCTCTCCTCCTTTACATTCTCCATAGGGCCTGAAAATGGGGCAGAAAATCCCAAGGGACCCTTTCAAGGTCGCTGATAAAAGTCAGCAAAAGTTGGCTCCTGGGCCACCACCAGGCCTCCCCACTCACGCTCTCCCTCTGGAAGAAGATGCCAGCCCCTTCCCCTGCCTGAGGACAGCCTGTCCAGTCTTAGCCAGCATCCAGATTTTTACCTCTCTGTGATGGCCGAGAGCTCTGAGCATTTCTCCATTAGCAGTTTCTCGAGCTGTAGAAAAAAATAGAAAAGTCTATTTGAGTCAACAAGCATAGGTTGAGGACCAACTACTGTACAGGGCCCTCCAGGGTATAAAGATGAATCAAATCACCTGATTTTGGAAGCAGGCACATAAACTGTAACACAGTGCTATATGGATGGCAAGACACCATCATCAGCTTCTTTGGGAGCTCAAAAAAGAAAACCAGGCACTGAGTTATGCTGGGGGACCTGGGACGCTTCAGAGAGGAAGGGACATTTGAGCGGGGCTGCTAGGGATGAATAGGAGTTTACTGTCTGTGAAGTGGAGCAAGGAAAAGGGTAAAGCACTGAGCTGGGGAGTGAATGCCCGAAGAAAGAAAACCAGATGACAAGGCGATTTTCAATGCTCCATTATAGGCTTAGAAAAGAAGCTTCAAGATCATGGACTTCAGAATCAGAAAGAGACTGAATATGACTTAACTTTGGGCAAGTTACTTAGGCTCTCTGAATTTCTGTTTCCTCATCCATAAGGTGAGGATATCATACTAGCTAATATTTTTCAGCAACTGTTTTTCATGTTTAACATGTAATAACACATTAGTCCGCACAACATATGTATGAAAAATGTGCTATTATTATACTCATTAGGGTGATGGAACTGGGGCACAGAGAAGGTAAGTAACTTGCCAAGGTCGCACAGCAGAGCTGACACTTGAGCCCAGTCTGGCACAAAAGTGGGTACACGGCACCCCTGAACAGCCTCTCGCAGTGGCTATGCCTGCCTCACACGTAGTGCAGGTTAAATGAGGCGTGTGTGGGCAAGCACCTAGCTCGGTGCCCAGTACGTGCTAGGTTCTCAGTAAAGGTCCTTACTATCTTCCCTGCTTCTCAGAACAGGAGGGAGGCCCTAGAGCAGGAAAGTTTCAAACACTTTGGACACTTCGGACCCATTCTTCCAGAAGGCATCCCCTTCCAAGGGCCCGCCCCTGCCCATGCCAAGACAGCCGACCTGACCCATCTCCTGCGAGGAGCTCCTGCTGACCGCGCTGTACTCGCTGACCATGGAGCGGGCGTGGCAAGTCAGACGCACACTCATGCTGTGGACACGTGCCCAGCGGTCCTGGGCCAGCTTCTGTCCAATCCTGCGCAGCTCGGTGCTGATGACCCAGCCCCTCTTGAGAAGCAGCTGCAGGGGGTCTCCGGGGCCAGGGCCGCCGGCCAGGATGAGGTCACTCTGTGCATCTTCCTCCAGGCTGATGGGCTTTGCCTGCAGGACGCACATGCACTCACACTCGGTCATGAGCTTCAAGTCCTCCATCCAGCGCTGGACCGAGTCCACCTGCATCAGGTGCAGCCTGCAGCCAGGGAACAGTGCCACGGTGGCCATCAACACCCCGCGATTGCCAAAGGTTTCCATTTCAGGCCATCAGATGTTTACTAAACACCTCCTATATGTTCATCAGTGTTTCTTGTGTTCACTTACCATGGTAACCCTCTTATTTTCCACTATCTCCATCTTACAGATAACAAGACGGAGGCACGGAAGTTTTGGAAGCAGATGACCAGACAAGCAACAGGCAATGAATCTGGCACGTTAGCAGACTATATTCACCAGAAGAAGAAGGAAAGAGAAAAAGCCTAAATATCAAGGAGTGCTTCTGTTGTTATGAGCTATGGTACAGCTACACAATTCTTCGAGTGTGAACTACAAAGAGCAGCCCCAGACTCACGCGATCAGAAAGGGGATAGAGAGGATGGAAACACATATGATCATCGTGTTCTAGAGCTAGAAAGCTAAGCAACCTGGCCTAAGAGCTTCTAAGAGGAAAGACGTGAACTAGTCTCTGGCTCACTGACTCATTCACTCCATAAACACTGCAGTGGACAGCTGTCACTTTTGTCCTTCTAGCGTCCTTCCTCCTTCCGTCAAAGGCAGAGGCAAGTTACATTGCTGCCTCTTGGTGTGGCGGCCTGGGCTTCAGCTGTTCCCTCCTCCCAAACACAGGGGCTGCGAGGCTGTGAAGGCACAGTGCCTGGGAACCAGCATGCGGCACCTGTGGTGCTGGGTGGGGAAGAGCTCTGGGGCCCTGGGGGGCCGGGGGGGGGGCGGGGGGACACACTCATGCCCCCTTCCTTCAGGCCTGGAACGGAAAGGGCCATGGAAAAGCCAAGGAGGGAGAAAAAGGGAATCAGTGCCCCAAACTTCCCCTGGCTTGGGCCCTTTCCAGAAGGCCTGATGAGATTCCAGACTCCCCTTTTTGTCACCCCCTCCGCCCCTGTCTTGCACAGAAGTGTGCTCCATTCTCGTTCTTTAAGATCTTTAAGAACTAGAAAGAAAGTGGGATTTCAGAAGCCGTGTTAATTAAAACCCTAGCTGATTTATTGCTCGGCTGGTAAGAGAAATGGAATGACAAAACTATTGATTTCTCTAGTATCTGCGTTATTAGGGCCTGTGAGCGTCTGTTTGTGGATATGAACTCATTTGGGTGTCTGTCTATATTATCTGTATGCCGGTGTCTGGATGTCTGGCTTGGAGCTTGTGTGTCTCTACCTGCGCAAATAGTCAGATGATTGTGTGTGTTTACAAGCCTTGCATCAGATAAACTCGATGACTAAGAACAGCTGGGGTGGGCCTTGAGCGTGGGCTGCATTTAATGACTCAATTCCAAAGTAAAGTGTGTAGAAAGGGGACAAAGAAAAAGTAACTTTGCAGCAGAGAAACCTGACATAACCTCATCCTACTCAAGAGATCTAAATGAACCTCACTGCTCATCAGCCGTGTTGACCGCGTGGTACCTCTGATGAGATGTGATGAAAAGGCCTTTCTTCCCCCAAATACATGGCCTCAGTCTCATCATGGGAAAGGCATCAGGGGCCGGCTCAGGAACACTCTACAGAATACCTAATCAGTACTCCTCAAAACTGTCAGCGTCATCACCAACAAGGTAACACTAAGAACTTGTCATAGGCCAAAGGAGACAGAGGAGACGTGATGACTAATTATAACAGGATCTCCTGGATGGAATCCTGAAACAGAAAAGAACCTTGGGGGGGCACCTGGGTGGCTCAGTGGTTGAGAGTCTGCCTTTGGCTCAGAGCATGATCCCGGGGTCCTGGGATCCAGTCCCACGTCGGGCTCCCCGCAGGGAGCCTGCTTCTCCCTCTGCCTATGTCTCAGCTTCTCTGTCTACCTCCCATGAAAAAATAAATAAAATCTTTGAAAAAGGAAAGAATCTACGTAGAAAACTAGTGAAAGCCACATAAAGTCTGGAGTGGAGACACAGCCCACCGTGTCAGGGCCTTGAGCGTAAGAAAAGCTTCCACAGGCCCAGGCCAACAAGGCTTATACATTCGCACATGGGGGCCAACAGAGCTGGCTCTGCTACTCACGGCCTGTGTGGCCAAAGGGAAGCTGTGGCTGCTTTATTTTTTTTCCTTTTTCTGAAATTTTTATTGAAATATCATAGGTACATAAAGGTGAACAAATTATAATATCAAGGGACAGTTTGGTGGATTTTCAGCATCCAGGGAGTCTCCCTTGTGCCCCCTTCTGGTCACTCCCCAACCAGGATAACCAGCCTCCTGACTTAACAACACACCTTAGTCTTTTCAGTAACTTAACCTCTCTGAGCCTCAATTTCTTTATCTGTCACAAAAAGATAATAATTGAAACTTCCATGCCAGGTAGATGAAAGAACTACATCAAATGGTTGAATGTGAAGGACTTAGGACAGTATGTGGCATAAAGAAATGGTCAAAGAGGCTAGTTCTCCTTGCTGCCCTTCCCCCATGTAACGCTTCAGCACCTCCAGAAATTACTAACCTACTGGCTAGAAGTTTCTGAGCACATTCCACATGTTGAGCACTGTGCCAAGTGCTTTACATGAATTGTTTAATTTATTCTTCAAGACAAGCATCTGAGTTAGTAGTATTGTTATCCCCATTTTACAGATGAGGAAGCTGGGACGAGAGAGGTAAAGTCACCCGGATAAAAAGTAGTAGCACTGGCACTGAAATCTTGGTCTCTCTCACTCCAGAGTCTACTCTTAACCTCTTTGCTTTACTGCTTCCCACTCTGAGAATCCTTCAAAAAGAAAAAAAGACCTAGAGGAGCAGAGAGCAAGATGAGACAACCTTAACACAGGGAGACGGGAAGAACAATTTTTCCCAAGCAAAGACTATTGGGGCTGCATCTGTGCAACAGGAAGAGAAAGGAAGCTGTGAGCCACTGGCTCTGCCTAAAGCTCTGGGGTACAGGGAGGCCAGGATCCTGGGCCCCAGAGATGCAATCGCTGCTTTCAGGCCAAACCCACTCCCGGCTGCCCAGTTGCAGGAGCTGCCTTTCAGGGTGATGGCCGCAGAGACGCAGACAGACAGGGGCGCCTTTGGGGGAAAGCAGAATCTGGTTTTCTTTAAGAATGAGCTTAAAATAACTTCTGTTTCTAGAGATGGTTTAGACAAATACCTCCTCTTTCTCCCCCAAGGAGCAAACAAATGTAAAAAGAATAAACTGAGCAGATTAGTAAACCCATAAATCCCTGCCTCCTCTTAACCTCACTCCATGACCAGGCCTCAGGGCCCATCCAGCAGCAGGCCCAACCACGGCCAACTCTGATAGGGCTGGGAGGACATCAAGAGGTTCTGACCCACCAGCAGGTGGAGGGGAAAATGGGTTGGCTGCTCAAAACCTGTATATACGTCCCACCCAGCCTGATTTTAACCAATATGCTTTGCACCCAAGCTGCTCAAATTACAGCTAAACCGTTGAGGTTATAAGATAGTTGTGTGTGGTATAAAAAAAATAGAGGATTGGATGAAAAACTGTTCTGAAGGCAGAGGAAAAGGGAAAGTAGACAAAACCCACCAGTAATAATAATTAATATTTATTGGACCCCTATAGTACCCCAAGGGTTGTACAATTATCATGCATTATTTTATTCTCACAATATCCTGATTAAGTGCACACTTTCCTTGTCTCCATTTTACGGATGGAAATACAGAGATGCAGAAGATTTATAGGACTTAGCCAGAACTCTCTGCAGGCAACCTACTCCAAAGATTGCCCGAAGATTGTCTATACTGACCACATTATATAGTTTCTCCACCTGTCTCTCTCTTCCACCAACTTTGAGATATAGCTCAAAGGCAGGTATTGACCTACCTCAGCATTGCCAGCACTCAGCCCGACACATATTAAGGATCAATAAATATTTAACTGATCTAGTAAACCAGAAATTGCCTGGTAAACATGGATTATAAGCCTTCCCACAAAAGCTGGAAATATTTTCTGGACTTGTAGGGGTGTTACAAGAGGAGCACTTAGGAACCCCTTGAACTCACCCAGTCCTCTGTTCTGAACTACATTTCAGGAGATGTGGCTTCTATCGTTGGCCAGTGTGTCAGATGTAGTGTAGATGGGTTCCCTGCAATGTGGTACAAGTGTAAGAGTTGGGTAAGTAAGTACCTTCTACAAAAGACATCATCATAAAGACTTCTATGTTAAATAGAAGGTGTCAGGAGAACCAGAAAAATCTTTTGTTCAAGTCATTTTATAAACATTTCTATGTTCCACAAAGCAGTGCTCTGGTTCCATAAAGCTGGGGCCCTTAGCAACTACTATCCCAATTCCCAGAACTTTCAGGCAAATGGTAAGGCGGGGATATAGATACTCAAGCCCTGGGGGACGTGGCTAAAGGGAGACCTTAGTTCCTATGGGAAAAGCTCATCCCCATAGGAAACCAGTAGCAAACACAAAAGATCCTCACCCAGTTCGATAAGGCTTAAAACATTAAGCAGTGCCTCTCAGACAACCCCTGCTTGACCCGATTCATTGAAGCGCTACTGATGTTGAGCATGTGCCAGGCTTTGTGCTGGTGATCCCTCCCCTCGGACACTCGCACCATCTAAGAGGAGAAACAGACACCAATAAATAGAACCCAACCTCATTCTCATCCCAACACCATGTGCCACACATCTCAAGCATTTCCAGGAGTCCCCAGAGTTCACCTTATACACAGTTGACCCTTGAACAACCCAGGTGTGGACTACACGGGTCCACTTATCTGTGGATTTTTTACAGTGCAGTACTATCCGCGTATTTGATCTTCCTTAGGATTTTCTTAGTAACATTTTTTCTCTATTTACTTTATTATAAGAACACAGTGTATGATATATAAAACATACAAATTATATGTCAGTCAACTTTATGATATCAGTAAAACTTCCAGTCAATAGTAAGCTATTAGTTAAGTTTCAGAAGAGTTAAAGCTTACATGTGAATTTTCAACTGGGTGGGGAGTGGGTGCCCCTAACCCCTGTGTTGTTCAAAGGTCAACTGTAGATTCTCCCCACAATCTGTCATCTTTTCTCCCTTTAGCACCCTTACCCTGGGTAGCACCCTAGCTGTCAGGTCCTGCCAGGCCTGGCTACCTTTCCTTCCAGGGGTGGTCATGCTGTCTGGCTCCCCTAAATATCTCAAGCTGGTCACAGTCACCACTTCTTCTCTTACTGTTCTGTCTTCTAGGTACCATCTTGCTACCATCAGAGTCAGGCTTGCCACTGGGTCTTCTAGGCATCACATGGCTTCCGTGCGGTATCACTATTCCCATCAGACCATTAGCTCTGGAGCTGGATTGCCTGTATTAAATCTCAGATCTGCCACTTGCTACCTGCTTAACTTTGGGCAAGTTACTTTATCTCTCTGTGCGTCAGTTGCCTCATTGGTAGAAAGGAAATGATAATAGTACCCAGCCCCTAGGCTTTTTGTGATTATTAAGTGAAGTGAATATATACATACACATACACATGCATTTATGCAAATGTGTGTATATATTTGCTTAGAATAATGCCCGACAGGAAGTATTATACATGTTAGTTGTTATTAGAGAAGTTTCAATTAAAGCAGTTGTCTCAACAGAATTTAATTACTTCAAAGTAGAGAAAGAAGGAAAATTCTGGGAAGATGGCAGTGGTGACAGCAGTTTTTAAATCTCTCTAAATTCCCACATGAAAATTTGACAGAACGACAAAGTAACAGAACTCAAACCCTACGGATAAAATTTACAACAAAACTAGATGGTAAAATATCCCCATAAACCTCAAAATACAAGCAGGTGGGGATCAAACACTCACAGCTACGAGACCTGCATAGCATCATATGTACAAGAGAAAGGAGGAAGCAGGGAGGTGGTGTCTGATGAATATGAGAGAGAGGAGAACCCCCAGTGGTCACTGGGTATTTGTTAAGAAGCACAGAATGACAATCTGAGAATAGTAGCTGAAACCTCTGTTGGGGATTTGCCTCTCTAATATCAGGTGGTTGCCTGATACCTGATAGTTACCTACCAAGAACTCTCAAAACTGGCCCAACAGGAATCTCTTCTATAATAAAGTGTCACATGGAGAAGAAACTTCTGAGAGCAAAACCAGAATTGAGCAGGACAGGGATCTCAGAGACAAGGGTGAGAGGTCTGTAAGGGTTGGAAGCAGAGTTAGGAAATCTCAGAAAGCAGATCACCCTCCTCTGAACCTTACACAAAAACAAAAGAAGATGGAGCTATATGAATTTAGAACAGCTTTCCTGAACCCCACTCCCCTCTAAAAGTTCATGAAAACTAATTTCACATAAAACTAAGCAACACAGGGGCAGACCTGGTGGCTCAGTGGTTTAGCACCGCCTTCAGCCCAGGGTGTGGAGACCCACCCACCCTCCAGGATCCTGGAGACCTGGGATGGAGTCCCACATCGGGCTCCCTGCATGGAGCCTGCTTCTGCCTCTGCCTGTGTCTCTGCCTCTCTCTCTCTCTCTCTCTGTGTCTCTTGTGAGTAAATAAATAAAATCTTTTAAAAAAAAACTAAGCAACACAAAAATTATTGAAGTCTCATCCCGTGCATATTTTAAAAAGAGAATAAATAACAAAATAATATCCCTACGATGTGAAAAGATCAGAAAAATGTACTCACAAAAAAGAAGGAAACTATAATGTACTATTTAAAAATGAACTTAAAAATTTTAAAAATGACATAAGATGTGAAAGAGAAGCATAAAATCTCAGAAAAGAAATAAGCAAGAAAAGAATTAGAAATGAAAAGGAAATTTCATTTTAGAAACAAGATTAAAGAAGAAAACATGGGATAATGCTTTAAGAAAATCAATTGCAAAAAAGAAAAATGTTTTAAAAAATGAAGAAAGAGATAAAACAGGTTTGCAAGAAAGTGACAAATATTAAATATAGGCAAAGAAGATCAAGCATACATACAGTAAGAGTTCCTGAGGACACCTGGGTGGCTTAGTCATGTGACTAAGTTGGGCATGTGACTCTTGATTTCAGCTCAGGTCTTGATCTCAGGGTCATGAGTTCAAGCCCCTATTTTTGAGAAAGGAACTCAAAACACAGCAACAAAAAGCATGTGAAAAGCTTATAGCTGTGAAAAGCTGGGAAAATGTTCCCAGAAAACAAAAATACTGTTTAAACTACATATTGAAAAGAGCATGCTGTGTACATGAAAACAAACACAGAAGACATATTCTAGTAAGATTATTGAACTTTTAAAAATAACTAAAGGATTTTTGTGCATCTAGGAAAAAATGTGTGTTACTTGTAAGGGACAGAAAATTGTGCTATCATCAGATATTTTGTGTGTGTGAGAGCAATGCTTTATACTAGAAAAAAGTAGAGTGACATACTTAAAATATTTAGAGAAATAAAGTGTGAGCCAAAGACTTTATATTCAGCCAAATGACTTTCAAGTATGAGGTGAGAAGGAAGCGACACCAGTGCCGTGATGTTGGAGGACAATCACTCTAGATGGTCCTTGATTCTGGATCAAGGGGTATGGGTACTGAGCAATCCAGGTAGTGCAAAGGCCCTCCTTAGGAGTATGCCTGGCTTGTTTGAGAAAGGGTAGGGCCATACATGTGTCTGGGGCAAGGGAAAGATTAGTAGGATTATTAGTAGGATGTGAGCTCAGAAGAGAGACCCAGGCTAGATCACACAGGGCCTTGGAAGCCACTCTGAGCGCACCAGGCTTTCCCTGGAGGGAGATTCCTCTGGAGCATGAGCATCGAAGGAATCTTGTCACCAGATGTCAGCGGGTCCACCTAGCCCCCACGCCTCTCTACAACCCAAACCGGAAGGTTCTCTCACTTGAGCCTTGTAAAAACAACGCATAATCCATTTAGAGTGACTTAACCTCACCATGCAGTGAATTGTAAACTGTTTACCAAACAGTTAATTTAAGAACAATTATTTATGCAATAAGCTATAAATAATTTACAGTGTGGTTAGGGTATCAGCTTCCAACCCCTCCTCACAAAGGAGCCGGTGAGGCCTCAGCCACTTGGAGCTGCTGGAGGAAATGTTGCTTCTCTGATCTTGTTCAAATCTGCCAATGTTTTCATTGCCCTGCTTCTGATCCACCCTGAATCCCATGCTGAGCCGCATCGGACAGGCCTTGCTGTGCACTGGGGCCTGGCAACGCTTGATCCCTAAGGGCTCCACGTTCACACAGTCGGTGCAGAGCCTTCCTGGCATATGGTGCTGGGCAGCTCAAAGAAGTCCTGTTCTTAACCTGCATCGGCCCCTCGTGGGCAACGCCGGACCAGGGTGGAGGCTTCCTCTCCCACGGTGGACTCTGCAAAATGCCTCTCGCATCCACCTATTACGCCGGGGTTGGTCTCTTCCCGTGTGACCTCTGTGTCCTCTGCCGTCTCTGGTGCGGACCCTCTGCTCCAAGCTGTAGCCCTGGGAAGACTTTTCTGCTTGTTTTCTGGAAACCCTCACTTTCATTATTCACCCTACCCACTTTGATAGATGTGTTCCCTAGCATTTTCTGAAATGAAACAGTCCAGTATCACACGGTAAGAGAGAGTTAATCCTACACTTTAGATATTTCCAGGAGTATGGGGTAGGGGAAATGGAGCTCCCCCAATATACCCCAAAGCTAATAACTAGGAATAATTTGTGAAGGGGGCACGGATAGGGCCACTCTAGTCACTTTGCCCCATTTGTTTCTCCAGGTTGCGGCCTTCCATCAACCAAAGGTGGGTTTAAAGGCAGAGAAGAGATCTGACCACTTGAAAAAAAAATCAATTTTAAAAAAATCTTGCATGATTCCAAGCACTCTATAAAGAAAAGTTGGAGTATCCTGCACGAGGCAAGCACATACCAAGTGCTTGCACATACGATCTCTGTCTTGGGTTCACAGAAACCCTATTTAGTAGCCCCATTTTACAGAGGAGGAAAAACCAAGGCTCAGGTTGGTCAAAGGCAGAGCCTGGACAGAGTCCCTCCAGGTCTACTAACTCCAAAGCCCGGGTCCTCACCACCTCCCAGTCCGTCCAGGACCCCAGTGGAGAGTGTTGTTTTTTTCTGTTTCAGAAAGCCAAGGAACAGGAGTTTGGCTCCAGGTAACAGTTTCCAATCCAATAAGCCAATATGTTCATTTGACAGCTGCCCACTCTCTGATGACTCAGAGCCCATCTTGTTAACTCTGTCAAACTCAGGCATTTTAGACGTGCCCCAGGGAGAAGGGGTGCTAATTAACATTCCCTGGCCTTTCATTAACTAAGGGAATGACTCATTTTTAACCTCTTAAAAGGCTCCATGTGTGTCTAGGCGTTGCCAGTACGTAGGAGAGCCGAGATGATGGCCCTGACAGCAAAAACACCTGATGACACACCATCCCCCGGGGCCCCTTCCCACCTCCGCCTCCTAATAGCTGTGTGCCTCGCGCACGACGCTTGCCTCCGCACAGTCACGATTTCCCTGACCTGCCTTCCCCCTCATTCCCAACCTCTGTCCCAGCCACGTGGAGTTCTTTCAGGCCCTCTGCTGTGACCTCCAGCCCCCTGGCCACACGCTGGCCCCTCTCTCCCCATCTCCTCTTCACCTGGCTCATGCCTATACAGCCTTGAAACCTTGCCTAAATGTCTCTGCTGAAGCAGGTTGCTTGGACTCCGAGGGCAGCTTACGTCCCAGGTGTCCCATGTGTCCATAGCACCCTGTCTTCCCCCCATCGTGATTACTATCTGGATTACTATCTGCTTCGTCCACCAGACTCTAAGGGCAGGGCTCGTGTGTGTCACCCCCTGGCCCTGGCCCTGGCACGTTGAGGATGCTCTGTGCATACTTATGGAACTGAACTAGGTGTCGAAGGGGAATAACAATAATCAGTACCATGGTGCGGCCCCACTGGCTCGTTGTGAGGGGCAGGATAAAACCCGGAGTCATTCCTGCCCACCTTTACGGAGGCTGGGCTTCATGCCAACTCTCACGTGGATGGCTTCATGGGCAGGCATCATCTTCTTTGCTTCCCATAAGGACCCTAACGAGGAGGGCATCCTTATCATCTTTTTTTTACAGTTCAAGAAACTGCAGCTTGGAGAGGGAAAGTGAACTATCCGATGTCACCCGGCCAGTGAAGGGCAGAGTCTGCCCTGAATCTGGCCCATCACACCCCAGGCCTCATGTGCTCAAGAGCTCCTCTAGGCTTTAGGAAAGGCCATGCCCTGTCCAAATGGCATGTTAAGTAAGCACCGTCAGGTAAAAATTACAGATGCATTTGCACACACACAGGTTCAGCATTAGCCTGCCCTCGACCTTCGTGGCTCTCCCCCAGGACCTGATATGTAGACAGAAAAGGGTTTAGCTTCGTCTTTCCCATTCTGTTCTCCTTCCTTTGAGTAGTCTTTTCAGGTGGCAAAGTGAAATGTTTCAAAGAACTCACAGACTGAATGTGTCAGTTGCCATCCTGGTACCTTCACATAGTTCTGGAAAATGCAGTTGACAGCAGACAAATCGCCACTAGAGGGTTTTCCAAAGCAGGTTTACACTATGGGCAAGACTCCCTAGACTCGAGAGCTTCCAGCCCCCGCCACTAGGACCCCCTTTCCTCCACCACCCCCTCGCTCCACCCACAAGCCTCAGGCTTAGACTAAGGTTCTCTCTCCCCAGTTATGAACAGACCCTGAGGACCAGAGATCCCTCACCTTGGGGCTGCAGGTACAGAGCTGCCTCCCAAAGGGACCCCTAGAGGCAGAGAAAAGTTGCCTGTTCCACCAAGTCCCACACCAGGGTGTGCTGGAGCCAGGCCTGGAGCCCTGAGGTCCCGGGCTTTTCGTGTCTAGGAGCTGAGGACAAAACTCACCAGGAGAAAACTTCAGCATTCACAGAGCTCAGCTAAGACCCCGAACAGGCAAGAGAGCACCAGGAACCCAGTCCAGGGGGAATTACAACAGCAGCTGACGTGCAACGAGCCAGGCAGTGTTGTAAGCCCTCTCTGCGTATTATCTCTCTGTGTATTATCCACCCCCACCCCCAAATCTGAAAGAGAAAACTAGTATTGCCCCTATTTATAGACGAGGGGACTTCAGTCAGAAGAGGTCCCATGCTGAGTAAGTGGTAGAGGCATTACTCAGACCCAGTCTGAGTCTCTGCTCTTATCAACTAAACCCCACACTGCCATCACGAAGCCATCCAGAAGCTGTAAGCAGGATCACCGAGGACCACAGGAGACAGAGGACTTGACTTGGCCTGGGAATATGTACACAAAGGAAATGACATTTGCCCTGGTTCTTAGAGAAGAAGAGTTGGCCCAGATGACAAGGGCAAAAAGACCTCCACACAAACGTGCAAAGGCCTAGTGGCATAAAAACAGAAATAAGCCAAGGAGTTTCACTGGACTCAGGCATCAGGGGCCTCTGGTGGAGTGGCCGGAAAGGGTCTAAGGGGAGAGACAGAGGCCAGGTGATCAAAGTCCCTAACTTGATTACACAGTTAGATTTAATCTTTTGTTTAAAGATTTTATTTACTTATTCATGAGAGACACACAGAGAGAGGCAGAGACACAGGCAGAGGGAGACGCGGGCTCCCTGCGGGGAGCCTGATGTGGGACTCGACCCCGGGACCCCGAGATCACGACCTGAGCCAAAGGCAGATGCTCAACCAGTGAGTCACCGAGGTGCCCCCAATTTGAATTTAATCTTAAAGGCAATCGGGGGCCACTGAAAACATTTTAGAGCAGGGCAGTGACATCATTGTGCAGAGAGTTAGTTAGAAACTGGAGCAGAGCAAGGTTAACTACCAGGTAGAGGTTGACCCACCGGGAGATGGTGGGTATAAAGCAGAGAGGGCATGGAAGCCTGAACTTGGCAGTGACACCAGAGAGGGAGTGGCTGGTCTGGGAGGGAGATGACAGGGTGCAAGGGGGAAGGAGGGAAAGGAGCAAGGCCCGCTCCTGGGCGTCTGGTCTGGGTGACCGGCGCTGCCCCGGCTGAGACAGCAAACCCACCCAGGCGAGAGCTGGTTCTCATTTTGCTGGGTTCTAGGGTGAGGTAGGATGACAAGTGGGGTATGAAGGCCACAGTGGATGTGGGGGCCAGGCCCTACAGAGAGGTCCATCAAAGACTCCCCAAGCTTTCCCAGGGAGACTAGAACTGGTGAACCCAGCACGGCCCCACCACAAGTCGGTCCACTCCCAGCCCCGGCCACCCTGCCGCCACATAATGAGCCGCTCTTCTCAATTTTGGAGTCTAGGGACTGCAGCTCATTAAGGTTTGGACCGTGTTAGTGCTGAGCATCCCATAATTGCATAGCTCGCCTGACTCTCTGTCATTAGCTCTCGGCTCCCTGGGCTCCACCTCTCCTATTGGATTTGCTGATTGACCCCAACATAGAAAGTCTGGCTAAACAGGGCAGCTCTCGCTGTGCAGTGGGGACTGCCTGCCGTCCCTGAGCCTCGCAACTCCCAGTGGTTCAACCATCATCGGCCATAAAGTTCGGGCTGCCATTTCCCTATGCGTGAAATCTTTCCTTTGCAAGTCCAAAACGACTGATCTGATTACTCACACAGAGAGAGGGAATTGAAAATTGAGGTCAAAGCGGATGGACTGGCAATGAGTCACATTCCCTGCATGGTGGAAAACCACCACAGTCAGGACTCGGTAGGGTCTCTGGCCAAGGAGCCTGAGGGGCCAGGGGCCAGGACTGGGGTTAGACTTTCTAGGTCTCCATCGTGAACTGGAATGTGAGCCTGATGCTGTCAAGACTGTCCCCAGACTGGCCGGGGGAGCAGGGAGGGCATCACAGACACTGAATGGGGCTCCCAGGAGCCCACCCGGTTCTCACCAGAGCCCCCGAGAGAAGTGGATGCCTGTTCCCTGAGTAACCTCCTTGCTCTCTGATGGCAGCTTTCCTGGACATCTGGAAGAAGGTGACCAAGGCCTAAAATCTGGGTTTTCTGCAGTCTGGCAGATTCCAAACACAAAGCCAGATGTAACCACAATCATCTCGACATACCAGGGTACTGGGAGGATGATTTTTTTTTTCTAAGCTGGAATTATCCAGGGTGGAGTTGGAGTAGGGGAAGGGAACAGCATAGTCTCATGCCGAGAAACTGCAGTAGGAAACAACGGGCCCTGAAACATTTCTAAAGTCAGGGGGAGTTAACTACCCACACAGCAAGCAGGAAGGCTTATCAACAATAGAGCATTTTCCATGCAGCCCCTGACAGCACTTTGATGCTTGGAGAAGATCACCCTCCCCATTTTATGGACGTAGAAAGCGGCTCAGAAGCATTGTATGACTTGTCTAAGACTCACGGCCTATAGTGATCATAAAGCTAACATGGATCAAGTATTTATGACATTCTGGGCACTGTGCTAAGGGCTTGATTCGATCTTAACTGCTCGCTTAACTTTCTAAGTAATTCCATGAGGTCCACATAACTGAGGTTTGGTAGGTTAAGTGACTCAGCCAAGGTTACACGGTGGACAAGTAGAAATAAGAATCCAGGCAATCTTAGATCAGAGCCTTGCTCTTAACGCCGATGCTATCCATGCTCTTTGATGTCTTCAGCAACTGGACTGATGTTCAAACCCCGAAATGCAAGCCACGGCCCTCTCTGCTACGGTAGGCTGCCATTCTGCGATATATCGATAACTTCTTAATACTCATGATCATTTAAAGACTGTGGCGTGTCTAGTCGCTTTTCAAACCCTTGCCCCATTTCTTTCTGGGGGAGAATTAGATGTACGTTGTTTAAATTCAGGACAGAACTGCTGGCCCACTGGGCGCATCACTACGTGTCTCTGACAAGGTTGCACCAGAAGTACCACCAGAGCAGGGAAGCCAGGGAGACCGTGCAAACGGAGTGAGGAGTGACCTCCAGCTGCAAAGGGGTCCCCTCCTACTTCTCCCTGCCCTGCCCCTGCTTCTTGCTCTTAGGTTGCCCCTTCATTCATCAGAGCTCATCACCGGGGAAGGGTAACTGTGCCTGACCCTTCGGAAGCCAAAGGGAACCACTTTTCCCAGCTCAGCAGATCCACGCCCTGGCATACCAGCTGCTGGTACCAGTTCCTCATCCCCAGCTAATCCTACTGGCCTGGCATCCAGTGCTCCCCAAGACCCTGGGGGTCAACGGTTTGCAGAAATCTATGCCTACACTCTTGTTGGCTCATTTTAATCTCTTTTCACTGAAGAATGGAACTTTATTCCTTCCAAGTCCAGAATTCGGATTTCTCTGCCTTACCCTATTCTACCCACTATGTGGAGAGTTTTCTGCAAAAAAAAAGAGAGTACTTTATGATGCCAAGAGCACTTGATAATGGCCTCTGAACCTCCCTGAGCACCCTGATGTGCCAGGCACTAGGCTAGGTGCTGGGATTACAGAGGAAGAGATGGTGGGAGGAAGACCTCCAAGAGCACAGGGCCTCCACGGTAGCATACTCCCTCCACCCAGGACGACGCCTGGCACATCACAGGCATTGACAAGTAGTTTGCACGAGTAAATGAATGAATGGAAGTAAGCAATTGTGGCTCACTGGGCTACGTATGGCACTTTGAGGCAAGCAGAGGAGACGGATGCTTGGTCCAAGCTATGGTTTCTGAGAAAGCTCCCCAGGCCGACGCTGGAAGGGTGCCTTCAAGTTCCTCAGGAGAGGAAGCAGAGTTGGAAGATGTGGGGTTTCTGATGAAAGAAACAGCATGTACAGGGAGTGGAGGCATGGAACCTCATGCTGGGAAAACAGCAAGTTTTGAGTGCAATTGGAAGAGTGGAAAACAAGGACTTTAAATTATAAAGCACACTGGAGTGCTGGGCTGCATGGATTTATCTGCATTGCATCCCATCAAAGCAGGGCACCTTATTCCCCTATAGGACATTTCTCTTGGATATACCAAGGGGCTTCCATAAAATCTGAACAGGGCACACTCTCAGACGCTTGAAGGGGCTCCCAAGCTAGTATGTCCTGCAGTTTCCATCCCAGCTTCAAGGGCAACACTAGACCTCTTTGTGCATTTTGTAGGAAGGAATGAGGAGATCTTGTTTTTGGTCAATAGGATTGCTTTCCCAGCCCTAGGCACTAAGGGGTGATGTTTTTATCTAGAAAAGGGGACAGATCATCCAAAATTCATTCCCAAACTCCTGGCATATAGAGCTGGAAGGGTCCCTGGGGAAACTTTTATCTACCTCATCTTCAGAAGAAGAAACTAAAGCTCAGAGAAGGAGAAGGACTGTCTGATAACACACAGCAAGTTGGGGCAAAGCCAGAGCTGGGAAGGCAGGCAGGAAGGAAGAAGTGAGGGAGTGTAGTGGAGAAGGAGGGAGGGAGGAAGGAAGAAAGGAAGGAAGGAAGGAAGGAAGGAAGGAAGGAAGGAAGGAAGGAAGGAAAGAAGGAGGAGAAAAGGGAGAGAGGGAGGGAGGGAAAAGAGGGAGGGAGGGCAGCCTCTGGTTTCTAGTCCATGCTTCCCACTGCCCTATGTTCTCCTGCAAGAGATTTAATAATGAAATTGCAGACTTTTCTTCCCAGTAAACATAAAACTAAAGACTAAAAATATTTCTGAATTACTTTCCTTTAGAAGAAAAAAAATGTCTCTCCAGCTCTCTGACTCCATCAACCAATTAAATCTTTGGCTTCTACTCAGAAAGAGGATTTATTAAAAAAAAAAAAAAAAAAAAAAAAGAAAGAGGATTTAAATTAATCAAGGTAAAACTAGCTTACTTTTTCCCTCCCAGCAGCAACTTTCTACCAAAAAGAATGAGAGCAGTTTGCTGGAGACAGGGGTGTCTTGGGGAAAGAAACAAAATCCAAGCCATTGAATTTAACTTCTCACACTCACCTGAGACTCCTCAGCCATTTGTCTGTCATTCATTTATCAAACATCTATTAAATATTTATTCATGCAACAACCACTTATTGAGCTCCTACTGTGTGTATTCTAATCACAGGAGCAAAGATACGAATCAGAACATAATTCGGCCCTCAGGACATGGACATTAATCATTGAATAGGGTGATGACATTTACATAAATCACCCTACAACCCAGGGCCTGGCCCAAAGTAAATTCTTAGTGTAAAGTAAATCTCATTTGAATGAATGAGTGAATGAATGAAATTGGGGTCTACTACAGATCACTGTCACATGAGAATTCCACTAGGGCTAGGACATAGGGCTTCTAGAAACAGCTTAAGGAACAGCTCAGAAAAAGCAGCACTCTTTCTGACAGCTCCATTCCTTTCTCTGGGCCTCAGTTTCCCCACCATCATGACGGGATCTGAGGAAACTTCCAGCAATAACATTCGATGCTTCCTTGAGCCCAGTTCCCGGCACTGTGTGGAAGTTTAAACACAATCTCTCTTCCTAAAAATAACTATTGAATCATTGTCCCTCTGCCTTCTCGAGGTCATGCCTGTGTTTCTATGGATTTCTCTTGGGAGATGAGAGAAGTGAGGGAATTCGATTCTAACTCTGATCGGCTTTCCTTTCTGTTTAAACAACAGAAAAATATCCAATTATCCCATTGACAATTACAGTCTGCACATTTCACCGCAGGCATAGAAAACAGGCCAGCAGCAGCAGGCCAGCCACAGACCAGGGGTGCACACATGCAAGCCATTATCTACTTGGAGACAGGCTGGCCTGCGGTGGCCCCCAGTGGCTCAGAAGCTGGACGGCTCCTCACCAGCAGGCCAGGCGATCGGGGAGGCTGCGTGCCATTAGCTGCGGCAGCACCCAGGCTGGCTCACCTCAGACTCCAGGCTGAACAGAAGGCAGGTAAGAAAGTGATTCACCGAGTTTGATCCCAAACCAAAGACCCGAGCTGTATCCTTGTTATAGGCCTGATCAGGTCAAGAGATAGATCAGTGAGTTCTATGAGGGAAGGGACCGTGCCCAATTCGGCCACCAACATGTGCCTAAGCACACGAGCATCATACAAGGCACATGATCTGCACTCAGGACATAGGTGTAGAAAGATTTTGTGGGAGGCTAATAATGAGTAAATGACTACTTGAATGAATGAGCGAATGGTCTGTTTGTGCAACGCCCCCAAGAACACTGTGGAAAAGACAGACTGGATAGGGTATTGGCCAGCGCTCAGGCTCAAGCGTCATCTGGAAACATCTATCCCACCTCTGCTCCTTATAAGCTCTGACCTTGGGCAAGTCTCAGTTTCCTCGTGGGGCAGGCGTATTGCTGCTCAGATTCCGCTTTACGAAAGAACTTTTTGTCTCCAGTTGCTGGGAGTATCATTAGCTAACAGCCTCCAGCCACCAGGCCCTCAGACTGTCTCAGAGCCACCTCGCCGAAGGTCATGCCCTGCTCACAGCTGCCCACTCGAAAGACATACCAGCGGGACATGAAGGCCCTGGCCACCCTGGCCAATGAACAGAACTGTGATTCCAAAGCTCCCTGTGAGGACAGCTGAAGTCATTCAGCTCCCTCTTCTCCTTCTTGGTCCTGCCTCCGTCCTCTCCCTCCCTCAAGTGCTGGTCCCAAAAACATTCTCTGAGAAGCACCCTGAACTCTCAACTCCATCCCAGGGCTGCTTCCCAGAGAACCCAAGCTGTGACCTATCATTTGCAAAATAGAGATAATAACTAGCACATAGATGTGCCATCTGACGGGCAGGGTCAGCGGGAGCCAAGGCCACACGGCTGGTAGGGAGTTGAGACCATGTCTGGGACTTGAGCCCGTGTCTGAGTCCTATATGCTTTCAACCCTAGACCCACGCTAACATTTCTAAGAGTAGGGTTCTGTTCTTTGGCTTGTTTATTAATTTTACATCTGAAAGCCTTCCAGGAGATTCGGATGCACTTGGAGTTGAGAACCCTAATGCTCCCTCTCCAATCACCCACACAGGTCAGCATGGGATCCCAGCCCCTGCACTGGGATGCCCATGCCCCCCCGCCCTCAACTCTCTCCCAGGAGCTCATGCCTAGATGAGTCTTTTTTGAGGCTATTTATTCATAAGGGTCTCAAATACCAAAGGCCTAACACGTATGAATCACTCAAGCTGCTGGAAGATCCCACGCAACCTGACGGCATTTATTGATTTTGCATATTGATGCGAACAATGGCACTTCAGAGTGAAATTCAGTTTCAGTGGAACACGACAGAAAGAAGTCAATTATCCAGCATTAATTATTTATGTGGTGACAATAACCATGGTGTTATTCCCCACTCCAGAGGCCTCTAGAGCCTGGAACAAGAGGAAAGAAGAGGTAGCTGCTATTATCTGTCCACAAGGCGACATCGGATTGGAGACATTAACCCCTCTGACATCCTGTGAATACACGTAAGCCTTCCTTGTGGATGCGGCTCATGCACGTGCCCCCAGGACACACACAATTAATAGGCCGGTAGGCCCAGAGATTGCATTCCCCCAATATCCTGGCCAGGCCAGGCTCTGAATATATTAAAAGAAATAATCACCTTCCCTCTGCAGCCCACCCTGCCCTATCAGAACACTAGGGCTGAAGACTTTCTTTTTTTCTTTTTCTTTTTTTTTTTTAAGATTTGATTTATTTATTCATGAGAGACACAGAGATAGAGGCAGAGACACAGGCAGAGGGAGAAGCGGGCTCCATGCGGGGACCCCGGCATCACGCCCTGGGCCAAAGGCAGACGTTCAACCACTGAGCCCTCCAGCCACCACTGGCTAAGATTTCCCAAGCAAACCTCTTCTCAGGTTGCAGCTTTGCCATCAGCCAGAACTGCCTGTGTCTCTGCCTCTCTCCCTGTGTCTCTCATGAATAAATAAATCAAATCTAAAAACAAAAGCAAAAACAAAAAAAACCCAGCCTGCCTCCAAAAGAATAGGAATTCAATTTCTAAATCATTGTCATGTAATTTAACTTCCTTTTATCCTTAAAACTTCTAAGGGGATTGGAAATGAGAGGGATTGGAAATGAGAGAGAAAAAAAGAGAGAGAGACAGTGTTCCCCAAGGCGGAAAGGGTACCAGGGTCTGATCTATGTTTGCCCCACATTCTCTACTCTGGGGACCTAGTCCTCATCTGAAGAGGTTAACACTGATCGAGTGGTTCCTGTGTGCATGCAGGTGCTTTAAACACATTATCTTAAATTCTCCTCATAACCCAATGATGTAAGTACAAATATCCCCATTTCATAGACAAAGAAACTGAAGCCCAAGGTCATAATGAATATGCAGCAGCACCAATAGTGAAGTTGAGGCCCTCCTGACCCTTAACCACTGTCCTAAACTGCCCTGTGGCAGCAGCTTCCCCACCGCCAGAACAGGTGCTGGTATGACCATCCCAGGACCCATGAGGCTCTGAGGAGGTGACCCAAAACCCTGTTGTGTTGGGCGAGGTCATCGAAAGGACGTGGTCACCAGTTTACCCATGTGCAGGACCCCGGGCATCGAGGCTCCCCACCCCCTCCCTGTCCTCGGAATGTGCATTCCGCCTCTGAGAGTGGGGCTGGTTTCGGATTGCACCTGGGAAGCTCCCCAGGTGCTTATGAACCAACACATTGCCAGAGCTGTTGCTACCCACCTGGCACATGGGTACCAACCTACTGCTGGGGCTGGACAGGAGCCAGGGGGGCTACGATTCCACTTCATCTAGAACAGCTCCACTTTCTCCTGGCTTAAAATATTAAGCGGCTGGGAGTGTCCATTGGTGATTTCTTATTTTCTCAGTGAGGTCACTGGCCAAGAAGAGTCAGGGAAGGGGTTTCTAAAAAGACTGCCCTGAGATCACAGTGGACCTCTGACATGCAGTGGGCACTCAACAAACAATAGAGCCCCCTATGTAGCTTTCCCTGAGCGACAGACACGTTGCACATACTAACTTCTTCAGTTCACACATTACATGAGGTAGGTACTCTCTTCATCCTCATTTCACACGTGAGGGAACTCAGGGGCCGATGGGGTGCGAGAACCTGCACAAGGCCACACAGCTAGTAAGAGATAGAACCCGGCTTTGAAACCGGGCAGTCATGAGTTCAAAGCTGATGGCCCCTGCTCACCCCATGAAAGGCAATCAGCATTTCCAACACGTGTATCCTGACGGGTTTGCCTCTCACAATCTCTGAGCTCTCTTTAAACACACACTGTGTGGAAAGATATTTGGGGGGCACCTGGGTGGCTCAGTGGTTGAGCATCTGCCTTCAGTTCAGGGTGTGATCCTGGGGTCCTGGGATCAAGTTCCCCATTGGGCTCCCTGCAGGGAGCCGGCTTCTCCCTGTCTGTGTCTCTGCCTCTCTCCTGTGTCTTTCATGAATAAATAACATCTTTAAAAAGAGAGAGAGAGAGAGAGATTTGGGTCCCCATACAATCCCTTATCTCAGTGTCAGGCTGCACAGAAAATTCCTAGCTACCTCTCTAATAGTGTTTCCCATTCTAACTGGCACCCATGAGCTGTATGTCATACCCATAAAGCTTGCCATAATGATGACTTTGGGGAGACACTGATGACTTCATAAAGGTTAACCCAGTACTAGTAGGCTTCTAGCAAATATTCAACATTTTTTTCTGATTTTTTAAAGCAACACATACCTAGAAAAATACTCAAAAATCAAATAACATAGAAATGAGTGATATGATAATTCAGGTGTGGGGATTAGGGATAGAATGAAGGTAAGATGTCAGTGATACCTGTAATATATAAAATAAAACATACAAAACAAAACAACAATGACCTGACAGTCTGGCTAGGGCTTAGGATTTGGTTGCCTCTAAACAGCCCCATCAAAATGTTCCCGGAAAAGAAAATAAGAAAGAAAGAGGAGCAAAACAGAAGCCCTGAGCACCCAGTTGCATAGCTCCTCTGTAGATCAAACCTGCATGAGACGCTCGCCTGGGACGCAGGCATTCTCAAAGTCACAAAACTCTCAGGGCAAACACAGTCCCGGGGCAACTGGGACAGTGAGTCACCACAAATTTGCTGCCCTGGTACTCCCCTCTTTGGTTCTGGTTCTGGCCTCCAGGACCAGCCAGGGCCCCACAGCCTTCAGCCATGTGAAGGCACCTCGGGTGCCCCCATCTCTCCCTCTTCTCCCCTCATCATCTGGGCTTCACCTGCTGTTCGGCATATTCCTGCCTCCTCCTCCCCACCTCTCTCCCACACCCCACTGAGGGCAATAATTATCTCCTAGGATCAGCTCTATGCTCTGTGCCCTCCCTGGGGCTGTGGGAGAAGGAGAAGACACCTAAGGGTAGACCGTCCCTTTCAAGAGGCTCAGAGAGAAACTTCCATGACCCCAAGGGCCCCCAGTGGCTCCAGCCTCCTAGTCAAGGTGGGATTGGGAGCCTCCTCTGGGCTCCTCTATCTTAGCAGAACACCCCATTCAATTATTTGTTTCATTGTCTGCCTGCATCTTAGACCCCACCTCCTTAGGGTACTGGACGTGCCTGATTCCTGCACATCTCAGGGCTCACTTCTGTCAGTATTGGCTGAGTCAAAGTGGCATCCCCAATACCTTGTCTTAAGCTTTCTCTCCAGGACAGTGCATGGACAAGTGGGAGCACCTGTAGCTTCAAGACCCTGGAGCTGGGCCTTAGCTAGAGGATGGCCTCAGCCAGATGGAGCAGGCCTGGCCCTAAGGAACAGGACTTACCGCTGACCCGGCAGAGGGATGGAGTCCAGGTGGCGGCCTCCAGGCAAGGCCATCATGTTAATCCCAATCTGCAGCAAAGCCTGGCTGCAGTGGTCGTGACCCTAGGAAAAAAGGAGGCAGAACAAGATCAATGGATGCCTCAGAAAAGAGATACAATCTCTTTTTCTCCCAGTTCATGGCTACAAGGAGCCAAGGTAGGTATAGAGGGAGGGCCTTTAACCCTCTTTGTTTTTTTTTTTTTTAAGATTTTATTTATTTATTCATGAGAGACACAGACAGAAAGCCGAGACACATGCAGAGGAAGAAGTAGGCTCCTCACAGGGAGCCCGATGTGGAACTCCAGGATCACGCCCTGAGCCAAAGGCAGATGTTCAACTGCTGAGCCACCCAGGCGTCCCAACCCTCTTCTTTCTGAACCAGTTTAGACTCTACTAAAGTCCTCGTACAAGTAGTGTTGATTTAGTCCTAAGTCCCAAGCTCACTGTGAATCCCTGTAAGTCTTTTATCTCCCATTATCAGGCATTTGCCTGACCCATCTTGCCTTGACCCCAACACTGGGACATGCAGACCAGCAATTATTGCATGGAACGTACTTATACTTCAAAAGTATCTATGGTTTATCTGGAATTCACATTTAACTGGGCATCATGTATTATTTGCTAAATCTGGAAACTCTACATGCTCATTCTCTATAACCATCACAGCCCTGGGTTATTCACTTTGATTATCCCCGGGAAATGTGACTCTGTAATGAGCATGGTGGTTGCTTCCCCAAATCCATTGCACTTCAGATGATATCATTTCACCCAAACTGCTAGTAACTGGTTCAGGAATAGGCATGGGACTCAATTCAGACCAATGAGCCATGACAGGATTGCTTCCAAAAAAAGTTTTCTTTCTCCTAACTGCAAACCACAAGGAGACAGTATCTCTCCCATTGGACCCGAACATGGAAGTACGTCACTTCATGGCTGCTGGAGACCATCTTGCAATCAAATGGGGACCCAGCTGGGAGAATAAAGCTGGCACTTAGAGAATAATAAATCTGTGTTCCTTGATCATGAAGCCACCGAATCAATGAACCCTGGAGTCTGTCCCCCCTCTCTTAGGCCTATCTATTATGTAAGATAATAAAGTTCTTGTTGTTTAAAATGATCATTTTGTTAGTGGACAGACAGACAAAAGCAGCCTATCTGATAAAGGTAAACCAGGTTCTAGGGGCTTCCAGTCTCTGCACTGAGGACCCACCTGGCTTGTCTGTGCCTCACAGATTGGACCAAGACGAGAGTGTCCTTCCTCCTGCCCACCTGTTTGACTCCTCCTGTCACCTGTCCCCTCTTCGATCCTCCCTCTCTGCCACCTCCTCCTCCAAGCCAGTGTGGAAGCCCTCCCTGAGGAAAAGGGACATTCTATCACTTTTGCCTGGGTAGAGGAACACAGGAGAGGACCGGCCATCACCTGGCAGGCCCTGAGCTTGAGGACCGCAGATTGTCAAGACTTTCATAAAAAACACAAGTATGAACTTGTGGGAAGATAACAGCTAAGAAGGGTAAGATCAGTCCAGAAAAACTAAACTCTTCCTCCATGATTACAAATGACCCTTATGAGAAAAGAACGGAGGAGGACTCTAATTAACAGTGATATCGCTGGACATAAAGTGCCCTTTATGAGGCTTGGAATAAAGAATAAGACAGTCGATCTGGAAAGTATGGGAGCCAGGAGCTCAGAATAAACTAGGGCATTATGTAATTCCAGAGACTGACGGCCACTGCCTGTTTCCGGGGCTGTAGGGCCCACCACCCTATGACCCCCTTAAGGGCAGGGACCCTTTGTGCTCCTATCTCTGAGCCAAGGGCCAGCCATGTAGGCAGCCCTCCATGTGTCTGTTGAAAAGAGGAGTGGAATACGTTTTTAAAACCTTTATGCTGAGACCCAATTCTCTATCTGTAACTGAGAATAACACTCTCTATTGTATTGCTCTGATAGCAGTGACCTGAGATAAGGCATGTGCAAGTGTCAGGCCAGGGTGAGAGCTCGATAGATAGTAGCCTTTGTTATTCTCAGTCCCCGAGAGTCTACTGTGCACGCAGCCCCGTGGTCTGCTGTGCCGAGGGAGATGCCAAAAATGAGACAAAGCATATAAAGCTTTGAGAGTGCTCGACGAGTCCTCAGCAGCAGCAGCAATATCGCCATTGTTATTTCTAGTGTTATTATCATGATTGATAAAGTATATTCTTGGAACCCAGTGAGTCAGCAGCCTGAAAAGGATGGCACAAAAGAGAAAGCTAGAAACAACAAAAAGAGGTATAACTGTCCCTTTTCTGAAATGTTTGATTATAGAACCCCAAAGGGAAATACCAACTTCTCAGAGTGGATGCAGTGATGTCATCAGATAGCAGTGGGCAAGCAGATCTTATTTTACCTCCATCTCCTTCATAAAGAAGAAAGGGATGCAGAGCAAAAACAGCGAAGAGGGAATTCAAGCTCATGGCAGGCGAGGACACGGAGAGAGTAGGGAACTCCAAGGCCCTTCAAAAGCGTGATCCAGTTAGGGTTCTGTGAGGAGGTGAAGCAAGTCCTTGGTCTTGGAGGACCTTTGGATCTGATCAAGTCATATCTGATGCACCCAGACAAGGCGAGAGTTCTCATGAGCAGAAGCCTGGATGCAAGAGAATGATCTGAATTTCTAAGAAGTAGCTCTTAGAAAAGAGCTACCTATGTTTTCTAGAAACAGCCTGATGACCATGAAATTCTAGAACAGATTCCTAATTGCTGATCTGTTGAGCCCTTCAGACGGAAGCCAGCCAGAGCACAGTAGGAACACGTTATGCCCAGATAATCTGCTTCCTTTTCATTAGGGACCACTGGGCCCCTAGCAGAGGGGAATGGGACAATAAACCTGATATATCTTGATTTCATTAAAATGCCCTGGTGAGGTGTCCTTGTTCATCGATTTCACCCACAGCCTCCCAGCAGTTATGCCAGTGGAGCCATCCAGCAAACAAAACCTTGTTTCCTGTGATTGCATGTTTTCCCAAGGGCTGAGGAAGCCTTTGAGGGACATTTGGGCTGCATCTGTATCGCTGCCCTGTTTACAGACTGTATAATTTATGCCTGCCTCTTTCTCCCAGTGGGACAAGGCTCCTTGATGCCTGAAAGCACAACTTGCTCAATATGGGACTGGGCCCAGTATCTTACATGATGACCTGCATGGTCGAAGCCAGAATTGTGAATCAGATTAGCTCTCAGAGGAGCCATAGCTCATATTTGCTGGGGGTGAAGAACAGGTAAGAGAGACTATCTGGAAGGTGAGATCGGAAGTACCAAGAGTTTAACCCAACTGATATTTATAAAATGTCAATAATAATAATATTTATTGAATGTGTACCAGAGGCCAAGCACTATCCTAAATGCTTCATAGAGTATTAATTCATTTACTACTATCATCATCCCCCTGTACTGATGAAACTCTGAAATTCAGTGGACGTGTGTGCATTGCTCAAAATCACACTGCTGTACAGGTGATAGAGGACTAGGATCCAGGCTTTAGGATTTGGAGGGGAGGTGCTGGAGCAGATGGAGAGGATGATGGCAACAAATAAGTGGCACACGTCCTGCATTTGCTAACAGGAGGCCCGACTCCATTCCATGGTGTCAAGCACCCTCAGCCCCCAGCCCTCAGAGCCAGCCAGCTCTCTTCGTTCTCACCAATGCCTCCCACTGCCCCCGGACTGGGAGTCCTCCATCTTCATCTGGTGCTGGCCCTCCATGACACAGCCAGAGGACAGAAGAATAGTCCTTGGAAAAATGAAGCAGATTGCCAACAATGCACTCAAACGGTGGAAGGAAGAAGGGCACAGAGAGTGGGCATGTCTCTTCCGGTTCCTCGTTTCTTGGTTCCTTTTGTGAGAGTCATGTGGACAGCTGTGGGCCCTAAAGGAATCAGGGGATGAAACAGTCCCAGCCAAAGCCTAAAGCCATCACTAGCTTTACAGGGAGACCTGTTTCAAACATGCAGCCGTCAGGGAAGCCCCCACAGCCTGCTGCCCCGACAGACACGTTCCTAAGCCCTAGGCTGGATTCATCCTATTGAGCAGAGGTTCCAAGCACAATGCCTCCAACGCTATACAGCATGTCAGGAAATTGGATTCAAGGTAATCTCTTTGCTCCCCATTGTCTGTCCTCAATGGTGTTGCAAGAATTTGAATTTTGGGGTCTGATGGATCTGGATTCAAATCCTGATTCTGTACTAGATTGGTACGTGACCTTGAGAAAATCACAAACCCCCATGAATGAGAAAATCACAAACCCCCATGAATCATGCCTGCCTCCTAGGAGCTTCTTCATGAGGATTAAATGTGATCACTTGCAAAAGCCCCTAATAGATCGAAAGAAAAGATTCGTGTATTTGGCACATGGTAGCCTCAAAGAGGAAGTCTTCTTCCTCGTGGAAGGAGGGCTTGAGAAATGTATCTCAGGGCAGAGGGGCTGCCCTGCCCACGAGGGAGGTGGAAAGGACAAAGGCAGGAGTGAGCAAGAAAGAGGAAACTCCATCACTTGCATCCTCACCCCCCAACCCCACCCAAGGCCCTTCCTAACTTATGGGAAAGCTCACCTGGAGGCCGCGGCCTTGGTCCTGTGGGGCTCTCGGCTATGCCTCCCCCACCAGGAGAGGCTGGGTCACAAGACAGACCCGAAGCCTTAAGTGTCTCTGATTTAATTCAATGCCCTCTGTGACAAGCGCTCATTTGGACAGCTCATTTCGGCTCCCGCCTCCTATTACAGGCCGCCCTTGCTCACCTCCGTTTGGCTAACAAGCCAGCCTGGGCACAGAAGGAAATGGCAGGCGATTTACAGTAAATTATTCAATTAGAACAAGGACCCGGGCGGCTCCTGCCATGGTCTAATGGGCCAACCCCAGGATGGCTCGAGGCTGGGCTGGGATTATTTAATCTGCAGAACCCATTAGGGCTGCCAGCAGGGCCGGACAGTGAATGTCATGGTTAGCAGTTAAGCAGTTAAGGCACCGGGAGGAGGCACTGGGGGACTGGGTGGCAGAGGAATGAGACCTGGGGGTTCAGTCAAGTCCCTCATTATGTGATTCCCTACCCCCTCATTGTTCCTCCTCCCTAGAATTTATCACAATTGCAATTAAACAATTAACCGAAATTAGCAGCTTAACGTTTTCTCCCTTGAGGTTCCCGGGGGCAGGGACAAGAGGCCTATCCTGCCCCACTGTATCCCCCACCCTCCACCTGACAGGTGTCTGGTGCACAAAGACCAGATCGATCAGATTGACTGACTGGGTGGGTTCTTCCCAAAGGAACCCCGGCTTCCTCGCTGGTAAACCAGAGAGAGACAAGTGCCTCTTCTGTTGTGATGAGTACTCCCAGTTGCGAGCGCTGTGGGAGGGCCTTTCCTGCAGGGAAAGGGCTCAGAATCCCAACACCCACCGAGACAAAGCCACCCATCTCTCCTGAGTCTCTAGAGTCCTGGCTGGGCAGGCTCCCCCCCACCCCCAGCTCCGTGCTCTGCTAGGCATGTACTTCCAGACGGACAGACAGACAGACAATAGATAGTTGCATGACAACTGCAAACACTGTAAAAAAAAAAAAAAAAAAAAAAAAAAAAGCCAAGAGGATGCTGAGGGAGGTCCAGAGGGCTTCCCAGAAGTACTAGAAGGGAATGGAAGGTGGGGAGAAACAGTCATGGCAAGTTTCTCAGGTCATGACCCCAAAACTGACCCTTGCTAGAGGAATTTGGAAACAGAGGAAAGGGCGACGTGGCAAAGAGAAGAGCTGGGGGCAGAGGGGAAGAGCATGGGAAGATTAAGGAACTGCAAGTGTTTCTAGAAGGCTGCGGAGCACTCCAGGCTCGGGGTGGAGTTTAGAGGAAACTATCCCAGTGGCGTGGGAATGCAGAAAAAGGAGTGACTACTTGCAGCTGGGGAAGCAGACCAGACTTCTCAGAGAAGACGACATCTGAGCTGGGTCTTTTTTTTTTTTTTTTTTTTTTAAATTTTTATTTATTTATGATAGTCACAGAGAGAGAGAGGCAGAGACACAGGCAGAGGGAGAAGCAGGCTCCATGCACTGGGAGCCCGATGTGGGATTCGATCCCGGGTCTCCAGGATCGCGCCCTAGGCCGAAGGCAGGCGCCAAACCGCTGCGCCACCCAGGGATCCCCTGAGCTGGGTCTTAAATGCAGGGTGGGATTTTGCCAAGTGAGGATGGGACGAGGACATTCAGTGCCAGGAGAGCATTGTGAGTGGGGGCAAAAAGACCAGAAAATGAAGCGAGTAATCGGGGACCCAGGCCTCTCCCAGGGGGCTGGAGGGAAGGTACCTCTGTGGTCCTGCACATGAAAGGAACTGATTCTTTGGACTCTATCCTGTGGATGACAGGGAGCCTTTGAAGTTTGTTTGATAGGGGACTGAAACGACTGGAATGGAATTTCAGCTCGCATGGTGACCAGTAAAGTGGATGGACTCCAGGGAGTAAGGCCAGCAGCAGGGGTCCATTTAAGAGATAGATGCAACTCCCAAGGGGAGCACAAAAGCCCTGAGATTGGAGCCATGGGGCCTTGGGGTAGAAAGGAAGGTGACTGCAATAAGCTTTGGGAGGTGACAACAATGGGCTTCCCTCCTTGCCCCCACTGTCGATCTGTGGGAGGACGCCAATAGTCATGGAGACATTGCAGTACTGCTAGCCGGGGTGGTCAGCATTCTGCAGCCATCAGATTCTTCAAGAACCTTCATTCCCAGGAGAGGCACAAGAAACTAAGCAAGCTGTCTCCCAGCTCTACCGAATGGATGGGGCCTCATGAAATACAGACGGAGCGACTCTCTAGAGGAAGCCCGAGTGACCCTTTACAGCTAGCTGTTGGGCACCAGAGTCCAGCAAGTGGGTGGAATAGACCACAGGGCTCCCAGAGCTGGGTTTGCCCCTGGAGCCCTGAAAATCCTGGCTGGGCAGGGGTAGGGGCCCCCCAGACCTCATCCCTGCTCCTCGATTCCAGAGCCAGAACCATTTCAACAAACCACAGGCAAGGCCCCAAGCCTCCCCCTGATTAACCGGATACACCTGCCTTCGAGGCTTTACCTGAAAGGTAACAAGAATCCCACCTGCACAAATAGTCAGGGGTAAGACTACAGCCTCCAGCCACAAGCAAGGCCGCCTTCCCAAAGGAGCTCACATCGTAATGCTAGAGTATTAGAATTAGTAGGAGGCCTTAGAGATGCTTGCCTCGTAATGAAAACCATAATGATAACAATCCTGATGAGTAGGAGAAGAAGAGGGAGAAATATTTAGGGTGCTAACTATGTGTTAGGCACTGTGGTCAATGCTTTAAACTTCGTCCTCGAAATAATCTTGCTATCCCCATTTTTCAGATGAGGAAACTAAAGCACAGAGAGATTAACATGCGCAGATGGAGAGACACGTTCAGAGAGGGGAAGAGATCTGCCTGAGGTCACGCAGCAAGCTGAGCTACAATCTGAGACCCGCATCCAGGTTTCCTCACTGCCATAAGCTTCCCCATGGGAAATCCAAAGAAGGCTTTGTGTGGTTAGTGCCCTGAGAGACCCACCGAGGCTCAGAGTGATTTACCCTAGGGAATCAATGGTTTCAGCAGGCCCCAGTCTATAAAACTGGGAGAGTTGCTCATCCTTTCTCTTTTGCTATGATGATCAACACAGAGGAATGAATGGTGGAGAGAGAAATTGCAGGGATTCCTAGTCTAATTCAGCTCAGTCTCAGAATGAGACAGGCAGGCTGATGCACAGATTGCCCATGAGTCCCCCAAGGTCTGAGTGAAAGGAGCCAGAGTCAAGCTCTCCCTGCGGAGGCCCACGGGCCCCAGTCCCTGAGCAGTAAGACCACCCAGCCTCTAAATGGCTCCAACTTGTCAAAGACAACCCCCCCAGCAGCCTCTCCTGAAGGAGCGCGTATGACAGTCCAGAAGAAAGGCCAAATTCCTGGAGGCAGGAAAGCCATGCTGCCCCCATCTTCCACCCCAGGGTGGGCTCTTCCTGGCTCCAGGGCTTTGACACCCCAGCTGGGTGTCAAAGGAACATCCAGCCCTGAACCCACAAGGAAACTGTAGTAGCTGGCATCTGGGAGCTGGCACTGAGCTACTGATTTTCTCAAGGTCAGAAGTGAGCAACTAGCAACCCAGACGTCCGGGACCTTAGACAGAGTGTAGGCCCTGAGAGATGCTAGGCTGGACCTTTGGGGCACTCCCATCCGGATCTCTGTTGCTTAAAAATGCAGATTCAGAGTCTGTGATTAGCTGTGTGATCAGGGGCATTAAGTGTCCTTATCTGTAAAGTGGGGTATATAATAAGGATAACAAGTAATGGCATCCTCCTGGCACTACTGCGTGGATCAGTGAGATCACATGCGTGAAGTACATGGCACGCAAGGATACTCAAGATAAGACTGGTTCTGTTTGTCTTCTGGTGAGGACAAGTACCTCGCAGTAGGGGAGCAGCCAGATGGAGGCCATTTTACAGCCTCCTGAACTATATCCAGCTAGTCAACTGCTTTGTACTCTTTAACTTTTTAATTATCCCTTCTTACTTTCTAACTTTTCCTGATGTGAATGTTAGCCAACTGCTCAAAAGTTCCTTAGCTCTGATTTGCAAAAGCAAGAGCCCTCCCTCGCTGGGCCCAGATCCCAGGGTGCTAAAATTAACAATCAGTATACTTTAAGCTAATGACTTACTGGTCGTGACTGCCACGAACAGACATAACTCTCAGATAAAAGCCATTAGAGAAAATTGAATAGCTCCAGCGTGGTGAAAATTTGGATACATCCTGTTTCATAAATCACGCTTAGAGGTTACACTGGGCAAGCTGTTTCCCTCTCTGAGTCATGATGAGGCCCCAGGTTGAGGGGGTCTATATACCCTTGGGAAAGAAGACATAGGGGAGAGAAGTGTACAATCTGGGGCATCGGATGAGTCAGACATTAAAAAAAAAAACAAAAACAAAAACAGCCCATTCACAGAATGCTGTCTTATCAGGGCTCATTTATGCCTGGTTTGCCGCATGTCACAGTAGCATCCAAACAGTGCACCACATGGTGTCTAGTTCAGAGTAAGAGCTCAATAAATATTAGTTATTACCCAACAGGGGATTCCATGGTTCTCCAAAAACTTCTTGCTCTTCCATAATGGTATGCATTGGTCATAGCACCCCAACACGTCCAGACCAAAATCTCCTCAATTCTTTTTCAATCTCTAGGTAATACCAACATTTCAGATCTCAGTCCTAATCCCACATCATCTGAGAAGCCTTCTCCAACCACTCTAACCTATAGTAATTTCTCCTTCTAAAAAGTTCCCTAGGAATCAATAAAAGTGTGAGGTCTTGAACAGTTTTAAATGATATTGTAATAGAAGATATGTTTTCTCCATGTCCCTCTCTCTTTCCCTATCTGTCTGTTGAGTGATGCCAGAGCAACTGGAAAGCCACAAGACAGCAAGGCCAAAAGATGGAAGAAGATGAGTCAACAGTTTGGAGTAGAGCCACCCAACTCACATCAATCTGGAGGGTAAGTAAGAAATACACATAATGTGCTAAGCCACTAATATTTGGGGGTTGTTTGTTATAGCAACTAATCTGAATTAACCTAATTATGAAGACTAAAGTAAATGCTATACTTAAGGCATCTGTGTGTTAGACACAGAAGTCTCTTAAGGCATCTGTAAGTGTGTTAGACACAGAAGTCTCTCGGCAAATAGAAGTTCCTTTTCCCTTCTTCCTCAGCCTTGGAAGAGATGGTAAAATATTGTGTTTGACCATTGGCCCTGGACACTGACTCTAGTTCATGCACAATACAGCCAGAGGCCAGTAGTTGAGAGTAGGATGGAATAAGTAACTAGAAACATTTAAAGTCCCCTCAATTCTGAGACTAAAATTGTTTCAACCACTGCTTTCTCTGCTCATAGGTACCCATGCACAGTAACAGCTAAATTTTATTATACTCAGGTCATTTTCAGATGCTTTTTTTTTTTGTATATTAACATCTGAAATTGGGATGCACGCCTCAGTCAATGGCATCTTGGCATTGTGTCACAGTTTAATTGAAAGCATATTTTCTCTTTTATGAAGTAACAGGGCATCTTACAATCTATAGCATCTTAAATTCAATGAAATATATAGTATTGGGCACTTAACTATGTGCCAAGCACTCTTCTAAGTGCTTTGCGTAAATAAATTCATTTATTTCTCAAAAAATCCAAAATAATCAGTACTACTCTTATCCCCATTTTAAAGATGTGGAAATGAAGACCCAGAGACATTCAATAGTTTGCCAAGTACACAGCTAGTAAGTTAAGTGAATAGAAAGATGACACCCTGTCTTTAGGGAACTTCATACTATGCCACTGTTTTTTAGTGCCTGGATTTTAGGCGACAGTTGAGTCCCCTTCTTAGAGAGAAAGTTCACACAGGAATTATGTGTTTGGCAATATGGTGGACCACATATTCTGAAATACTTCTCCATAGGAAGAATTGGAAAGGACTGCTAAAGATGTTCTTGATGTTTGTAAAACGCGTCACTGAGCTGGCAAAAAGATTAGAAATCTGGAGAGGCCAGCAGGAAAGCAAAAGCAGGAACCAGGGATAATGAGCAAGAACCGAAGGGAATTTTTGCCCTGAGAACATCTGCTGCTGTGTTCCTTAAGCTTCCATTTCACATGTGTATGGGTTAGGGAAAATGAGGCAGAAAGCCTAGAGATAAGGGAAAGAAAGAATCAAATAGGAGTCCAAAAGACCAGAAGCTCAATGTTAATGGTAAATGAGAAATAATCTTCCATACAGAAGAAAAGTGTCCCAACTCTGGCACTGGGTAAAGGGAAGTAAAATCTCTCTCAAGAATTAATAACCACAATATGGCCTTCATATAAGTTTGTGGCCTGAATTCACACTATCTGGCGGGGGGGGGGGGTACTCAATTAGAGAATTTAGCTTCAAGAAATAAAAGAGAGCCTTGGAAATATTTCCAAGGAACAAGGGCTATAAAATATGACCAAGCAGATTTGAGAAAGAACCAGATTTGAGACGGAACTTCTATAAATTAAAAAATGTAATAATTAAAATGAAAAACTCATTGGACAGATTAATCACAGCTAAAGAATGAATTAGTGTAAAGATAAGACAAAAAGAAATGATCCAAAATACAGCTCAGAAAGACAAAGGGAGAGCAAACGTGAGAGAAATAAAGCTAAGGAATAAAGAGTAAAGTACTCTACAGAGTGTTTAATCAGATTTCCAAAGGGAGATAAGAAAAAGAAGAGGGGAAAAAATGATATTCAAAGAAACAGTGGCTGAGATTTTTCCCAGAAATTTTGAAAGACAGAACAACTTCCTTTTTTAAAAGATTTTATTTATTTATTCATGAGAGACACAGAAAGGCAGAGACATAGACAGAGGTAGAGGCAGGCTCCCTTTCGGGAACCTGATGCAGAACTCGATCCCAGGACCTCAGGATCATGACCTGAGCAGGCACTCAACCTCAGGTGCCCTGACAAAACAACTTTCAAATCCAGGAATGCCAATGAATTTCAAGCAGGAAAAATACAAAATATATAGGCACCCTAGAAAACTCATAAGACTAAAGAATACCAAAGACAGAAGATTTTGAAAGCATCCAAAGGAGGCAAAAGAGAGACAGAGACAGAGACAGAGACAGAGACACAGAGAGATGGAGAGAATCAGATCAACAGGTGACCACTTAAGAGCAATAATGAAAGTTAGCAGATAATGAGAAAATATTTGATTATAGAAAATAACTGTCCTAAATTTCTATACCCAGAGAAGCTCTCTTTCAAAACTAATTATGAAATAAAGATGTTTTCAGGTAAAAATCCCACCAAGGAAATTCTAACGGACTGATTACAGGCAAAAAGAATATAATGCCAGATGGAAGATCTGAGATACAAGAAAGGATGATGAGCACACTTACTCGTAACTATTTGAGTAAATCCAAACAAATCTTAACTATAAGAAACAATTATACCTCATTTGTGGGGTAAGGGAAAAAAATAAATCTAAAATACTGTATGCAAATTCAAAAGGGGATGACTAAAGTAAGTTAAAGTGTTCTAAGTTTCTTTTATTTGAGGAAGAGGAAAATAGAGATGTAAATTAACTTTAGTCTTATTGGTTATGATTAATGCTGTAATATCTAGGGTTACCTTATTAGGTTATGATAAATGCTATAATATCTATGTATAACTAAAAGAATATACATAAAAATAAAAGTAAATATTACCATTCAAATAAGTTAAGAGGGGAAAAATAAATGAGTAATTTAAAAAAGCAATCAAAAAGAAGAAAAAAGTTCGGAGGGGCAAGTATTAATGAGTAATAGTAATCACAGGAAGGGGGAGATGAATTAAACTAGCTAATTGTAAGCAAAGATTATAAAGTGTGCATTATACTCACACACACACACACAGAAAGAGAGAGAGAGAAGTAGAGAAAAAGAAGAGAAAATGTGCTATGTTCTGGCTACAATACTCTAAAACAAAAAGACCCAAAACAACTTAAAGACTCCAAAAGATATACCACAGAAATATTTACCTAAAGACTTCTGGTGCTAATGTATTCATATAATACAAAACAAACTTCAAGACAATAACCATTACGGAAACAAAAAAACTATTAGATAAATATAAAAAGACTGACCCATCAAGAAGATATAACAGTGAGGATGTAGATAATAACACCAATAATCTTAAAATATACAAAGCAAAAACTGACAAAATTTCAAGGAGAAATGAACGAGTCCAGAATTACAGATGGAAAGCCCAACACAATTTTGTCATTAATTGATAGTTCAGGCAGAAAGATTATCATTGAGGAAATAGGAAATTTGAATGACACAAGTTAGATTAGTGTTTATAAGTAGAACACTGCACTCAACTTACCAGGAATACACATTCTTTTCAGGGATTCATGAATTGTTCTTTTTTTTTTTTTTTTTTAATGACTAGTGACTAGATCATAAGCAAGCCTCCACAAATCTCAAATGATTGGTATCCTATGGATTGCAATCTCTACTCCAGTATAAATACCTCCATAATTTGGATATTTTAAACATATAAATTAGAGGACAAAGAAGAAATTATAACAGAGATTAGAAAACAAACCCAAATTATTAGGAAAATACATATATAAAAATCAGATGGTATACAGATAAATAAAATCAAAAGCAAAAATTACAGTACTAAACTAGAAAATAAAATATAAAAATTAGAAAATTTTTAACTTCTCACAACATGACATTTTTCAACGATTTATTTATTTATTTGAGAGAGAGAGCATGTATGTATGCATGTGGGGGAGGGGCAGAGGGAGACAAATCTCAAACAGGCTCTTCTCTGAATGTGGAGCCCCACCTGGGACTCCAATCTCAGGACTCATGAGATCGCAACCTGAGCCAAAACCAAGAGTTGGACACTTAACCTACTAAGCCACCCAGGTGCTTCAACATATGACATTTTAGAGAAGGGGAGAATAATTCCAAAGAAATTAGCAGAAGAAAAATAGTTAAAATAGGAGCAAACATGAAGCAAAACACAATGAAGACACAAAATAAAATGTAAACACAAATGAAAGATCAATAGAGTTAAAGTTAGTTTTTGAAGACACAGATAAAATAGATAAACCTCTGTGAAGAACAGAGGGAAGAAAGGTCAGAAAAAAATAAAGGAAACACAAACAATATTAGCAATAAAAAGGAATTTATTGCTACAGATGCAGCAGAGATAAAAGAATATTATGAATAATATTATATGGACAGGAATATTCTGCAATATCATTGATATCATAAATGTTAGACAAATTTATAGTGAAATACATTAGCCAAGATTGACTCAGGAAGAAATAGATTTATAACCATGAAATAAATTAATCTTCCCGTAAGGAAAACACCAAGCACAAAGAAGTTCACAGATGAGTTTCTATCATTAAAAAAAAAAAAGATAAACTCACCCAAACTTTTCCAGACAATAAGAAAAAAGAAAATACACTTCAAATCATTTTATGAGGCTGACATAATTTTGATACAGAAACTAAGCACAAACACAAGAAAGGAAATTTATAGGGCAGTCTCATGTATGAACATAGATGAAAATATACTAAACAAACTATCAAACAACCCAGCTGTATATGAAAAGGATAATATACCATGGCCAAGTTGGTGTTAGCCTAATGTTTTAGCTGTTTTAACATCAGAAAATAGATAATGAAACCTACTACATTTATAGGCTAAAAAAGAAAAACCTTATGATCATCTTAACAGATGAAGAAAAACAACTTTATAAAATTGGACAGCCATTTATAATAAAGCATTTTAGTAAACTAGAAAGATAATAGACCTTCTCTAAATTGATTAAAGGGCATCTACCAAGAAAAAAATATACCAGGACTGACATACTTCATGACGACATGTTGAAAGCATTTCCTATGAGACCAAAAGCAAAATAAAAATGCACAGTTCCCACTAACTTCTATTCATTATTGTACCACAGATCTTAGCTAGCATAGAAAGAAAGAAAATGTATACGAATGGAAAGAAACAAAACTGTCATTATTTACGGTTGATATGACTCTCCACAAGGCTGCCACATCTGCCTAAGCAAACTAGCACACAGCCAAGGGAGTGAGTGGAGGCTGCATTTGGCCTCGGCTGTGCCCACCCAGTCACACACCTTACACAGAGCTGGGCCCACCAAACACAAACCTGTAGCCCACTTGGCAAGCCAAGTCTCCAGGGGTTCATATTTCCCTAGATATGACATCATTCTCTAATTTTTATTAAAATGTAGCATAAACTAGCAAGTCGCTCTCATTGTGAACATAGAAAACTCAAACGTATCTACAAGTAAACTATTTTAATTTGCAAAATGGCTTAGAAAGTGGCAATAAATGAATATACAAAAGTCAAGTATATCCCAGACACTGGCACAAATGTAAAGTGAAATTTAGGGGAAAAAACATTAACAAGAGCAACAAAAACATGTAAGGTAGACACAAACTAACCTTAAAATGTACAAGTTCCTTGATGAGAAAAAAATTAATATTATTGGAAGATTTTAAAGAAGGCCAAAATAAATGAAGAGGAATTTCATATATATACATAGGAAAATGTCAATGTACTGCAAACTGATGTATAGGTACAATGTAATCCCAATCAAATCCCCACAGGATTTTTTCCCCCAGAACTTCATGAATTAAATCTGAAATGTATAACCAAGATTATTCCTGAAAAAGAAAAAGAAAGTCTAAGGTTGAAAACAAGACAAGGGCACCCATTTTCAACACTGTTATTCAACATAGTACTAGAAGTTCTAGCCAGAGCAATTAGGCAAGTAAAGGACATAAGAGGCATCCAAATCAGATAGGGAGAAGTAGAAAGGACTCTGTTGGCAGATGACATGATGTTATTTATAAAAAACCCTAAAGAATACAGCAAAAACCTATTAGAACTAATGAATGAATTCAGTATAGTTTCAGGATTAAAAATCAACATATAAAAAAAGTTGCATTTCTATGCACTAATAACTATCTAAAAACAAAATAAAGATAAAATCTCATTTACAATAGCATCAAAAAGAACAAAATACTTAGGAATAAATTTAACCAGTTAAATTTAAATTTAACTTACAAATAAATTTAATAAATACTTAGGAAAAATATGTACACTGACAACTCTAAGACACTGATGAAAGAAATTGAAGAAGACACAAATAAATGGAATGACATACCATGTTCATAGATGAGAATAATTAATATTGTTAAAATGTCCATACTACACAAAGCCATCTACAGACCCAATGGAATTCTTACTAAAATTCTTATAGCTTTTTTTCACAGAAAGATAAAACTAGCCTAAAATTCATATGGCATCACAAATGACCCAAAAGCAATCTTAAGAAAAAACAAAACTAGCAGCTTTCTGATTCCAAACTATATTATAAAGCTATACTATTCAAAACTGTATGGGACAAGCATAAAAACACACAGACAAGTGGGAAAAATCAAGAGCCCAGATATAATTCCCCATGTATATGGTTAACTAACAGGAAGCTAAGAACACTCAATGGGGAAAAGAGAATCTCTTCCATAAGCAGTGCTGGGAAAACTAAATATTCACATGTAAAAGAATGAAAGAGGACCCCAATTTATACTACTCACAAAAATCAATTCAAAATAGATTAAAGACTAATTTTCAGACCGAAACTCCTAGAAGAAAGCATAGGAGAAAAACTCTTTGAAATTGGTCTTGACAATGACATGGCAGCCACTCAGGGCTCAATGGGGCAATGAGAAAGATTGCAATGGTGGTGTAAGGACTTCCTCCTCTCTCATCCTCTTACCCCTTCCTTTCTACCTCCTCCTTTTCATTCCAAATCTCACCCACTTACCCTCAGGGCACTCCGATCCTACATAAAGGCACAGCTTCCCAGCACTGCAGGGAAAATAGGGTGCAAGCCCACACCTATTGCCCCATCACCAGTTGTGGAAAAACTGATTTGAAAGCATCTCCTGATTTGAACAAAGGAAAGGGCAGATTTAAAGCGTCTCTGGTTTTGCACTGGAGACCCTTCATGGCTTAATATCAAGATGAAAAAAAACTGGAAACTGATCGTAACCTTATTCCAAGTCAGAATAAAAAGATTTGTAGTGGCAGCCCTACCTGCTCAAAACCATTCTAAGATTTTTGTGTGTGTGTGATGCCCCTGAGTTTGGAGGTGAGCTGCACAAAGATGGAGGAAAATTCTTCTTCCCTCCATGCAATGTGGTTCTGAATCATATTCACAAGGTTGCCATTAGTGACCTTCTTAAGTTCAAGGTTCATACCAAGAGGAGGACGGAATTTGAAGAGCGGAATGAGAATGAAGCAGAGGCCCCTAACTGCATCCATTCAGTGCAAAAATACTGCACAAACAGAGAAAGTCAGTGTTATCCAGGACTTTGTGAAAAATGTGCCTGGAAGCCCACTCAAGCTCACATCCCACTTGAGAAGGCTGGTCATCCAGCAGTCCATGTTTTTCTGTCTAGCCATGTGAAGAAAAGAGGCTCCATATCTAAATCAGACCAGCTGAGAAAAGCATACCTGCCTGATGGATCTGAGAATGAGAACCAACTCCTCAACTCATGAGACTGTTGACAAGGAGGTTGCCACAATCATGATCAAGACAAACGTGGAATATTAAAGTTGAACAACAGAAGAAAATATAAGCAACAGAAGCAAAAAACAAACCAAAAACAAAAACAAAAAAAAACCAAAATGGGACTACATCAAGCTAAAAAGCTTCTGCACAGCAAAAGAAACAGTCAACAGAGTGAAAAGGGTAGAATGGGAAAAATATTTGCAAAGCGTACATCTGATAAGGGGTTAATACCCAAAATATATAAGGAGCTCCTACAACTCAATAGCAAAAAAAATTAATTTAGAAATCAGTCAAAAATGTACGAAAGGCTTGAATAGACGTTTTTTTCAAAGAAGACATACAAATGACCAACACATACATGAAAGGTGTTCAACCTCAATCATCATCAGGGAAATACAAATCAAGCCACAGTGAGATATCACTTCACACCTGTCAGAACAGCAACAAAAAGACGAGCGATAACAAGTGTTGGTGAGGATGTGGAGAAAAGGGAACCCTTGTACACTGCTAGGGGGAGTGTAAATTGGTACAACCATTATGGAAAACAGTATGAAGGTTCCTCAAGAAAATTAAAAATAGAACTACCATATGATCCCGTGATCTCACATCTAAGAATATATCTGAAGAAAATGAAATCAGTATCTCAAAGAGCTATCTGTACCCCACATTCCTTGCAGCATGATTTATAAGATCAGAGACATGGAAATATTACATTTGTGTGTGTGTGTGTGTGTGTGTGTGTGTGTGTGTGTGTGTGTGTGTGAAAGCTGCAGAGGGTCTGCTTTTTGCCCTGGCCAGCCTATGGGTATCCAGGCACAGGGGCCAGCACAACCCCTCAGGCCTGAGCCAGGGGCTGCCCTGGCTTAGAACACTTTAACCTCACATGGCAGAGGGATGTGGGGACTCATGCTCTTATCCTGGTACTTCTGCACCTGATAAAAACCACAGCCCCCATCCCATACAGTCCTTAGAACCCCTTGCCAAACCACCCAGAAGGTGGCACAAAAAAAACACACAATCCATCAAGACACCAACAACCACCTCTCATCTCTGCCGGTAACTAACCTTGACAACTCTGTCAAGTTACTAACCTCTCTGGACCTCTTTTCTCTTATGCAAACTGGAGATAATAATACATATTTGATTATCTGGCACAGCTGTTGTAAGACTAATGATACATAAGAATGGAGTTGACGCTGCTTTGTATCTCTATATGACGTCATAAATGTAAGAGGCATTTGGTTAGGCAATATGGTCTATGGAGTAAGAGTCTCTTAAAAGACCCAAAGGAATGAATCTGTAACAGTAGAATTTCAGGCGAAGTGAAAAATGAGCCCTGGACCAAGATAGAAATCTAGAAGTTGGGGCCTAACCAAAAAATCCCTTTTAACATAATGTAAGCAAGAAACCTGGAATGTTATGGGAGGACAGATCCTCAAGAATTGTCTCGTCCAATCCTGCAGCTTATGCGAAGGGAAACCGAGGCCGGGAGAAGGTGAAAGACTTATCCAAATAAACAGCAAATTTGTAGCTGAACCCAGACTAGCATTCAAGTTCTTTCTTCCTTCTTTCTCAGGTTCTGTCCTGATACTGGCCCATGATGCTATGCTGGTCCATTCTGCTCTATGATGCTACCTTGGAGAGAGAATATAATGACCTGACATCTGAAGGAAACACCACTACCTCCCGCAGGGTACTCACTGGGGGGGGGGGGGGGGGATGTTGAGCACCTATTTTCCTGAATCCAGAAGTTCAGTTTGCTCATGAGTCTAAGTCACTCTCCTCTGCGTGGAAACCCTCTGCGACTCCACAGCACAAGACAAACAGAATGTGTTGACCAAGAGCTTAAGAATCAATTACAAATCCAATACTGACACAGACCACAGGGCCGGGGCTGGCTGGAGCTATAGCCCAAATCCCTGTGACTCTTCAGAAAATTGTCTCCAGTTCAGCCCTCCCAACAAGGATCCTGGATGTGGGGATGGGGGTATGTCAAAGGACCTTCCATCTGTAATCCTGCCTTTGAGTTGCAGACTTCTGCATGCTTTGGAAAGAGGACATGTTCTTAAAGAAGTGGCCTTTAGCTGGTTAGGACAACAGAAAAGCAAATACGTGGGTCTAGTGAAGTCTCTGGACCCCGAGCCTCAGGCCAGACCAAGGACTGGACTTACATCCAAAATATGTATCCCAGGTGTCTATGTGGGAACTGCTAAACCCCCTGAGGGATGCTCTCTACCTCCAGCTGGGCAAGGACTTTGTCCCCTGCAGTGGCCTCAGGCATAGCACACCCTGGCCCATCACACACCTGTCTCCTTACCCTCTCAGCAGTCATCTGCATGGCTGCTGTCCCACTGACTCACTCACACCCATGGTCCCCAGTGGGCCTTTGCCAAGAGCTCTGAGTATGACTGAGTTAGAAATTGTCCCAGGCCAGGTCACATAAGCGCATGAGGAATCCAGAGCCAGCTCTAACCCCATCAGCAGGCAGCTCTCCCTGAGCCCACATCTGGCCCACTCTGAGGCCCACCTAACACTTTCTTGGTCTGGGTCAAGAGGGAAGACAGTATGGTCATGGGGTGGGGCAGGGTATCTGCTCTGTATCAGGCCTCAGCCAAATGACAGAGAGGTAAATGAATAAAACAATTTTCTTTTTCTTAGAATTTCCTTTTCCATTGAAAGAAAAATATAAATGTATAATTCAATCTAGTAATTCCTCCAACAGGGGTTCAAATAAGATGCTTGACCTTTCTCTTGCCACGTGTGCTCTAGATGGTCTTGAACATTTTATGCCCCTTCTGGGCTTCCAATTGCCCCATCTGGAAGGGGAGAGGAGTGGGTTAGATGAGCTTCTATTCTGAACCTTATGTTCCTACGCTCCAATCCCTCCCCAGAAATATCTATAAGAGTCATTCATGGCTAGAGGTCAGATGAGATCCAAACTATTTTCCAGATTGCTCTGCCCAGAACTCAGATTTCTCTGTGTTCTTTGCTTAAAGGTGAGTTACAGGAGACATCTGAGTTTGTCCCAGGGACAGCCACTCACCTCACCTTGCTATTCTTGGCCAGTAGAGCCCCCACATCATCTCATCCTTGCCCACTGTGCATCTGGGGAGCACTGCAACAGTATCTCCAACCTCAGGGATGCTGTGGGTCATGAGCCTAAGACTTTGCCTTTCAAAGGCAATTCTTTTCTTTTTGGCCTCCAGCCTCCAGCCTCTCTTGCCATTCTGGTGTTAGTTTCAACCCCTTAAAACATAGCTCTCATATCATCTCTTTGAAAACCTGTTACATCTCCCCAGTATCTCTTTTTTTAAAAAAAAGATTTTATTTATTTATTCATGAGAGACACAGAGGGAGGCAGAGACATAGGCAGAGGAAGAAGCAGGCTCCCTGCAGGAAGCCTGATGCAGAACTCGATCCCAGGACCCTGGGATCACTACCTGAGCCAAAGGCAGATGCTCAACCACTGAGTCACCCAAGTGCCCCATCTTAACTCAAGTCTAAACTTCTTAGCCTGGTGCTCATGACTCCCCAGACCTTGTCTTCAGCCCACCCCACCCCACCTCTTTTGGCATTACCACCCTATACCCCCCCACACACACTATGTCCTTTATGTTCAAGCTTCAAGGCACATTCCTTGCTATTCTTCAGAGCTGATCTGCTGTCCCCACCCATCAAGATTCAACATAGATTGAATCTTGAATTCCTCCATGGAAGCGTACTCATACTCCCCAAACCACAAGGCACCCAAAATACTAAAGTGCTGACACCATTCATACTGGGCTTGCCAAGGCCCACTTGGTTTTCTAACTAGTGATCTCCCATGGGTGCATCTAGCACCCCCTACTGGGGCCCAAGTCCCAGAAGAACATGCCCCTGTCAACTGGCATCTAGTATAATGCTCTACATGTACTAGGTAAAGACTTATAAAGATTTCACTTGTAGTAAAGGTAGCTGGACAAATGATGGAAGGACAAAGGAGCAGATGAACAGTGATGGAAAGTCTCAGACCAGAGGCCATGTTGCATTGGTGGAATAAAAACTGAAATGGATGGAGGAATAAATGAGTAAGTGGACCTTGGTCATGGCCACCACCGTCTCTCACCTGCGTTAATACAATAGGTTCTTAACTTGCCTTCCTTCCTACTCTCAATAAACCACCATCGTAGCAGCCAGAGTATGTCATTTCTCTGCTCAAAACCTTCCAATGTCCATCCATCACCCAGATTAAAAGCCAAAGTTCTCCAAATAACTCACAAGGCCCTTCATGACCTCGTCCAGATTATTGCACTGACTTCAACTCTTTGGCTTTGATTTCACTCCAGGCATATGGACCTTCATGTTCCTCCTCAAGCCTATGTCACGGATTTTATCTTTAGTCTTCCATTTGACTGCTCTATCCCCAAATATTCACACAGTTTGCCCTTCCACTTCCTCCTGTCCTCTGGTTAAATATCTGCTTATCAGAAAGAATTCCCTGACTCCTTACCGATGTATAAACCCTCTCCCACCCTTGGGATTCCCTTGCCTTCCATGTATTTCTCCATAGTGCTCAGTACCATTTGCATACTGCATGTCAACCTCCTTACTGTCCATCTTCCCACACCAGAAAGCAGATTATACAAGAGCATGTGTTTTGCTCACTGCTGTATCTCCAGTGCCTAGAACAGTGCATGGCACAGAATAGGTATTAGGTAGAGAGTTGTTGACTGGATCGAGTGAATGAGTCTGTAACTGAGATCCCTGGCACCTTCAGGCATTTTTTTAAGATGCTCTTATCTGTATGGTTGCCATTGTCCTGTGTCTAATCAGTTCCAATCCTGTCCAATGTCACAACAGATGGACAGCACTCGTTCTTAGGGACTCTTTGTAAACGGCAAACTTAAAGAACTGAAAGAGCATCTTCTGGAGGGAGTGGGGCCAGGATTAGTCTACTGCCTGGTTCCCGATGCCACATTTTAAAATCCTCTTCTCCCTCCTCCTGCCAGATGGTCTGCAAATCCCACAGGGTTAAAAGTACAACTCTGCTAGAAAATGAAGAAGAAAACAAAAGCATTCTCTTTTCCACGGTGGAGCTCATAGGGAGCTGTGTTTCTCTTTCCCCTTTGGACCTCAGCCCCAAGCACCTCTGCAGAGCCCAGCTACCACCTTCCATCTATATGATCAAGGAGCCTATTTCCTAGCTCTCTTCAAATGGAAAAAAGGGCAGGACCCTAGAAGAGCAGAAAGTGAGATAGGAAGAGCAATCCTCATGGCAGCTTCTGGTTTCCCTTTCTTCCTGTTAACAGCCTGCAATCACACATGGCCCTCACACAGGACAATGAAATCTCCCCACCCCAATGGTCTCTTCACCTTGAGCTTCTGGGCTGTGAGAACCAAGTGAAAGAAGGATATAGAAGAGGAGGCATGCAGGTGATTCACCAGCCTTGAGTCCTGTGATAAATCCAACATAAATTCTTGTCTGTGGCTGGACAGTTGGGTATTAGGAGGGGTGAAAGGAGTAAGTGACTTAAATGAAGACAAAGTAGATCATTGAATGAGTGAGTGAGGAATGCAAGAGCCAGTGAACCACAGTGATGAATAGACTGTCTGTCCCAGTGCTAATGGCCTCAGCGCAAGGATGGCTCGCTCCCTGGGCGTAGTAAGACATGCTCTCTGAGTGCTCTTGTAGGCCTAAGTCTAGTGCAATCTCAGGGGTGGGGAGGAAAGTGTCAGCTCCTGACCCATGTGATGTATCCTACAAATAACTCTCCAGCTCCAAGGAGCCTACATAAGTTTCTAAAGATCCTTCATCAAAGCAGCTGCTGTGGAGCCAAGTCAGGACCACTGAAGGCCCCTCGGATCTCCTGTATCCTCTACAAACCAGGGTAGATGGGGAAGCCATAGCTCAAGGATGCCTTATGACTTAGCTCCCTCCTCCAATGAGCTCTTTAGAATCATCTAGGGATTAGATGTCATAGATTACCAGTCTCCAAAAAGCTGCTGAATGACAATATAAAGTGTTTGCCCAGAAGATGGTAAGATCTTTGGGGGGAGGGGCTGATAGGCACCTCAAATACCCTATGTCCTAAAATGACTTATTATCTTCCTCCCCAAATCTACTTCTTTAGAATTCTTATTCTACTGATGGCATGACCATCTATCTGGTTGCTCAGCTGATACAACTTCATTCATTCATTCGTCCAACAAATATTTGTGGCATGTGTCAGTAACATACTAACTGCTACGATAAAACAATGAATAGCCCTCACAGAGCTCATAGTCAAAGAGGAAAAAGAGGCATTAATTATCATGTGATAATTGTAATAAATCTAAAGTTACAACTGTGATAAACCCTTGAAAGAGGTAAGTGGAGTTTTAAAGCCTTAAAAAAATGGGATTGGACAGAATTGTGGAGGTCACAGAAGTGACAACTGGGCTAAGAACTGAGAGATAAGTAGGAATTCAGTATGTGAAGATATGAAGGAAGAGCGTTCTAAGATATGAAGGAACAGCAAATGCAATGGTCCATGGTAGGGGAGGAGCCTGACAAGCCCAAGAGACTGAGACAAAGCCAGTATGGAAGAAAGGAGCAGGGGAGGTGCTGGGTAGGAGGATGTAGGAGACGGTGGTAGGGTCAGACAAACAAGACTTTGTGTTCGGTCTTTATCTTAAGATCAACAGGAAGCAACTGAAGTATTTTCAAGGAGGGAAATGACATGAACAAGTTGTGTTCTGAAAGGCACTCTAGCTGTGTGTGGTGAACAAACTGGAGAGAGCCAGCATGGACACAGCTGGACCAGTTAGGAGGCTCTGGTGGGGCTACTGCACAAAGATGAAAATGCTGCCTTGAACCCGAGGGATCCTAATGGAGACGGACATACAGAAGTGATGAATTTCAGAGATACTTACAAGAGAACATCAACCAGACTTGGTGAGGGATGACACACAGGCTCGGAGGGAGAGAGGTGCTGAGGAGGATTGCCAGCACTCCCGACGTACGCAGCTGTGTGGATGAAAGAGCTGTTCAAGGAGATCTAACATATATGACGAGGACCTTGTCATTAAAACAAACTCCAGCCTTTCGTTACGTCTCACTTCCTCAAAGAGGCCCTCTCTGATCACTCAATCTAAAGTACCTGTATGCTACTACTCCCTATTTCAGTCCCTTGTGGGGTTTTTTCTTTCTAAAAATATAAATAATTTCTTGTACTTTTAATCATAAAAATAAATATGGACATATACCTATAGGTCCTATATAGGTATATGTCCTAGCTTTGTTTGCTAAGAGGGCATAGAAACAATGGCACACCCAAAAGCAAGGAGCACATATTGCCCCAGATCTTGGTTTCCAAATACCATTCTCCACTAAAAGGATCCAGGGCTTCTTGGAGAAACAGCTAGTTCCAGGGTCAGAGCAAGAAAAAAGTAAAATGAGCCCGGAACATTAGTAGCTAGTAAGCAAATGCTCAGAGCATCATGGAGACAAGGGAAGAAACAGGAGCCAGTTCACAGAGGAGCTTCCCACTGATCAAATCTGGGGCAAGTTGAAGATCAAAATAAAATATATGAATTGATTTGGACCCACTGAATACATTTTAAAAATTTAGTTCATAGTGATGAAAGAAGGGAGCGGTGGAAAGAGAAAGAAAAGGAGAAGGGAAAGAGCTGGACTACCCTAGGATGCCAACTAGTAAACATAGAAGAAACCATGCATTCAGCAGTGTCAATGATGATAAAATTAGTGGGTAAAAGTTTGAGAGTATTTACATAATCTCAAAATATCTTTCCACAAACTACTTAGTAATTACAGAGGGTACAACAGTCATTTCACCATGGAGAAACTGGTGAACATTACCTTAAGCAAGAGATGAGGGCTTCCATCACCAGCACTGGGACAGTCCCCACATCCTGTGCTTGTGAAGATGATCACTTCACTTTGGTAGTATTGCTGCTCAAAAATGCATATGCTAATCAGGTAGTGCCATCAGGTAAGCCCCAATGGAGGGATAGCCAACAAAATAACTGGCGTCTTCTAGTCAAAAACATGAAGGTCGGAAAAGACAAAGCAGAGGAATTGCTCCAGATGTAAGGACACCAAGGATACAAGACAACAAAATGTAATCTGTGGGTTGGATCCTGAATGGGGCAAGGAAGGGAAAGCCACTGTCGGGACAGAAGTGTACTGTGGTAAGAGAATATCCTTTTTTTTTAGGAAATGCACACTTAAGCATTTCGGGGTGAAGAGGCATCGTGTCTCTAATTTACTCTTAAATTCATCAGAAATGAATATTGTATATATGTATTCATATATGCATACATCATAAAACAATGAATATAATAATAAACAATAAGATACATTATAGAGAACCGAGATATGCATAAATAATAAAAATAAGGTATTTTTTATATTATTGGAGAGAGAATGAAAACAATAAAGTAAATGAAGCGTCCTGAAATGACTAAGGGATTTGGATAAAGCAGGATTTCTTTCACCAGCCTTGCAACTTTCCATTAATTCGATATGGTATCCAAATTAAAAGTGACATACATGGCGCCTTGGGTGGCTCAGTTGGTTAAATGTCTGCCTTTGGCCCAGGTCATGATCTCAGGGTCTGGGATCGAGTCCTACATTGGGCTCCCTGCTCAGTGGGGAGTCTGCTTCTTCCTCTCCCTCTGCCCCTCCCCTTCCCTCCCCTCTCCTCATGCTCTATCATACTCTTTCTCTCTCTCAAATTAAAAAAAAAAAAAAAATGAACAAGCAACATACAAATTGCTTGGTTCTTCGTTTGTTGAATGAATGAGTGAGCCCATATCCAACCATGACCCTCCCCTGCTTCTAGCTTCAAAGCCCCTAGTGCCTGCCTATGACTGTCATGACAAAATCCAAACACATTAACACAGCCTTCAAGGCCTGACATCCACGGAGAGCCCTCTGTAATGTCTCCCGTCTCACTTCTCATCACTCCCAATGACCCCATACCACACACTCCCGTCAGACTGCCTCAAGTTCCCTGATCTTACCACACTAGACGACACTCTTGTCTTAGCATGTGCTGGTCTCTCAGCCTAGAATGCCCTCCTCTGATCCTCTTAGAGACCTCCTGTTATCTTCCCAGATCCAGACCAAGAGTTTCCACCTCGTGGAAGGCCTCTCTGATTGCCCCAGTAGGAGACGACATTTCCTCTTCTGATACACCAAGGTGTCCAGGACCCGCTGGGATCATGTTCCACAGACAAGCCTGTCACTGCTTACAAACCACATGGTCTGACTGCAGTTGGAGGACCAGGATCTGCCCTGCTCATCTCTATTCCCTGTGCCCTGCACAGATCCTGGCACACCACAGGGTCTCAGTTGGGATTTGTGGTGTGAATAAACGAATAATAGTAATTGAACTTTCTGAGAGAGACCCCCTTGACTTCATTATGTTCAAAAACTACAGAAAGTGAGAGAAATCTGTTCTTCCCTTATTTTACACACAAGGAAAGTGAGACGCAGAGGAAGTAAGTTAACCCAGTGTACCCAGAGGCTGAGCTAGAGTTGGAGTCCAGGTCTGTTGCCCATCAGTCTGGTGGTCTTCCCCAGAAGGTGAGTGGGATAAGAGGAAGGATATGCCATTCGTGGTTCCCCTACCCTACGTCAGAGCCTACACTTCAGCAAACTATCTAGTGCTAGCAATGCCAGAGCGTTATAAGGAACCCCATTATACAGACAAGGAAACTGGGGGCTCCAGGTCAGATCCCTCTGACAACAAAGCCCATGCTCTTTTCTCTGCACACTGCCAGCCCGTACAGCCCTCCTCTGACCCTCTATCAGAGGCAGTGAGACAGCCTGAGTCCATCATTCTGTCTCTCAACCATGTGCTTTAAGCCAGCACCACACACAGGCCCACAATGCAGCCCACACTCCCCGACCACAGGCTGTATTTTACATGGTTTCCAAACCCAGGATATTTGGGTTGTAAGACAAAACCTCCCTTTCTCCAGCAGAAAGTGAACGCCACACACAATAACCCAGCCAAACTGCTGATGCCTATAGACACTGCATCATGCCGTGATGGGGTCTGGTCTGCCCAGAGACGTCCTCACAGGATCCTGGACTCCCCCAGAGCTTGGCACCGAGGGGACCCTGGAGGGGGAGGGAGACTGAGCTGGCTGCATCGCAGAGTCTGGGTGGAGGCTCCATTCCCAGGGCAGGGGAGAAGTGATCCGGGGGAGAAGTAAAGCCACAGAAGCCCAGTGCTGCCCACCCCAAGAGAATGGGGGTGATCCCTGCCAATCCAAGCAAACTCCCGACCCCACCCCTGCTTCCCACAGAGGGGCAGTCTCCTTTGAGCCTGGCAAGGCCTACGATGCTGATGTTCAAGTCCCAGGGCCAGAGAAGTCGGGCCCTTCGCCCTTCCCCGTTGTCCCAAAGGGGTGGATTTTCCCGTTTTCAAACCTTTTGAACCAGAGGTGTCTGCAGACACTCACTACAGACTCCGACGTCAGACACACCTGGATGTAACGATGGCCAGTTCTTCAGCTTCCCCATCTTCAAAACAGAAGTGCCTGTCTCACAGGGTCGCTTCAGAGGTTTCATGAAACAAAAGATGCAAAGAACCCCACGAGGGGCTGGCCTTTAGCAGATACTAAATGAATGGGAGTAACCGGGAGTTAGCCTTTCCCCCAGCCACTCTGAGAGCCAGGCCCAACACTGTTGCTGGATCTTAAACCTCTTCTCATTTGGTGACGCTAAAAGTCCTGGGAACACCTCAAATTCTCAGCAGAGACGCAATCAAATCTGTCTTACCTTTTTGACATGACGTGTATCGGGAAGGAGGAAACCCCTCACGTGCACCAGCCCACCTGCACATCACTTAGTACCAGGTGTTTCCCAGGACCTCAGGCCAATGACTCCTCCTTCCCACTTTGTAACCAAATGCTTTTGGGAGGATCAATGTTAAATGTGGTTAACAGCCACCAGTGTGGGTGGGGAGGCGGGGAGGGGGTGACCTCATGCATACTGAGAAGCAGAACCCCACTATAGTGCCTGAAAGCCCACCACTAGAGTCCTTCTAACCATTCTTTAGTGCTAAACACTGCCCTCCACTGCTCCCCTTGCCAAACATTAATGGCATCGGGCAGAGTAAAATAATCAGTCTTGGAGTCCATTAGTTACAAGTCTCAGCAACTTCCAATGCAGCCAGAGCCCTGTCCTGCATTCAGAGGCCCCTGGTGGCCTACATCTCTTATAGGTAAGAGGTGACAAATAACTCCCTAACCACTTGATAGACTTGAAACCCCCTCATTGGGAAGGAGAAAAAAGTGAGCATTTGTCTATGACCTCATAGGTCTGGGAAAGGGGGCAGAAAAGCCTCCTTGTATGTCCCTCCACATTCCGGAGCCCAGACTCCCCAACCTGAGCTCTGTCTGGTTCCAGAAGAGCCATCCTGATCAGAGACTATGTGGTCCATGCTGGGGGAGGCGGAGGTCAAGTCCAAGAGACACAGACCTCCCAGCAGAGCCCTGGGCCTAGACAGGGTCATATGAAGAAGGGGTGGCCTTGGGGCCAGGGCCAGGCTTAGGGCAGGGGTCAAACTCCTTCGGGCGTCCAGACACTCAGGCTTTTGAGACAGGGAGGAGCTGGCAGCTGAAGTACTCAGAGCAAGGGGCATTTATCAATGGCCCAATTCATTCCCAACAATCCCCATTGTCTGAGCCAGCACAGAGATGGGCTTTATCTCCCCGCGCTGCTAGAAAGAAAAGCCCCAAGACATAGTCATGAGTCTGAGTCCAAAGATACAAGAAGCCAAAATTAAGACATGGTTTGAAAACCAAGTGAAATATTTGAAATTGGAAGTGTCCCCCCAAAAAATCTATGCAACATGCTTCCCATCCTCACAGGCAAATAAAATGTTTAATTGCCGGCTGTTCATTTATTTATTCTGATCTCTTTCTACAAAGAATATGGGAATTTGCATTCAAAGATGCGTGCACCACATCGTTGTTAAAGCAGAAATTAAAGGTAAAGCCAGGGTTCCAGTTAACACAAGTACTACTGTGAAGCAATGTGATGAACTTAGAGCTTCCTAGCAGCCGAAGTAGGAAGAGAAACACACAGGTTATGTCATGAGCTCAGGGGTCACACAGACCTATAGAAATCCCTTGAGCACTCTCAGCCTCAGTTTCCTTGTCAGGAAAAAAAAAAATGGGACTATTAACCTAAGAAGGTTGTTGTGAAAAGTAAAGGAAATAAAGCATATATTCAAGATTCAATAAATACGTTTCTATTACCATTCTTACACGTCATAATTGCTATTATTCTGTTGTCTGATTTGTCCTCCTTAAACTGGAACTATGTTAACCCTGTGGGGTTGCCCTGATGCTCTATGGCTCTTCATTGTTGCTCTGAAGTTCTGGACTAGCAGGTATATGTATTTGATTAAGAGAGGGGGGTTGGGGGGAGAGGAAATAGACCAGGACTGAGTCACCATGAGTCCCCTAGTTTTCTAGTCTTTTCTTGAGTCCTATGGTGGCTGGGGCCCCTACAAAGGGGAAGGCTAGGGAAGGTATGCAGACTTCCTTCACTCTGCAAGAAGGCTGCCGGGCTGACCAGAGCCTGCCCTTACTGAACCATCCCCAGGGGTCAGGCTGAGGACCAGGGCAGGGGAGAGTAGCTCCCTGCACCCTGCTCAGGAAATGGCTGAAGATCATCTCTCCCCTGCATATAAGGAGACTTGGTGGGGTGAGAGCTCAGACACTCCTTGGGCTAAACCATAAACAGTAAGATAAAGCCAATGTCATCTAACTTCCCAGGTGAAGGAGCACATAAGTCTGGGCCCCTCACTGAAGTCTGTCCAGAGAAGAATGACATGGATGGAAGAGTTCTAGAAGCCATCCTAACAACAATTCCTTCGAGCACTATTTAGTGTGTCCCCGGTGGTCCCCGGGGGAAGGAGGCCAGGGAGAACAAGATTCTATCAAGCAAAGAGACAGCCACTGGGGGAAGGGAGAGGAAGCAAACCCAAAGCCAGCTCTTGCAGCCTAGCCTGAGATGGGAGACTCAAAATAGGGTTGATTAAAACCAAAGAGAAAGAATCAGCCCAGCTCGACTCTCTGTGCTTCCCTGTCAAGTGACAGCGGCGTGGCCCCAGCCCCCAGAAGGCTCATGGCTTTTCTACAGCAGGGGGAATCCGGAGCAAACCAGAGCCTGGAGCAAACTGCAGGCGCCTCTCTCTGCCTCAGTCTGCAAGCCTGGCCTTTTCATTTGTAAGAGGGTAAAAGCTGCTTCTGAGTCCAGGACCCTTAAGCCCCAGGCTACACCGGCAGCCTCAGTTCTAGACCAAACGGGACCCCCCAGAGGCACTGTGTTATCCAGCATCTGCCCAGAATCCACAGCCAAAGTCCCTTACTTAAGATAATCCTCACCAGGGGATCCCTGGATGGCTCAGAGGTTTAGCGCCTGCCTTAGGCACAGGGCGTGATCCTGGAGTCACAGATCGAGTCCCATGTCGGGCTCCCTGCATGGAGCCTGCTTCTCCCTCTGCCTGTGTCTCTGCCTCTCTCTCTCTCTGTGTCTCTCATGAATAAATAAATACAATCTTAAAAAAGAAAAAAAGATAATCCTCACCATGGCCAGGTTCTCCTTGGTCCAAGCATACATAGGCTAAAGGGGACCCAGAAAGGAGGTCTGGAGGCTGAGAGCCCGTAAGAGGGGGGCATGTTTGTGCATATGCACAGTGCACACACGGAGGTTCGTGTTGCATACAAGTCACCGTCCACAGGTACACGTGTTGAAAGCATGCGAGTGTTTGCGTGGACGTCCCCACTGGAAGTGCACGCAAGGCTGGCGCGTGTGGGTACAACGTGTGTACACAGGAGCGGCTGGGCGTGGGGGTGTGAGTGCCCTATGGGTGCTGGTGAGCGCACACGACGGGGTGGTCTGCTCAACCCCCTCACTGTCCTCTCATGTCCTCCTGCCTCCTGGGGCGGCGGCGGCGGCTCCCCCACGCTGCGCCCTGGCCCTGGCAGGCCCGCCGGGTCCCCGGAGCGCCACCGCCTCCGGGGTCGCGCAAGGACTCCGAGCTCCCCACCCCCCGCCCTGCTTACCGCCCCCGAACGACCCACAGGGGAGACATCCCAGCTGGGGACAAGCTCGGCCACCCGCGAAGTCTGCGCGCAGGCACCCCTGCGCCTCCGCGCGTCCACCCCTGGGGCCGCCGCGCCCCGGGCCCCCCCGCACGGCGCTGCCCGCTGCACCTGAGCCCCCGCTCGCGCCCCACGCGCTCTCGCTCACTCACGCACGGCCTGGGACGCGCGCTGCACAGCTCCCCGGGCTCGCACCGGGCGGCCGGGCTCCGCAAGGGCGCGTCGGGGGTCTCCTCGGGCGGGAGCCGGGCCTCGGAGGCGGGCGCCGCGGGGCTCCCGAGGCCGGGCCGGGAGGGGCCGCCCCCGCCCCGCCCCCGCCCCCAGCCCGCCCCCTGCCCGCTCCCCGCCGCGGGACCTTCCACGCCCGCGCGCCCCGCCCCATCCCCGCGGGCAGCGGAGCTCTTTCGGCGGCCCCGTCGGGGCGCTCGCTCCCGCCTAATTAGAGCCGCGGCTCGGCCCCGGGGCCCGCGGGAGGCAGGGCTGGGGCGCACCCCCGGGGGCGAGGAGGCCGGGGTGCCCACGTGCGCCCCGCGCGCGCCAGCATCTGCAGAGGGGCGGGGGGGGGGGGTCGGCGCGGTTCCCATGCTCTGCGGAGGGAGCCGGTCCCCAAATGCCTGGCTTGCGACTTGGCTTATGCGCCGCAGGTGCTTCCCTTCGGGATCTAAGCCGCCCAGGTAAGGTCACCGACCTCCAGACCACCGACCTGCCAAAAACCACAGAAGCTGTGGTTGAGACTCCTTTCTGGCTCGGGGCACACCAGACTTCCCCTCTGGACTCCTCTGTGTCAGATGGCTAAGTCTAGGGGGAAAAAAGGCCGATTCCTACCCAAAAGCTCAGGAATGTTGCATTCCTGAACGGGAAGGAAGCTGCAAGGTCATTCCATCCAATTGCCTCCGCCCTGCGGAGGCATAAATCCAACCCGGCCTGAAGGGCCCCTACCCACTCTGGGGGATCATGAAGGTAAGTCAGCCCCGAGCACCCCCCAACCCCCCACCGTCAGGCCCTCTTCCTTCCTTGCACCCTCTAGTTGGCAGGAAGTTCTCCTTGGCATCTAGCCGAAATCCCTCATGTGTAAACTATATCAATATACTCACGCTCCGTGTTCAGAAGAGGGAAGGAGGCCAGCTCCAGCTCCAGCTCCATGACACAATGGCTGCTCCAAGGTCCCATCTCAGCCTTCTCTTCCCTGATGCTAATACCTTTGTTCCCTTTTCCAGGCCCTGGCTAACAAGGACAGTTGCACCCAGACCCTAGACATGTCGCAGCTCCTGACATTAACTCAACTGCCCCAGCTCTCTGGGAACGCCAGGCTCTGGGGACCCAAGTCATTCAGAGGAGCCAGCTTCACCGACAGCTTCCATCTATCCAGGGGAGCCTGATTCCACCCCGCCCCCCCCCCCCCCAGCCCCTGCAGAGGAGCTTGGGTTCCTATTTCAACCACATCTGTCTCAGGGTCTGGGAGCAGATCTTGAGGCCCCAGACACCCACATGGCTGGGCATTTAACACTGGGGCCTCGGCCTCCCTCAAATGGGCATGGTTTGCGGAATCTTTTCTCTGAGTCCATTTCTGGTAGGTTGGATTGTATAATAAAAATAGTCTGGGGGCGCCTGGGTGGCTCAGTAGGTTAACCATCTGCCTTCAGGTCAGGTCGTGATCTTCAGGTCCTGGGATTGAGCCCCACATCGGGCTCCCTGCTCAGCGGGGAGTTTGCTTCTCTCTCACTCTCCTTTTGTCCCCCCTCCCTGCCCATTCCCACCCCCTTTCTCTCCCCCTCAAATAAATAAATACAATCTTTAAAAAATAAAGTCTGGACTTTCCATCCTGCCTTTACTACTTTCTAGCTGGGTGTCCTTGGACAAGTCACCTAGCCTCTGTATGACTCAGTTTTCCCCTATTTACAATAGGAATCATAATAATCTGCCTAGCTCAGAGGGCGTCACAAGTGTGAGATGAGACCAGGAATGTAAAAGTACCTGGAAAGCCAAGATATTTTTTAGTATGCTAGTAATGGAATGAGGCTTAGGTCATAAACAGGATAAGTACTGAAGTACTGGCAAAAGCCTCAGAAACCTTTTATTTCCAGGACCAAAATTTGTGCCTGGGTTTCAGAGCAAGAGAAGAACAGACTTGGTTTGCTAGAGGTTCCTTTAGGGCACTTGTATGAATGTCCCCCACCCTGCATTCCCCAATAAACACACACACACACACACACACACACACACACACATACACACTTTCCCAGATACGTACTGTGCAGTCCAGTCTCCTGGCCTCCTGTCGGCCCCATAGGCCCCAGCTGCCTCTACCCTCGCTGGCCGCCTCTCCATTCCCCGGAGGCCGCCTCATGGCTGCAACAACTCCAAATCTCCCTACAGAGGCCCCTGCGGGCAACTCCTCTCTCCTCGCTCATCCTTCTGGGCCATGGCTCCACCAAGCCTGAAGTCAAGGCGAAGGTGGCAGAGGCCTTCTCCAAGGCAAGGCAGTTCGGAATTGAGGCCGCCCAAGGGAGCTCAGAGCTGGAACACCATCCCCCTTGACCCCCTCCTCTCTGTCTGCCTGGCTTCCCAGTGCTGTCCTGTTTAATTCTTAATGGAAATTCCATCCCTAGCGCCGGCCTGGCTGGCTTAGGGAGTCCAGGCTTGGGCCAACAGCAAACTCCACCCAGAGACAAGAGGCCCGTCTGGCCATATAAACACAGATACACCATAGGCACATACGTATACACACACGAGCAGAGACACTTGCCCAGAGACATTCACAAATTCAGAGATTCTCGCCCAGATACACGGCATTACAGTCACTAAGACTTAGGGCACGGTGCTAAGTACTTTGCCGATATCAACTCCCCTGATCCCCACAATAATACTGCATTCCGGTGTTATCCCCAATGTACACATGAGGAAACTGAGGCATAGGGAGACTAAGCCACTTGCATAAGGCATCTAGTAATGATAGCCTAACGCAGGAGTACTAAGAACTGTGGAAGGGGCTTATGTGCATTCTCGTTTTGCTACAAAAAGTCGTCACTTTTTGTGGAAGTTACTATTATCCCATTGTACAGACAAGGAAAATGGAGGATGAGTGGTTTAAGTCACCTGCCGGTGGCCTCAGAGCTTGTGACATGCAGGCCAGCTTTATACAGATATGCACGGGAAACCTCACAGATGAACATGAGACACACAGGCAAGGAGATACATGCGCACCCGAGCACGCACTCAGGCACAACCATGGTTGTGCACAACCAAAAGAAGCCTCAGGAATTGTCTAGAGCTGCCTTAGGCAAAGGTCTCCTGTAGCCTGAGTCCGTGCTCTACTTCCCCTCCAGCTCCACCAGCTTCACAAATTACTTTAGTAAGGGCAAGTTCAGACCTAAATGGAGGGAAGATTTCGGGTTTACAGTTGAGCCAGCCAGGTCAATAATCAGCCCCCCACCTCAGCTCCAAATCTGCTTGGCCCAACATACCTCAAGGTCAGTGGTAGAAGGCTAGGGTGCACTTTTCTGAAGGGATCTGGAGGGAATACCTCAGAGACTCTGGGCACTGTTGGGAAGCTAGCCTAGGAGGGCTCCCGGCCCCCAGGACCAGATGAGAGACAACAAGGCCCCAGTCAGGGTACAGTAGGAGAGCCTCAGATAGAACAGAGCATGTGTTGCCCGAGGGAGCTGGAACCACATTACAGTCATGGTCAGACTTCGGTGGGAGGACGAATGGAGGAGAAGACAGGGCAGGGCCATGATGTAGGACAAGTAGCAACATCCAGAGCCCAAAGTCCAGGGAGTTAAGAGAACAGACCTGCAGAAGGAGGGAAGCGTTTGGCATCCAAGAACTTGTCCACTGCTTGAAGCTTTCACACGACGCTGGACATCTCCAAGCAGAGTCTGTGCTGGCCCTGGGCCTCCCCCCAGGCAGCCCCACCAGAGAACACCCAGGAAGGCCTGTCATAATCAGGCTTACCTCCGTTGTCTGTTGTGGTTTCCCACCCTGCACCCCCATCCCAGAATCCCCTGTTTGTATTCTCACAAGCTCATCCACTCCATGGGCCCAGGACAGCTCAGCAGGGCAGCCCCATGGGCCATCTGGATGGTAAAAAGGTTTTAGGAAAAAGGAATGCCAAACTCCCACAAGTTAACCTGGAATCACATCATCAGGCAAGGGATCTAAGAGGCCTTAGAGCGATTCTGAGTCAGAGAATTTGCATTCCTAAAAAGTTCTCTCTCTGTGTGTGTCTCTCATGAATAAATAAATAAATAATTTTTAAAAGATTTTTAAATTTATTTATTCATGAGACACACACACACACACACACACACAGAGGCAGAGACACAGGCAGAGGGAGAAGCAGGCTCCATGCAGGGAGCCCGATGTGGGACTTGATCCCGGGTCTCCAGGATCACGCCCTGGGCTAAAGGCAGATGCTCAACTGCTGAGCCACCCAGGCTGCCCAGCATCTGGAATTGTAACTGGTCAGACCAAAGGTTATTAGTGGCCAGATCACTGAACTGGAGTGCCCTGGACAGCAGGCACATGAATTCCAGGCACTGAGGGCCTCAGGGCTAACTTGCCCTTCCCAAGCCTGAATTGTTCAGCTCTTCATTGAATTCAGAGAGATTCCTAAGCATCCTCCCCAGAAGTTCCCTGCCTTAAAGTAATAAGCTATTTTCCATTACTTGCAACCAAAACCACCTTTGGAAATAAAGCCACAGGGCAAGTTAATAGAATTAAGAACCCAGGATCCCCACCCCCTTGCCTTGCCCCTATTTCCAGCTCTCAGATGGGCTGCAGAAGAATGAGTAAGCATGGAAATAAGCCATTCCTCAGGGCAGTGGTTTTTACAAGAGGATCCCAACCAGTGACCCTGGGCTTGTATAGGAAATGCAAATTCTCAGGTCTCCCCTCACAACTGAGGAATCAGAAACTCTGGGGCTGGGGTCCGACAAGCTATGGCTTCACAAACCATCTGGGTGATCCTGATGCCCACTAACCTTCGAAGACTGCCATTCTAGAAGGAGGGGCTATAGTTTCTGCTTCCATGACAATGAACCGAAAGCTGTTTGGCTCAGGAGGAAAGGTCATCAGGGTGCCAGACCAGCACCAGCTGTTTGGCCTGTCACATGCCTTCCTGGCCGGCCTCCTTAACCCCAATGCTCCTGGGGACTCCAGCATCAGAGCTGTGGCCATGCATTTTGAGCTAAGACAGAGGCCCTCTTTCCAAAGTCTAAGGGGCCAACGTCTTTCCAAAAACAGCAGGACAATCTCATAAGAGATACAGCAGAGAAAAGTTCTGTCATTGTCTCAGTGTCTAATTGAGGGAGTGACTCAGTGGACATTGCTCGACCCTTTGGGTCTCAGAAGCTTGCTCTGACTGGCCTGGGGACAGCTTCAGAAGCCTTCTAGAAGGAGGCCTATCAAGGACCTGGCTCTAGAAGCCACGTCTGTCTCTCCAGTGTCGGTCCACTATTTTCTCTGCTTCTTGGGCTCCCGGGTTCAGAAAGAAGAAAAGATTTGAGGGTAATTTAAAAAGTGAGGTCTTGGGGTACCTGGTTAATTCAGTTGGTTGAGCATCTAACTCTTGATCTCAGCTCAGGTCTTGATCTCAGGGTTGTGTGTTCAAGCCCTACACTGGATTGCACACACACACACACACACACACACAAAGTGAGGTCTTAAGAAGAGGAACAAAATAATAAAAAGAACTACTACTACTATATCAATAGGAATTGACTTCTTCCAGGGTATTATGGTTTACCTTCTTTACGTCTCATCATGATCTAACGATAGTTATACTATCTGAGAGTTATTACTATCCCCACTTTAGAGGTGAGGAAACAGGGACTAAGCAAGACTAAGTAGCTCTCCCAGGATCACACAGGCAGGGAGTGGAAGATCAAAGATTCAAACCCAGGTCTGACTGACTCTAGGCCCCACAAGCTTCACAAGATATAACACAAGAACATAGGTACAGAGGGCAGAAGGAAGTACACCTGCTGCTGAGACAGATGGTCAGGGGCTAGCTCAGCTAGGATGCAGAAGGAGAACCAGAAGCGTCTTTTCCTAAAGTGGGGGGCCAAAATAGGAACAGAGCCTTGAGGAGTCAAGGAAGAATCATCCCAGCTCCCCTGGGAGGTGGGGGAAGAAGAAATTAGGAATGACAATCGTGGCCAGGTTAGAGGTGAAAAACATACATTTGAAAGGAAGCCAGCGAGAGCAATTACACGAGCCAGATCTCAGTGATTCTAGATCTGAGTTGGAGACAAGGGCTGAGAGGTATCCTAAATTGGGATTGCAAGGACCCTACCATCTATGGGGAAAAGCCTAATGGCTGGGACTCTGCCTCACTATGGTTGGGGGTGCCCTAAGTGGGGCACTGTGTGGTGCTGCTCTGAAGAACTTGCTCCCAACCCTGGAAGAACATGGCCCAGGTTCCCAGACAGAACGGAGTCTGTCAATAGAGAGGTGGTCAGTGTGGGCACAGGGAGCCAATGAGGAAGCTATGGAGCCTGGTGAGGAAAGAACTTTTCCCATCTGGAGAGTGGAAGGCCCTGGACCTGGTTATAAGTTGGAATCAAGGCAAGTTATTAAATGGTACCACCTCTGCCCCGCTGATCAAAAACAAGTAAATCAAATAAAAAAAATAAAAGTCATCTTTTGATTCCTCTTAACTCATCACCACCCCCAACATCCAGCTTGTCAGTCCATCCTGTCTGCTCTACTTCCATATTGAATCCATAACCATCTAGACTCCATTAACCACAAAGCAGTCAGAGTCATCCTTTACCAATGTAGATGAGATCACATCCTCCTCCAATATGTCTTCGACAGCTTATTTTTGCCTTAGAATAAAAATTCTAGACCCTTTACTCTGGCTCACAAAACTCTATATGATTCTTCTCTCTCTCAGGATCACATCTTCTCTCAGGTCATGTCATATTCCTGAGAGGGGTCTTCCCTGACCTCCCAAATGAGAAGAACCTTCCCCCGTCATCCTCCTGTTTATACCAAGTATCACTCTCTGAAATTTCTTGGTCTATTTATCTGTTTGATTATTGCCTTATCTCTCACCCTCTGCTCCACAAGAACGGAGGCCCTATCTTATGGTGCAGTGTCTGGCACATAGTAGAAATTCCAGACACTTCTGTGGAATGGTTCAAGCCGGGTAGAACCCAATGTAGCAGAGCAAAGAAGTGGCAGAGATCATTCAGGAACCAGAGGCTGAAGAGATAAATGGAGCCAAATAGAATATCCGGCCCCTAAAAGGCAGAGAACTTGGGTTTCCAAAAATTTTCCCTGAGAAGAGCATCTAACAGCTTACCTGACCTGGAAGTTCCATGAGACACATCTATATTCTAACAATCTCTTTTTAAATTTCTCCTAAGCTGACTTGAGTTTTTGTTCCTTCTGCTTACAAGTAAACAAGTCCTAATTTATACATCCTCTTCATGTCACTGTGGCATCAAGAGAAGGTCCAGGAGTTGGTAGGAAGAGCACAGCACGGGAGATAAGGATCCTACGCTTATCTTTTACCCTGTGACCATACATAAGTGTCTTTCTTTCACTGGGTTGCTGACTCTATAGCATCTTAGATCTGGTCTAAGAGTCCTCAAAGGTGTATTGACAAGGACTCTGAGGCCAGGAACTAAGGAAAGAGAGCATCATTCAGCCATAATGCATATCCCATTTTTTTCACAGTCCTGGCAGGTCCCAGCAGGAAAAGAAATCCACTCAGATGGGATTTGGAAGACAATTCAATGAAAGGCTATTTATGTCAAGGTAAAGGGTAAAACAACTGTTTTGAGGCACCCAGGTACTGATAACTAGAGACGCTGTGGTCTAAGCCTAGAGAAACGGGGAGGAAATATCTTGCTGGTGTCCCAGTGGAACCATGGAAGAGGCTGTGCAACCATGGAAGAGATCATCTCAAAACCACATCAGCAAGCAAGGAAGGAATTTCCTAAACTCTCTTTTCTCCTCCTTATGATCTCCAGCCAGTGACTCCATTGAAAGAACCCAACCAGAGAGGCCCGGTTGGTGTGCTCTGAGGACCAGCTCTTTAGGACACAGAGCAGGTAAAGATGGAAAAACTGGGGGGGGGGGGGGGGGGGTACATAGTGCAAATGGAAAATAATCAGAATCCAGAAAATAATCATGATCTACAAATGCTCTCAATCCCCACATCTTCTTTCTCACTTAAATCTCTCTATAGAAGCACTAAACTGTCCAGGAAGCCACTAAATTGCCATAATGGTCTTGACAGACCTAGATTTACAGCTTTTGACTAAGAGCTTGCCAAAGACAGTGCAAGAACTTTAGCAATGCCATCAAACACAAGCAATAGCTGCCACAAGAGCTTCCAGAAAAATTTCACCAGTAAATGAAAACTCTGACAATTTGAATAATTGAAAAGCCTTAATGCCAACCTCCAGATACATTATTGAGGATGAATGGATAATTAGCCAGAGAGAAACCTTCTAATGGAAACCATACCCAGTCTAGGACTTTACAGGGGAAAAAAAACCCAACTTTAAATTCCCTGCAATTAATACCCACCTTTGGTTTAAAAGGTCTGGCCTCAAACACACCCCTTCTACTTGGTTACAAAAAAATCTCTTCTAAGGCTCTAGATTAAAAAATAGTAGGAAAACTAATGACCAAAGTACACAAATCTTGGTAATGCAGAATGTTAGGTTTCAACCTGGAACTAAGAATATTTCTGAAGGCAAATGTTCAGAATATGCAGAAAGTTTCCATTCCCCTAACTCCAATCTTTGGCCCATCTCAGCAGGAAATAACTAGAATGGTCATCATCCCAATTCTCTCAAGGATGAGGAATGATCAAAGGACAGTGGGGACTGAAACCAGTAACCAAAGGGTTAATGGGACTGCTCACAGCTTCAGACTAATAAGCTCAGCTGGAGCATTTTACCCAGACCTTTCATATGCCTTTAAATTTCTCTGACTATCCTTGGGTGAGGCAGATTTGAGGCTTGCCCTCCCATCTCCTCATTTAGATGCCTCTCAAATAAACCTTTTCTTTGCTGCATCCTTGATGTCTCAGTGATTATCTTGCATCAAGCAAGATGAACTTGGATTTGGTTATACACCCAGGTCATTCTGTCTATTTCTACAAGAAAGTATTTTGGATATGCAACTCAACCCCCCTCCAATTACATATTTCATATGATAAAATGTCTTCTCAGAATTTAAAAGTAAAATGGAAGGTATGTGTCTGTTACATTAGTTAAAAATTAAATTTAATTTAAAAAATAAAGAGTGTGGCCTCAGACACATCCACTCTTCCCAGAGGGAACTTCTTCTGAACCAGTCCATGCTCAAGCCCCATTAGAAAAGCTGGAATGAGAGGAGAGGAGAAGTTTTAGTCCAGAAGACACTAAGGCTCTTCTAAGAGAAAGAACATTCTGAAAGAAAGAATGTGCCATTTCAGAACATAACGATCTCACTATTGCTGGATGAAGTTTAGTCCAGCAATGAATGAAGACCAGCCCTGTGCCTGGCACTATGCACATCACATGGGATGCAAGTGATCAAGGCAGCCTCTGATCTTGGGATGCTCACAGTATAACAATAAAGAAACAAATAAAGCATTCCCATACTAGGAGATAATAAGAGAGGTGTGTCAAAATGTCTCACCATAATTGTAGATTTCTACTTTATATATTCTGGGGCTATGTTATTAGGTGCATACACATTTAGAATTCTTACATCCTGTCAAAAAAATGTTAAGCTTTGTTATTATAAGGGCTTCATTATCTCTGTGATGTTTTTTGCCTTAAAGTCAATTTTATTCAAAATTAATATAGCTACACTAGCATTATTTTGGTTACTGTTTGCCTGGTAAATTGTTATTCTTACTTCTGCCCTTTCTATATTCCTACATTTTAGATGCTTCTTCTAAAGAACCTATAGTTAGACTTTTTTTTTTTAATCCAGTCAAGGTAAATAAAGTGAGGGGGTTATGTGTTACACAGATGGTTATCTGGGAGAAGAGCTTTCCAAGAAAAGGGAACAGTCAAAGCACAGGCAAGTATGAATCTGACTTTTGAGCCAGAGCAAGAGACTAGAGAAGTGGAGCAGGGTGAACAAAGGTGGGAGGGAGGGGTATAGGAGAGGATGAGAGCAGAGATAGATAGAGAATAGCTGGAGCAATGCCCTTGAGTAGTGGAAGGGGAATGGGACCTATTGCACAAATGGAAGAAATGACTCTAGTGAGGAGCATGGAATGTTCATCTATGGCAACTAGTGGAAGTACCAGGAATCAGATACCAGTGGAGTCCATGGAAGGTCTCTTCAGATTGATGCCATTTTCGCAATGAGGTAGGAAGCATGGTCAGGAGCTGAGAATAAAGAAGGTGGAGGAGGTGTTGGGATTTTGAGGAGAAGGTGTGAAATAATGGTCTAGAAGTCTATGGGAGAGTGAGTGGATTAAAGACATGATTTCCTGGCAGCAATAAAAAATCTAATTAAGGCTCAGGCTCATGGATTCATGGATTTTAAATGAGGCAATCAGTGAATGTGGTTGTGTGTTTTTCTCCAGGCATTAAAGGTCCTTGATTTAGATGCCAAGCTGCTTAAATCTTCTCCACCAAATTCTGTTGAGTGGTCATCTGGCCTCTCTTTGAACACCTCCAGTGACAGGGAGCCTATGCTATCACTAGACAGCTCTAACTGTTAGAAAGTGTGTCCTCATCTCTTCCTATTTGTTCCTCCTATATTTTAGCTGCCGTGTCTATTCTATGTCACTCTATCTCTCCCTGTGTCAGGTCCTCCAGAAATTTGACAATATATCCAGCTGGCAAGACTGGGAAACACAAAAAATCTCACACATGGCTGGCGGGAATGCAAGATGGTATATTGTCTATATCTAGCAAAATTAGATATGCATTTACTCTTCCCCTTTATAATCCCACTCCTAGAAAAGATTTTTAAAAGTGGTATCATATTAGATTAAAATTAGATTAAGGGGGCACCTGGGTAGCTCAGTGGTTGAGAGTCTGCCTTCGGCTCAGGTCCTGATCCTGGGGTCCAGGGATTGAGTCCCACATCAGGCTCCCTGTGCTTCTCCCTCTGCCTGTGTCTCTGCCTCTCTCTCTCTCTGCGTGTCTCTCATGAATAAATAAAGTATTTTTTAAAAATTGGATTAAGGTGATCCCAGATTGTGTCCATGCACACTCCCTCTAAGGAAATAAGAACATTTTGCAAAATTTAGCTCCAAAGCTGATTATTGCAGCATTTTTATAATAATAAAAATCTATACGAAAATAAAAATATACAATTTACATGTATATGAGAGATCTATTAAATAAACTTTGGCACATTTCTTCAATGGAATATGAAATAGACATACAAAGTGATGCAGTACAAGAATTTAAAATGGCATAAAAAGATACACACTGAACAAGACAAGTTTCAAAGTAATAAATTTGGTGTGATAACAATTTCATAAATATGTACACAGAATATAAAAGAAAGAATATATACTAAACTTAGTAGTGGATTTCTTTGCCATATGAGGTAACTAACAAATGCACTCCTACTTTTTTTTTTTTTTTTTTTTTTTGGCTTTCTTGTACTTTCTAAATTTTCTATGTTATTTTTATTTAATAATTACAAAAAGAAGTTGTTGAATTTTTAAACATAAACCTTTATTTTTAAAACAATTTTGGATCTCTAGAAAAATTCCAAAGAATGTACAGAGACTTCCCATTTACCCTGTATCTGGCTTCCCCTATTATTAACAGCTTACTATGGTATGGCACATTTGTTACACTTAATAAGCCACTATTGATACATTGTTATTAACTAAAGCCCATATTATTCAGATTTCCTTAGATTTTACCCAATGTCTTCTATTCTAGGTTCCCATCCAGGATACCACACTACATTTAGTTGTCATGTCTCCTTAGGCTCCTCTCAGTTGATTTCTTTTTTAATTAAAAAAAGTTTTTAAAAACAAAACAAACCCTCCCAACCCTCCCACATTGAGTTCAATACTAACTCCTGCGTAAAACCACCACAACACCTAATTTTTGTCTTCCCCCAATCCCCCAACTCTAGCCAGGAGGTGATCTTTATGCCTCCTCTCAGCTCAGACAGCATTCTGAAATAATAAATCAGAGAAAAGACAGGTTCAGAAAGCAGACCGGTCCTGTGTCAGAATGCATGATGCCAAGTTCATGCCCTCGGTGCCCCCCACTCCCACTACTCCTCCGTCACTGCCCCAGCCTGTGTCCTTTGAGGAAAATAAGAAGGTAACCAAACCAGTCTCCCTATGGCTGCCCTTTCTCCAGTTCCTGGGCATCTTAGACAAGGCCCCCAGAGAAGGAGAAACTTCCACCCTCCCTCTTCCCTAAGGACTACCACCTACCCCAGAATCCTGAATACCTTCGAAAGGATGTTGAGGAAGGTGTCATCATCCCAAATTTACAGACCAGAAAACCAAGGCCTAGAGAGGGAAGAATGGGAGGTGAATCTAAGAGACCTGCGGGACACACTGGGTGGAGGGGGGCCAGACAGAGCAAACTTAAGCGCCTGCTTCGTGCGCCCTCTGGTGGAGAAGGGGCTGTTTTGCACTCAGAGGAAGGGACCGGGAGACAGGGTGTTTTAAGATGTTGCCCAGCCCCTCCTCTTCCAGTGTTGACATCCTCATCCTACATCATATTAAAATGCACCTGTATCTAACATTACATATAATTTGTATACAACAAGAGTTGAGTTGAAGTAGACCGATGAACATGTAGATATTTAAATAAACATGTTTCTAAATCTGTTTTATAATTTTCGTATTTTGAAGCCAATCGCTTACTTTGGAAACTCAACCATTCTCATGGGTTTGAAAACTTTGAAAAGTTTTAGCTCATCATTCTGGGATCTGAGTGATAAGGAGTCCATCCTTGCTCCAGTCCATATCAGCTCAGGTTTGGGTCTCAGAAGGTAGCAGAAACACGGACCAGAAATTGGCCCCAGCTTGACTGGTGAAGTCCCACACAGATGGGGTGATGTCCCAGGCATGACCTCAGTGGTACTTAGAAAGGTATGGTATATGTTCATGCTTCCTCATTCTGCATTCCCAATGCAAACACCCCACCAATCAAGAGAAAGTGGACTATGGTTTCTCCAGTTCATGCAGAACACGGTCTCTTCTTTTTAGGCACCCAGGTGAGACTGTCCAGAACTTACATAGATTATACTGAACCCAGATGGAGAATAACAGGTAAATAAAAGCTGAAGAAATAAGAAGTCTGGCTTTACTGTCCAAAGCTGGGGTTACCACAAGGAGCTCATTCCCAGGGCTCAAATGCCTATAACATTTCACTTCCATCCTAGAGAGATTACCATCAACAAGCTTCAAAAGATTAGACAACCTCCTGGGGCCCAGCCTTCTCAGCTCCCAGCCTGCCTTCATATGGTCAGTGTCATCTTGACACCCAGCATCAGTGAACCTCCTTCTAGGCATCCTAACATCCCTCCCTGAGATCAACCCCAAAGATGAGATCAATTCCCTTCTTTTTATGTGGGACTCTTCTCCCTAGTACTAGTTTCATCTAAGAAGCAGGTCTATTTCCCCAGATAACTGGAATAAGGAATAAGCTTACCCTATAGGAGAGACCTTATCTCCTACAGAAGGGCTCTGGATTTTTCCTTTCCTGTCATATCCCTGTAGGTGAGCTCCATACACAATATTCATTGAATAAGAATTAAAAGTTATACAAGCAGAATATCATTCCCTAATACAAGACATACCAAAACATTGGAAATTTTTTCTATTGTCTGCAATAGATTAAAGTATAAAGACTTCTACTATCTTTCTAGAGGTTCAAATTTGAGGCAACTGAAGAATTATTAGATGATGCTATTATTTAGAAAGGACTGTTCTTCTGCAAAACAAACTTTGAAAGACACTTGCTACATTTGCATTACTTTGTATTCAAATTCCAATGACTGCCACATCTAATTATGCAACATAGGCCAATAAGAGCTATAGATTGTGTTAGCCACTTAGCAGCCTCAACTCTATATGACTATATAGAATATTGTCTATTGACTGATGTGTCTAAGGTCTTTTTTGAGGGAGAGGAGAGACATCGAGCTTTAAACTTTTCTTTCCTATTGTACCCTAACCTCCCATTTGAAGAATTCCTTGTTGTGTGTAGTCTTGGTGGAAGGTAGTGCTTGCTTCTCACAATGGAACCTGAATGTCTCCTTAACGCATCACAGTGGGGATGCAAGCATACGCAGTGGGCTCCGAAATCTCTCAGGATTCTAAATCTTGAGTAAGTGACTTAACAATGTAGAATGAGTGAAGGTCGTATTCATCACAGTGGCAACAATGTAAAGATCTCTGTTCCCACTGTGACATTTTCTGAAGTATTACTGGCTGGCCCTCAAGAGCATCCCTGTTTTCTTCTTGTTTCCCAGCTTTGTTCTCTACTTCCATTGTAGTAGGGAGCCTCAAAGATGGCCAACAATGATTGCTGCCCCTAGTATTCACATATTTGTGTAATTCCCCCCACGTTATACTAGGGTTGGTTTGGTTTGTGTGATGACCAGAATACAGCAGAAATAATTCAGATACGAAAGATACTGCAGCTTCCATCTTGCACTCTTATTCTCTCCCCCATCCCAGCCATCTTTTTCTTCCTTCAATCAATTGTTCTGGGATAAACCATGACATGAACCTTATGAAGAGGCCAACATGACAAAAAACTGAAACCTCCTGTCAGCATTCCCATGAGTGAGGTTAGAGAAGATCTTCCAATTGCATTCAAGTCTCTGGAGACTGCAGCTCTGGTTGACATCTTGACTGCAACCTCAAGAGAGACCATGAGCCAGAACCACCAATCTCAGCCATCCCCACATTCTGAGAATTCAAGAATTCAGTGAGGTTCTGATTTTCTTCCAGAAAGATTGCTTTCTTGCTTGACAGAACCCAAGTCCATTTCTATTGCTAGCAGCCAAGAACTTTGACTGATACACAGATTAATGCCAGGAGATTGCAGGAGACAGATACTCAGGGAAATGTTCATAACAGGGAAATTTAGGATATTTATTTATCTGATGGGTGGTAAATAGCATAAAAGCCCACTCACGGGCAGCCCAGGTGGCTTGGCGGTTTAGCATCTGCCTTTGGCCCAGGGTGTTATCCTGGAGTCCCGGGATTGAGTCCCACATAGGGCTCCCTGCATGGAGCCTGCTTCTCCCTCTGCCTGTGTCTCTGCCTCTCTCTGTCTCTCAAGAATAAGTAAATAAAATCTTAAAAAAAAAAAACAACTCACATTCCAGAATGGAAATCCAGCAACTATGAAACAGTAAAAAACTGGTTACCCAGAATCAAGTTCCCATTAAATGCAAGGATACGGGGAATCCAAGGATCTCAGGGTGGAGGTGCCCCTAAAATCCCCAAATAAGTTCAAGGTTGAACTGAAACTCAAGGACTTTCTATGATGGTGATTAAAAAAATTTTCTCATCAATTGTAGGTTTACAATGACCCAAACTTGAAGTTTGAGCCTGCCTTTATGAAATTGTATCATATGATCACCAGGTGTCATATATGAAATTAAGACATCAGGAATGAGGATGATCCTGAGATTTTTTAAAAGAGATATGTGGATAGATTCAGGGGATGTTAAATATTTAAAATCCCTATTCCTCTACTGAGGATCTTATATCTCATACCCAATTCAGGAGGCTTTTTTCCTTTACTTGAAGATACTTCTACTTTGCAAGGGAAGGCCTGTTTCCCTCATGTCTACTACATGTGATGGGTGGTAGATAGATAAGGAGATAGATAGATAGATGATAGATAGATAGATAGGTCGCTCCTATATATAGGATAAAATGCTACCCCTTATCAATAATATGTGTTACAAATACCTCTACTAGTTTGCCAATTGTTTTTCTTCACTTTCATTATTATACCCTTTTAAAAAATAGAAGTTTTTAATTTATTGGCTTTTTCTTCTATGGTTAGCACTGCGAGGTTAAGACAACTTCTTTCCCCTGAGGTCAGAAAGACTTCTCTTATATTTTCTCCTAAAGGCTCTAAGTATTTCCATTTCACAGTAGAATCCCTAACCCATCTTGAATTGATATTTTTTCAAGGTGTGAGATAGCATCCAAGTTCATATTCTCCTCCACAGGTATAAACAATTGCCCAAACCCATTTATTGAGTAGTTCCTCTGTCATAGGCCACAATTTTACATATGCATGAATCTATTTCTGGGATCTTGATGATTTTCCATTGATTAATTGCTAGATCAATACCACTTTGTTTTAATTACTATAGGGCAAGCAATTGCCAAAAACATTATTTTTCAGGAGTATTTGCCTGTTCTTAAACATTTCTTTCTCTAAATAATTTTAGAATCAACTTGCCAGATTCTAAGGAAAACTATTGAGAAATTTCTTGAATTTGCATTGAATTTAATTATGGGATATTTGACAACTTTAAGATACTGTCTTTTCAACCATGAACATAGTACGTTTCTCCTATTATTTAGCTTTTTGTTGCTGTTGTTGTCAGTGTTTCTCAGTAAAATCTAATGATTTCTCAACACATATTTTGTTTAATTTATTCCATATATATGTATATATATATATATATATTGCTATTGTCATTGGTTCTCTTGTTTACTACATTTTCAAATACATTTACTATAAATCAGTCAATTTAAGGTTTATTTATCCCATAGCCAGCCATTTTCTAAATATTCTCACTAATTCTAATAATTTTATTGGTACATTGTTTGGGGAATTCAGTATATAAGATTACAAAATTATTTTCCCCTTACCTTTAAATCTCTTCTCTTTCTCGTTTTAGTGAATTAGCTAGAACGTGTTGTAAACTGCTGAATAGAAGCAGTGATGGTTAGCTTCTTTACTTTTTACTTGATCTTAAAGGGATTATTTCTAATGTTTATTCACTAAGGTTGATAATTGTTGCAGTTTTTTGGCATGTATCTATCAACAGATTAGGAACGTTCCTTTCTGGGGGCCTGGGTGGCTCAATTGGTTGGGCGTCCATCTCTTGATTTCAGCTGGGGTCATGACCTCAGGCTTGTGACCGGCAGCCCCTCATCAGGCTCCATGCTCAGCAGGGAGTCTGCTTGAAATTCTCTCTCTCCCTCGGCCCCTCTGCCTTCTCTCTCTCTTTCTCTTTCTCAAATAAATAAATAAATCTTAAAAAAAAATGTTCCTTTCCATTCCCTGTTTACTCTAAGGTTTTCTCAGATCATTTTATCTAATGAGCTAATCACAATATTACTAAACTTATTAATTTTTTATGGATTAATGGATTTTCAAATGTCAAATCACTCTAATGTTTGGGAAGCAAGCAATTGTTGGTCATGATGCATTGCTTTATGCATACTGTTATATTTTGTTTGTTATCATTTCGTTTAGGATATTTGCACCCATGTTGATGAGTGAGATTGAACTTATTTATTTCTTTCTCATAAACTTATGTTCTGGTCTTATTATCTTTGTCACACTGGCCTCCTAAAATGAGTTAGGCAGTATTTCTTCTTTTTTTTATTTTTGGGGAAATTCTGTATATAAGTGGAATTGGTTTCTTGAATATTTGGGTGAATTCATCTGTAACTTCAACAAGTCTGTGATGGTGTTGTGATAAGATTTTACAAAACTGATTCAATATATTATAGCTTTATACTTATTCAGGATTTCCACTCCTACTCAAGTGAGTTTTAATAGTTTTATGTTTCCTAGGAATTTGTCCATTTCATCTACATTATAAAACTTTTGGCATAAAGATAGCTGTAGTATTCTTTTACTATCATTTCATTTCTGCTGTATCTATAGGCAGAAATGTTCTCCTTTTTATTCTTGGTATTATTTGTGTCTGCTCTCTTTTTTTTCCTGATCAACTTCAACAGAGGTTTGTCAATTTCATTAGTGTTTTCAAACAACAAACTTTTGACTTCTTCAATCCTCTATTTAATCCTCATCTAATAGTTAATTTCTTATTATCTCCTTTTCACATTCTTTGGGTTTTCTCCATCTTTCTTTTCTAATTTCTCAAATTGAACACCTCAATTTAAGTGTTTAATTGAAAATTTGAAGTTTAGC